>NW_026652283.1:35571425-35748781 GCF_009828535.3 Hylobates moloch | reverse complement strand
CCCCTCCCTTCCCTCCATCCCACTCCTCCTTCCTCCCTTCCCCTCCCTTCCCTTCTCCCTTCCCCTCTCCTCCCTTCCCCTCTCCTCCCTTCCCCTCTCCTCCCTTCCCCTCTCCTCCCTTCCCCTTCTTTCCCTTCCCCTCCTCAGGATCAGTTTCCCTGCCCCAATCTCTCCTCTACCAAGCCACTCCCTCCTCCACAAAGCATCAGTCACAGCTACTCTAATGCCACACGTGAGACCAGGAACAGGAAATACGGTTGAATGGCATTTTATTTTTTCAAACTGGATCCATCAGCTCTGCCTGACTCTTTTCCCTCTGCACCGGTTTCTAGCTGACATTCGGTACTTCTTCCTGGCATTACATTGTTTATGTTGTTTACGGTAGAGTTCAAGTTCCTCGAAGTACTTAGCTCTCAGGAGAGCCGCTCTTTGCTCATAAGGGTGCTTCTCCAGGTCTGTCGTTGTTGACCACATTTTCCCTGTGGCCTTGGCCACCTGCACCACCGACCAGTTCGGGTTCTCCCTCTTCAGCTGAGCATAGTGGTCTTGGCAGAAGAGCAGGAAGGATGATGGAGGCCGCCTGGGTGCCTGGGGATCCCGCTTTCTCTGTTTCTTCCTCTTGCCAATGTAATTCATCATTTCTTCCTGGTATCGGGCTTTGTCGACTTTGGCCAGGGCTTCGTATTTGGCCTTTTCATGCTTTGAGATGGATCTCCATTTTTCCGAACACTTTCTAGAGAACTCTTTAAAGCCAACGTAGGTATTTGGCTGCTGCTCCTTGAATTTGTTTCTGTAATTCAGCAAAAAGTGAACATAAGAAGAGACATTTGCCTTAGGCTTTAGCTGGATTTCTTTTCCCATGTTCGTAAGTTCATCTTTTTTCTGGATTCAGTAACGTGGACAGGAGAGACTGTTGTTCCCACACTCCAGGAGCAATCTAGAAGTGCTCTACTTGCAGTGAATTTTTCTGTCTGCAAGAGCTGCAGTCAGGGCTCAGCCTTTTCAGTGCTGATGGCATTGTTGAGTCAGAGAAGGGAAACTGTGACATCATCCACAAGCCAGCCAATCCCAGCCAACACCTGTGGGCATTTGTGTACAGGTGCTCTTATTGGTTGGTTACTTGAGGGTCAATGTTTGCCTCTCATGAAAGATGATGGTTCATTCATAGAAGGCTATGAGGCAGCTATGTCCCCCGGAAATAATTCTCCTTGGCTTCTTGGAGGCAGTGGGTTTTGCTGCACTTTAGGGGCTTAAAATCCCTAGGCTGTAGTGACAGGCCATGGGGTCTGCCTTCCTCACTATACGATTTTCGGGATGCCTCATCATCCCTTCCAAAGACAGGCTGAGAATAATGAACATGGGGAGGTGGATAGCTCCAGGGCTGTCATGATAAAATGTGAAGTCTTTCTGTTTGCCTTGAACAGTGGCAGCTCATGCCATACAAAGGGGTTAGTAGTAACTCTAAAAGTAATCAGGTATGACAGCTGTGACTTGGTTCCTGTCAGGACAAAGTTGTCTAATTTAAAACCTGAGCACTTGGGCTATGAGTTTGAACTCTTCGTTTCTCTGAAGAAATGTGAGGGGAAAGAGGGAGGAGAACCTTGAGATTTTATTAATTAGCACTTGAGTCCATGAAAATGAAATGGAATTTGTAGCACATCCAGGAGCCTCCCCACTCCCATGTGAGGGGTCCCCATTTCTTAGGTTTAGAACACAAAGCTGTAACAGCTACACTCAAACTGGCCGGCTTCTGGCTTTTGGTCAACGTAATTGCGGATATTCCACTAGTCTTTCAATTGGAGGGAAGAGAAAAGATGAAAAATTGTCAGTTTGGGTGCCTTTGGACACTGCTAGGTACTTGCCTGTGTGGCACTGGGTTTAATATAACTTAATGGTTGATGATAGCCCCAAATTTATAGGACTAGAAAACTGAGTTTCATTAATATAAAAAGTAACACGTTCAAGGTTGAACAGCCACTCACAGGTGAGAGTGTGGATTTTGACTGCTGATTGCTTAACCTAAGCCTGTGTGCTTCATCCTGCCTGCACAGAGCTGTTGCCAGGGCACCGAGGGTCCAGATATGTGGTCTCAGCAGCTGAGCCGGACAAGGAAACTTGTCTAAGACGAGACCATATTTTGAATTTTTCCAGGTTCATTCCCAGGGTTCCAAGACTTCAAGGTTCATCTTCTGTAAAAGAAAGATGGAAACTAGTAAGAGTCTCCAATCCTGAATTCTTGCCCCAGCTCTGCTGCAAGGTGGCTGGCCTACCTAAGCCATCCCCTTCCTCCCTGTGAGCCAATGATCTCTCATAAATTGAGCATTCTGGACTGGCCAGGGAAGCCCCTCCAGGGGACAAGCTGTAGTTGTGTGGCAGGATTTGGGGGCCTGTAAGATATCAGGTGCCATCAAGGAAGTCTGGGCTAGTAGGGGGTCTGGCAAAGGAATAGATTACTCTGGGGACACTTCTCAACCTAGGTAGCCTTTTTCCCCCTGGCTCTTTCTCCCAAGGGGCCAGAGGTTGACTCACACATTTTTTGGACATGAGCAGAGCTGCATAGATGAATGGGACACAGCTCCTTTCTGAGATCAAAAGATGGGACATGAGGAAGAACTTTAATGAAAGTCCACATATTAATCAGACTCTGCTCAGGCTCAGACACACACACACACACACACACACACACACACACACACACAGAGTAGCTTATCCGTGCCTCTGTTCATAACCTTCCATCCCTCTCATGATGATAAGATCCAGGAAGATTAACCCACAATAGCTATCGGGAAGCTAGCAGATTTAAGAAGAAAGGGCAGTAAAAGGGAAAAGCTATGTCAACCTTTTGGTGTTGTCAAAGTTCCAACTTGGAGGATGAAGCAGGAGAAGTCCTTGTTTAGGGGAGCTTAGGAAAAGTAGATAAATCTGGCTTCCTAAATCAATGCAGTGTGCTGGGTATCTAAGAGTTGCCCTTCCAGATCCCCTTTCCAGCCTTCTCCAACCTTCTCTTTTCAACCTTCTCTGGCCTGGGAAGCTGGCCTGTATGAGCCACATCAATGGATCCCATACCCTCTGGCTTCCATCTCACTTTGGTCAATGGGGCCCCCCACAGGAGATCAGAGATGGAGGAAAGTTAGCTCGAGGCATTTATTCTCCTGGATCCCCACCCCAGGGTCACCTGGAGCTGGTTCTGTGTCCCTGGACTGAAGGTCACTGGTCCTCATAAGGTGTCCTCTCTAAATGACTCTCTCCTTCCAATACAGGCATTGCCCCCTCTCTTTATCTCCTCCTGCCTAGGGTGGGAAAAGCTCTACTTTTATGAGCCTCTGAGGTCTCTGCTACTTTCCCACGCTCTGCCCTCACCAATTATTTTAATTTGAGTGGCCATCTGTTTCCTGCTGGGACCCTGATCAAAGTACCATGGTTTTAGCCTTTCACCATGTAGGCATCAGTTTAATAGAGAAGAGTAATGAGCTTCTGGAGATCCAAGTGCCCGGCAGTCACACAGCATAGAGCAAGCATGCCCGCGAGGACAGTGGCATGACCAGACCACATGCCCAGGAAGAGGTGTCCAATATTCCCTAGATTATGAGATGACCTCCAGGCAGGAGCATTGGTCTAGAGGGCCAGATAGTAAATATGATAGGCTTGGTGAACCACAGGGTTTCTGTTGCAAGTACCCAGCTCTGCCACTATACCTCGAAAGTAACCATAGAAAATACCTAAACCAATGAGTGTGGCTGTGTTCCAATAAAACCTTATTTTTAAAAAATAGGCTACAAGCTGGGGGTCATAAATCTGCCAACTCCTCATCTACAGATGTGAGTTCAGTATTTTCAAACATCTTGATTGCAGTCTGCAATAAGAAATACATTTTACATCACGACTCATTTACATACATACATACTTAATATTTATATAATGCTTAATATGAGCCAGTCTCTCTTCTAAGTACTTTATGTACATCTTTCCATTCAATCCTCATAACAAGCCTATGGGAGGGCTGTTTTTATCTCCATACAAGGATAAGTGAATTCAGACGAAGGTAGCAAAGCACAGAGAAGACATAGGGATAAAAAATTTCTACTTGTGTGACGTACCCTTATTTTCTACTCTGTTATAGTCACCTTTACTTTATGTTGTTATTTAAAATGCCACCCACAGACTGACCTCATGACCCACTGATGGGTCACACTCCAAGAATGGATTTGAAAAACACTGCCCAGACAAGCTGAGAGGGAGCTTCCACCTCAGAGACTGTGAGATCCTCTTTACTTGGTGGCGGTAACATGAAGTGGAAAGAACATGGCCTTTTAAGCCAGACACATATAAGTTCAAATTCTAGCTTTGCCATTTACTAGCTGAGTAACTTTGGGCAAGTCTAGCTCATTACAACCATACTCTAAAAAGTAGTGAGGTGATAACAAAGCCATGAAGATTAAACAAACTGAAATGATAGGAATAAAAACAGATGGCATTCCCCCTCTCCAGTGTGGGCTGGACTTAGCCACCCACTACTAATGAAAGAACATGGAAAGGGACAAATAGTAACTTTACAGTGGGGAAATCTGGCAGACATCACTTTAACCAAGTGATCAAAGTAAGCATCGTCAATAATGGGTCATGTTGAAATCACAGAACCCCTTTCTGTGATGCCATAATAACAGCATCTCACCCCCATGATATTCTTCCCAAAAATCCATAGCCAGGGTCTATGAAGAAACATTAGACAAACTGAAATAAAGAACATTCTACCAAATACCTGATCAGTACCTATTAATAATGTCAAGATTTTAAAAAACCAAGGCAAGGCTAAGAAACTGATGCAGATTGGAAGAAACCAAGAAGACAGGACAAATGCAAGGAGAGATGCTAGACTGAATCTTGTGACAGAAAAACAGTGGGCCATTGGTGGAAATCTGGGAAAATCTGAATAAAATGTTTCATTTCGTTACTAGTACTGTACCATTGCTGATTTCTTAGTTTTTATGCGTGACCCAGGGTTATGTAAGATGCCAACATTAGGGAATCGGGGTGAAGGGTATACAGGACATTTCTGTACGATCTTTGCACTCTTTTCTTATTTCAAAATAACATTTAAAAAAAAAATCTTCCCAGTTGATAGCAATGTGCACCCAGGGTAAAGACACCCTGCTCTTGATCCATCCTCTCCAGGAATCACAGGGCCAGATTTTACCCTCAGTTACAGCAGCATATGCTCTTAGCATATCTCTGTCAAAGTATATCTCAAATTTTGGAGCATGATGGAATCACCTAAGTTTTTCAAAACCCTCAGTGCTCAGGCCACAGCAACAACAGCAAACATACCCGGCATAGGCATGTATTTGTCAAATGGTTTGAAACTTCCTCCATCCCCCCGCCCCCCCGCCCCTTCCTCTGTGGAGTGGGACTCACTGGTTGCATTTACCCTCTGAACAAGGCATCTGCAAGTGGCAGAAGAATGCCTCTCCAAAGATGCCGGTGTCCTAAGCCCTGAAACCTGTGAATTTGTTCCTTACTTGGCAAAAAGGACTTTGTAGATAAGATTACTCTAAGGATTTAGAGATAGGGAGATGATCCTGGATTATCCAGGTGGGCCTCATAGAATCACATGCCTTTTGTAAGTGGAAGGCAGGAGTGTCACAGTCAGAGGAGACGTGATGAGAGAGGCAGAGGATCAGAGGTGGAGAGAGATTTGAAGATGCTACACTGCTGGTATTGAAGACAAGGGAAAGAGGCCATGAGCCAAGAAATGCAGGTGGCTACTAGCAGCTGGAAAAGGCAAGCAGAAGGATTGTCCCCTAGTGCCACCAGAGGGGCTCAACCCTCCCCACACCTTGATCTTGGCCTGCTGAAACCCATTTTGGACTTCTAACCTCCAGAATTATAACACAATAAATTTGTGTTCTTTAAGCCCCTAAATGTACAGTTATTTGTTAAGGCAGCAATAGGAAACTAGCACAGTATCTTTCTCCTCTGGCTGCTGGTCTGTAACTTTTCCTCTGCCATTCTTAACCCCTGCTTGTGTTAATGCAGAAGACACATTTGAAGGTGAAAGTTTTATACCGCGGCATATTCAATTTGTTGAGAGAGAAGAACATGATATATTCAATCCTGCACACTCTTCTTCACTCACTTGCTGACTCATTAAGTCACTAATTCACTCATTCACTTACCAGTTAATTCACTCTTAACGTTTTTTCAGTTCATTCACTCACTCATGTACTCACACACCCATCTCAATAAATAGCTGTTGAGTTGCTGGAGCAGTGTGGCTGCTGCTTTGATGGCCAGTGATGAACAGTGTTTGAGGGATGGATGTGTCCCAGGAAGGAGGGTGGTAGTCCAGGGAATCATCTGAATTCACTTGGATCGCTACATAATAAGAAACCAGATAGGGAGGCCAGGCCATAAGCAGTCAGTCCAAGGCTCTTTGGCACTGACCTCGTGCCAGGAACTGTTAATCAGATGTGAGCACAATATTTTAACAAAAATGATGATCATACTTTGGGTACATCATCTCTGGAAGCCTGGAAGCGTGAAAAGAGAGATTAATTTATCTAAGGCCACACAGCAATAAGTGGCAGAGCCAGGCTTCGAACTCAAGCTTGTTTGACCCCTTGCCTCATATGTTTAGCCTCTACTGGTAGTCTAGGAACTCCCTTGGCTGGGGCTAGGGTAAGGAAGCAACTGGGAAGGAGCAAGGCCAAGTATTTCACGAGGAGGGAAGAAGGAAGGAGGAAAAGTTGTCTAAATCTCAATATTTAAAAAGATTCAGGTGAATCTTTTCTAATCTGGGTTGATCCTCATTCTGGATAGATCTAGTCAACTTATTTCTAGGTCATGGGATGTTCTAAGTCCAGGAGGTCAACTGACTTGGATGACTCATAGAACTTCACCAGCATCTGAAGATAAGCACGGAGCCTGCATCTACTCCCAAGGGCAGAAGCTTGCCAAAGCCAGGTGAAGTGTCAGCACCCAGCCCAATGGACTAGTGGACAGGTGGGCAGGCAGTGGTCAGATGATTAGACACAGAATGGGATCAGCCTGGTTGGGGGATGCCTGGCTACCTATGAAAGGATACGGGACAGATCTAGAACAAGACCAACTCTGGGTTGATGACTCACACAGTGATCTATGGATGCTCCTCACAGGTCTTTAAAAACCTACTCCTTTATAGCATAGGAGAGTGGCCCTGATTATTCAGTCCAGCTACTTCTCTTTCATCCACAGCAGACATCTTTTGTTTTGTCTGCTTAGCACTCCTCCCTTCTTTTGAGCACATTCCTTCTTTTGGAGAATTGTCCCCAAACTAGTCATGGGGTTCTAGTGAAGGCTACCTCCTTGGCCCCAGGAATGGGCACATTCCCCAGCTAAACTAACCAGAGGCCTCTGATGGGCTTTTTCTAATTAGAATCATGGGGAGAGATTGTCATCTTCTCTCTAGTGATGAAGGTGAGAGAGTGAATCACAGAGGTACTTAGAGTGGTCATGGCTCCAGCCTCAAGCAGACACCATTTGCAATAGAGAGAATGATGCCAGCAGGCAGAGCACAACAGAGATGGGGCACCGAGAGAGGGCCTTTGTAGCATCTGAGTTCTTGGTTCTGGCCATCCCTGGGGCCAGCTACAACTCGACTCTTCCTATGGTTTAGCTACAATCCATAGCAGCCAATCATTTCTTCTGTAGGTGGATGTGATCTGGATTTCTCCCATCTGAAAGCCAAAGTATAAGGTATTAACCCAGGTGGACAGCAGCAAGCAATACAAGAAGAGAGGAATTCTCCTCTCCCCCACTTTTGATGCTTTTTGGGCACATGCTATGTGCCAGGCACCTTTTATATGCATCACCTCACTTAAACCGTTTAACAACTCAATGAAGTGGGTGCTGTTATTATCCTTACTATATAGTTGGGGAAACTGAGGCCTAAAGCAGGTCAGTTACTTGCCCAAAGTGAGGCAGTAAGTTTAGAGCTGATGATACTTGAACCCAGGCAGTCTTCTTCTAGGGCCCGCGTGCTAAGTCTCTACCCCAAATTAGTTTCTACTCAGTAAATATTATTCCCTTTGCCTATGAGTCTACCTTGCTGTACAGAGATATGACAGGGCCAAGAATTGTAGATGTCGTGTCTTGAGGCCTTAGAGGGAACTTTGTGAGCGTCACTCACAATCGCACTATGAGATATAAACTGGGGAAAGAAGGGCTCAGAGAAGTGAAGCCACCTCTCCAAGGTCACATGGCCAGCAGACAATGAAGACAGGATTAGAACTCAGCTCCATGGGACTCTAGGACCACTTGCTCACTAGTCTTAGTGTGTGTGAGATGTTTAACTCACCCATCCTCCAGCTGTTGGGCAGCTCACTCATTCTTCTGGACATCAGAGCTGTTGATCTCTGGCAGGGCCCACTAGCTGCCTCCTAACAGGGGAAGGGACATCCATGATGCTCAAACTCAGAGTGGCAGTTAAGTGGCAGGCACACACTGATGTGGGCAGCTCCTCAAGAAGCCATTTACCAGAGTTCCTCTGGGTGAGAAATAATACTAATTACAAGCAGCGGAGGCTTCTGCAAGGCAAGCGGTGCCACCCTCTATGGCAGGAAGCAGGTTCCTTCTCCAAGTCATGTCTGCCAGTGACAGGTGGAAAGTGGGCAAGGCTGGGAAAGCAGGAGCCAGTGGAGGCCAGGCTGGGGTTCACCAGAGAAAGAGGGAAGGTGATGGTCAGGTGTACTGGCTGGTCCGGGTACCACAGAGTGCCCTGTCCTACCCCTGCACTGCTTTGTCACCAGAGTAGATGCAGGTGCCTCATTTCCCTGGAGAAAACTAAGCCAGGCTGCTCTGCGGTCTAATCTGAAGGGTAGGGTTCAAGGCGTTGGTAAGATCCCACCCCCTCTTCTCAAATCCCAGCAAGGCGGGGGGAAAATAGCTCACATTTGTGAGGCACCTACTGTATGCCAGGCACAGACTTGGACATATTATACACATGAGTACTGTTGCTCAGAGGAATCCCATTGCACAGATGAGGAAACTGAGGCTCAGAGAAGTTATGTCACATGCCCATGTTCACACAACTAGGAAACAGTAGAACGCAGATTCAAATATAGCACTGTCTGGTTCCGAGGGCCTGGCCCTTAAACCTTAACCTTTTTAAACCTATTGCCTCTGTGGGGAAGAAGACAGGTGATGAGCTAGATAGGTGTCATCTTCACTTAGGCAGAGACTCCAGCCAGGAAGAAGAAGAGGGTTGAGTAGAGTTGAGTGTGAATATGCTGTAGTCACCACGCTCTTGAGGCCTGCACCCTGTTTCTGGGCCAAGCCTGATGGGGATAGGCTTTAACATCCTAGAGTATGGAGGCTGCCAGTCCTCAGCACTGCCTTCCCAGATCTCGGATCTAACGTATAATAGAGACTTGGGCTGGGGACAGGGGACAGCCAGCTAAAGCCTCAGCAGCTGGTCAGAGTGGAGAATGCTCTTAGATTCTGTCCAGTCAGACTGGCTCCTGGAGGGTAAATGTACAAGGTTCAGGACATCATATAAAAGTAATAAGGGCAAGTTGGGGAGGCAGCAACAGAAGTGGAAGAAATGATGCTAGGTCACCATCTCCCAAATCTCCCCTGGGAAAGCCAAGCCTGTGGGGGCTTCTCCTCATTAAAGTGAGTACTCAGCCCTTCTCTCCATCCAAACCTCAAATGGGGGCCATAGGGACCTACCTTCCAGATAGAAGTTCCATCAGCTGATTGTCCCAGCTTGAGATACATGACCACCAGGATCCAATCAGCTGTAGCCTATGGGTCATATGATGTACATGGCTACCCCTGTCAGGAGCTGTGGGTTGAGGGAAGGAGACTGGTCTTCAAAGGCTTCCAGTCCTCATAAGGGAGTAGAACTGCCTGACTTAGACCTGGAGACAGTAAAGGATGGAGTGGGCAACTCAGAAAAGCTGCTGGGGATCCACCTACAAGCCTCCTCACCCAGAGCTTGGCATCAGCACCAGTTCTGATCTTCAGACCCAACCCTGTTCTGTCACTTCAGCACGATGGGAAGATCCTCTCTATAGAGGCAAGAAACACCTTACCCATCAGCTCTGCCAGCTGAGCAGCTGAGCTAGCAATGGAAGGAAACTGACACACCAAGCCACCCCCTAGACCTTCGCAATATGCCACCACCCAATACACAAGACCCAGCATGTTGGTGAGGAAGCCCTCGTCCCGACAACAAACACAGCCAGGCTCCCTGTCCCTCAGCACTCCCAGCCTCAGACACATGTCCTCCAGAGAGCCATGCATCTGGAGGAAAAACATTTACCTGATGTGGTTTTTGTGGGTTCCCTGGAGCTAACAATTAGCTGAGGAGGAAGGAGTTCTGACAATTTGTTGAGTTTGTTGAGTTGCTTCTGGGGAAAGGGGAACATTTGCCCACATTGATTAGCAGACCCCACTGTTGTTGCTTTGGGGATATAGGTCAGCATGAGAAGAATCCCCAGGAAGGTACCAGCAGCTGCTAAGTGAAGCAGGTAGTGGGGCACAGCCAGAGCTGAGGAACTAGGAGTGGGGAAGCATGTCTTGACAGGAGTGGGCCAGTGCCATGGGAAACCTGGGTGAAGCCCGCATGGCACTGGAGGCCCTCCCTCCTATTCCCTGGCTCACCTGCTCACTGCCTCTTTCTCTGCTTTTCCCCACATGTAACCTCTGCTTTCACCAGCAGGATCTCATTCATTCATTCATTCGGCCAATCATCCCTTCTTCCACGGAGTGATATTTACTGAGCCCTTTCTTTGTGTCAAGCACTCTCCAAGGTACCAAGGAAAGGACTGTGAACAAGAAAGAAACAGCTCCTGTCTTCAGGGAGCTCATAGTTCAGCAATGCATGGTGAGAGAAGCACTATGGTGGAGAAAGTGCAGGGTGCCCAGAGGGGACAAAGGAGAAGTAAACGAGACTCAGCAACAAAGGACAGGTTTCCTGAGCCAGGGGCTGATACACCTGCAGGATGAGTAGGAAGTAGCTAAGAAAAGAGTGGGGATGGATCAAGATTGGGAGAGAGAATTTGGCAAGAAGGTAAATTAATTGTTGGGAACATTCAAAATAGATCATAATTGACTGTTTTTCAAGAATGCTGTGGTTGAGATTCATATATAGCTGGGCATTAGACCTAGAAGACCTTTGAAGTCCTTCTCAAATCTCAGATTTTAAGATTAGCTGGTTCCCACTCTCCTGATAGCAGAGGGGATGTAATTCGATATCCCACCACTGAAAGTAAGCCACTGCTGTTTGCTCATTTATTCATTCATTCACAAAGCATGTCTAATAAAAGTATTCTTAACCCAACCCCCCTCCACCAAAGAAGCCAGCTGGACTACCCAGCACTCCCATGGCCTCAGTAGATCTTCCTGACTGGTGCCCATGGCACCCCCAGCACCTGCTGCCAACAGGCCGTCTTCCACCCCCACCCTCAATGCCTGTGCACTTCTGCTCCCATCAGCTGAGTCTTGCACTTTCCGAGATTCAGTTGGGTTTGTTGCCAAGTCTCTCAGTGCCAGTCATACTTGTTATTGTAATTATGTGATTTAAATTAAACATCACATAAACTGATGAAATATGAGTGTGAAAGGAAATATGCATCTATGGAAACTAAATTGAATGCTTTGGAATGATTCCATGAAGGAGAGTCTCTTAAAAGAATTGCTTACTAAATATTAGGTGTCAGTGAATGAGACAACTGTACCCCACTGGGTAAATTACATGAGGGGAGGGGGATGGGACAAAGCATCCTTAGCACCTTGATGAGAATGGGTGTCAATTTCTGGCACACAGTAGGTGCTCAAGAAATATTTGTTGGCTGGACGGACGATCTGTAGCCACATTTGAAATGGTGAATGATGCGTTATGGTTGTAGTTTATATAAGATAGACAATGTGGAGAACAAACCCATGATCAAAGGAAAGGCCTTGGTCCTGCATTAAACTGATTGGCAAATAAATGTATGTTTGTTTTATATTATAATGAAATGTGTGTCCTTTTTTATGATTCCCTACTTAGAAATTACATTTTTATTTACCAACCAACTACATCATCTGTGAGGCTTCTGTGGTAGGAATTAGCAAACTTTTTTTCTGTAAGAAGCCAGAAAATAAATATTTTGGGCTTTGCAAGCCATCATCTTACACAACTCCTTAACTCTGTCATTGCATGTGGAAGCAGCCACAGACGTTATGTAAATGAATGAATGGGCATGGTTGTAATCTGGTAAAACTATATTTACAAAGACAGGCAGCAAGCTATAGTTTGCCAACCCCTGTTCTATGAAATGTATTTGTTCTGTGTGCCAGGCACTGTGCTGTGCACCAGAGATACTGAGACAAAAAGAAGATTTTATTCCAGCTCCCATGGAGCTTGCCTGCTAGTTGAAGAGATGGTCAACTCAAAAGATGAGTACAATTTGGTATGCCCAGGATCATGGCAGGGCCATGTCCACTGGGGGCAGGGAGAGGGAGAGATAGAGGAAAGGAAATATTTAGTTAGGTTTATAGGATCAGTGATATTTTCCCAAGTAGCCATGTGGGACAACAGGAAAAGGGCATTCCAGGTAGAGGGAATAGCATGTGCAAAGGCCTGGAGACACAAAAGTACTAGTCGCATTCCAGGATGTACAAGCCATTCCGTGTAGCTGGACCTCAAAGTGTGTGTCATTGAAGAGGAAAGACATTAAAAAGCTTGGACTTTATTCTGGAGCCAGTGGGTTCAACCATTGCTGCTGTCTTTCCAGCAAGGCAGGGATTGGATCAAATCTTCCCACAAAGTATGGAAGATGGATCAGAGGCAAAGGGCAAATTAGAAGCCCATCTCTGTAGTCCAGGTGAGAAACAATGAGGACATGAAATGGAGAAGACTTGGCCACAATTGGCGATAGGGGTCAAGGAGAAGGGGGAGTTGAGGATGCTGCCTGGGTCGGGTGAACAGGAGAATGGTGTAGATTAGGGGGAGCAGTTGCACTAAGGAGCAGAAACGACTGGGGGAAAGCTTTGGTTTGTTCAGAGCATAGTAACCAACCCCAAACACATACTAGGTAGCCGGGAATTGAATCTTCAAAGGCTGGCTCAGATCTTTCAGAGCTGTCCACACAACCAGGGTGGGCAGGCACTGCTGGAAAAGAAAACCTTGGGAGGCCGAGGGGCCTCTTTTCAAAGATAAGGCCCAGCAGCTCATATTCAAAAGAAACTTCCATTTGTCCCAGGCATTCACTCAGTTCCTGGAAAATATACATCATGGGATTGTCTTGGGGAAAGAATTTATCTTGACGTAGCAAGTCCTAGGAGTTTAGCTAAAGGAAAACTGATTTTGGAAAGCATTTTGATGAGAATGGGTGTCAAGGCGGAGTCATTAACGGTTTGCTTCAGGAATGAGAGGTGGCTTGGGTTTAGCAGAGGAGGGATCAGCCTGAAACAAGGGCCTTGGGACTATTTGCCCACCACTGACCAAGACATTTTCAAAAGGGTTTCTCCGATTGTATCCTGGTGTCCTCTCCATTCATCAGGGGGGAAAGCAGGTGACAGGTGGGAAGGGAAGAGGGCTTGGGAGTGGGGATAAGGTGGTGAGGACCTCCTATATTTCACATTCTCCTAGGCCAGCCTTGGGGATGGGGAGGGATGGTTTATGCTTAGTACTGGGATGCAGAAGTGCTTCAACTCTGAATCAGACCAGGGCCATGCACATAGCTTACTTAACAGATAATGCCCACAGGAGACGCTCTGGGAGGACAGAAGCCAGATGCTATTGATGGAGAAGGAATGGAGGCTGAACGGAAAAGAAGGCATTGCAGCTGAATCATATACATTCCAGGCTTTTCAGGGACTCCCTATATCTAGGGAACCACAGTGGGAGTGGCCCTCACTTGCAGGCACAATGCCTTGTACACAATATGTGCTTGGTGATTGCACAAATGAATGTTCTCCTGAAGATGTCAGTTTTCAGGGATGCTAAGATTTAAACTCAGATCTCCTAACATTCCTCCCCCTCAACTTACAATTAGGCAGCAATTCCTTGCACAGTCACTGTTGTCATCTTGGTGGGGGTATCTCTCAGCTCCCCAACATCCCGACTGCATGAGAAGCTTCTTAAGAAGAAATGCTTCCCGCAAAATCTGCTCTGAGCTCTCCTTCATGAAGGGAAGGGCGCAGAGCTTTCTGCAGAGGAGCTGAAAGCCACTTTTCTATAATCAACTACATGCATTAAAGGGAGTGATTTTTTTTAATTCTCCCCAAGCCAGATTCCATTAATGAAGCCCCATTTAACAGAAGTCAATTTACCAAAAAGAAAAAAAAATTGAGTGTAATTGCTTAAATACATTTTATGTTGTACTGCAATAGCAATTTTCTGGGTGAACTTGGAATTCCCCAAGCCCCCCGTAGTGAAGTTAATGTGGACAGAAAGGTTTGAAGGGGAGAATCTCTCTTTGTGTTTCTCTCCTTTAATTATGATTCTAAGAGGGAGCAAAATTAAAGAGGATCCTGGGGGAAGTCAGGAGGGGGAGAAGAGGAACAGAATGGAATTCAGCCTAAACGATTCCACTGCCTTCCTTCATGCTTGCATGTACATGTCAGTGTAATGCAGTGGCTGAGCGCATAGGCTCTGGATGGGATGGCTGGATTTAAATCCCACCTCTGCCACTTGATAGCTGTGTGACCATGAACAAGTTTCTTTACCTCTCTGTGCAGCCAGGTGGTGCAGTGAGAAAAGGCATAAAGAGCATCAAGGGCAAAGGCAGAGAAGCACAAAAGAACAATGTATATTCCTGAATACATGAACTCTTCTGTTTGACTGGAGAACTGTGTGTGTGTGTGTGTGTGTGTGTGTGTGTGTGTGCGCGCGCGCACGCACGCACACACATTCAGGGTGAAAGGCAGGCAGGAGTCAGACCAGGAAGGCTTCACTGAGAAGGTGACATTTGTTCAAAGCCTTGGAGGAAGTGAGGGGCTGAGCCAGGTGGAGTTCTGGGAGAAGTGCCAGTACAGCCGGCAGAGGGGATGTCAACTGCGAAGACCCTGAGGCAGGAGCAGGCCTGGCCAGTTTTGAACAGCAAGGAGACATCTGTGGCTGGAGCATAAAGGATGAAGAGGTGGAGGCAGGAAAAGTCAAGGCACAGTGGCTTTTTCAAGGCCTTGTGGGCTACAGTAAGGTCTTTTACCCTGAGGATTAGAGCCACGGAAGATTTGTTTTGTTTTGATTTGTTTTTCACTAACTCTGTTATAATATAGTTTACATAAAATAAAATTACCATCTAATTTATTTACCTATTTACTTATATTTTGGAGATGCTATCCAAAATATAAGTAAATGGGTAAATAAAATGGAGTCTCACTGTCTTGCCCAGGCTGGTCTCCAACTGCTAGCCTCAAGCAATCCTCCCGCTTGGCCTCTCAAAACCCTGGGAATACAGGCATGAGCCACTGTGACTGGCTGTAAATTACCTATTTTAAATGTACAGTCCCTTGGAGCTTTGACCAATGTGTACATCTCATCGAATCAACATCTCATTCGAGATGTAAGACATTTCCATCACCCCCAAATGTTCCTTGCACTCTTTCCCAGGCAGGCAATCCCCAACCATTATCTCTCACCCCCAGCTCTGACAACCACTAATCTGCTTTCTCTCACTAAACTCTTTTGCAGAGTTTCGTATGAATGAGTCACTCAGTGTATACTCTCAGTATATCCTCTTTGATGGCCCAACATAATGCTTTTAAGAGTCATCCGCAAACAGGGACAGTTTGACTTCCTCTTTTCCTAATTGAATACCCTTTATTTCCTTCTCCTGCCTGATTGCTCTGGCCAGAACTTCCAGCACTATGTTGAATAGGAGCGGTGAGAGAGGGCATCCCTGTCTTGTGCCAGTTTTCAGAGGGAATGCTTCCAGTTTTTGCCCATTCAGTATGATATTGGCTGTGGGTTTGTCGTATATAGCTCTTATTATTTTGAGATACGTCCCATCAATACCTAATTTATTGAGAGTTTTTAGCATGAAGGGTTGTTGAATTTTGTCAAAAGCCTTTTCTGCATCTATTGAGATAATCATGTGGTTTTTGTCTTTGGTTCTGTTTATATGCTGGATTACATTTATTGATTTGCGTATGTTGAACCAGCCTTGCATCCCAGGGATGAAGCCCACTTGATCATGGTGCATGGATACATATGTAACAAACCTGCACATTGTGCACATGTACCCTAAAACCTAAAGTATAATAAAAAAAAATAAAATAAAAAATAAAAAATAAAGAAAAGAGTCATCCATGTTGCAGGTATTGGTAGTTGGTTCCTTTCATTGGAGAGTTTCGAGCAAGGCATGACACCATCTCAGTGGCAGAGTCTGATGTGATGATTCTGCCATGTAAGCCCCCAATTCTTTGATAGATGCCAAGAAAACTCTCAACTGCCCAACATTTATGTCCAGGGAGGCAGCAGCAGAAAAGCTGCATGGGCAACACAGGGCCCTGAGAGTTTAAGCCTTGGAAATTAACAATTAACAGGATTTCTAGGAGTGGGTAAAGGTGTGGGAGAAATGGGAGGTGGGAGGTGCCCCTTAGAGCTTCTCCTGATCTCACAGGCCGGGGAAGTCTCACTGAATTCCTGCTACAATCTTGATCATTAATCTCTCAAGATTGTGACCTCAGCACCCTCCCCTCATTCCATTTTGCAGTAAAGAGCTTTTGGTCCTGAATTATTCAGGTAAATTCTCCC
This sequence comes from Hylobates moloch, assembly GCF_009828535.3. Classification (NCBI taxonomy): domain Eukaryota; kingdom Metazoa; phylum Chordata; class Mammalia; order Primates; family Hylobatidae; genus Hylobates; species Hylobates moloch. The sequence continues at coordinate 35,732,055 of NW_026652283.1, read as the reverse complement.
TCCTTCTACTTCCCTTATATAAATAGCCTCCAAGCTTTGTCATTGAGATAGAATTGAATTTGGCCTGGAGAAAAAAAAAAAAAAAAAAAAAAACCACAATACGTTTGTGGCTCCTTAGAAAACTTAAATGACTCAGTCCGTAATAAACTATTTTAAATGGGGTCTGGTGAAATACAGTAATTGGTTTTTAAGATAGTTTTTACCATAGCAATATGGGTTATATTCTTGAAGTTTGGTGTGTGTCAGCATTTTCATTATAGTAAGAATTCAGTTTTGCAGTGCGTGAAGCTCCTTGGTTAGTTCTTTTGTTTAATGCATATTTATGAAGACCCACTATGCTGGATGTCTTCCATTTGCACCTCCAGATCGTCTGCCTTGCCTTCTCCTTGCTCCGTGCCTGAGAATACTTACCTAAGGGGCTGCATCAGTATGCTCTCTTGCTCTCTGGCTTCCAGTTGGGCTAGATCAACAGGAGAATCAGTGCGGGATTGGAGGAGGGGAAGGAGGAGAGTGAGTTCTGGGTATTCATTCTTTGCCTCCTCTTGATGGGCTTTTCATAAATCGGCTATAGCCCCAGATTGTGAAAGAAGGTCTGGATCCTATATGGTGTCTTCTTATATGCAGCTCCCTGTTTGGAGATAACTGTTTTCTCTCTGCTCCAGGACTGGGAGTGGTAACAAGTCCCCCAGTTGCTACCCCTGGGATACTGCCCCTCCCTGGTGGTCCCTCCATAGTTGGCCCTCACCTTTATAGTTCCAAGAGTTTGATGAATGACTGTTTCACATAGGGTATAAGGACCTATGTGAAAGAGTATAGAGAAAGGGTATAAGGACCTATGCAAAAGAGTCATTCATCAAACTCCTGGGACTCTCATATGACTGTGACACCTGTTTTCTGCTGGAACCCTGACATGCCTACTTTGTGTCCAGTATTGTGTTAGAAGCTGGAAATAAAGATGAAGAACGGAACAGCAGCTGCCATTACTGACAGCTTGTTATGGCCAGGGACTGTGCTTAGATCTTTTTTTGTGTATTATCTCATTTAATCCATGCAATCTTTTGAGAGAGGGGGTCATTATGATCCCCATGTTATAGATAAGGTCACTGAGTCTCAGAGGGTTTCTGTAGTTTTCCTGAGATCACACAGCTGATGCCTCTAGAGCTCAAGTTTCTTCACTACTAGGCCACATTGCCACCTTTGAGGAGTTATCTTAAGGAAACCACACACTTCTATAACTGAATTATAATTTGAATAAAATGTTGTGGCATCACAGAGGAAGACAAAGGAAAATTATATTTATTAAGCTAATATGTGCCAGATACTGACCTCGATTCCTTGTGCATAAGATTTCTTACTTATTCCCACAAACTCTTAGGGCTGGTATTACTCCTGTTCTCAGAAAGGTTAAGTAACAGGTCCAAGGTCACACTGGTGAAACCTGGATAAGAACCCAAATCTGTGCTTCAAAGCCAAGGAGAGTAGGGAACGCTTTACTGCACGTGTGATACTTAAGGGGCTTCCCAAAGTCATCTTGGGGGACATGGATGGGCAGGAGAAAGGATTACAGGTGAATATATTCCAAGCAGAAAAGGCAAAGAACTAGAAAAAGGAAAAAGGAAGGAATGCTTAGGGAATTTAAGCAGGAGGTGCTGTGGTCTGAAGGATCAGTTGCCTCCTCCCAGCAGCTGAGGGAAACCCAGCAGTGGGATGAGGCCCTGGAGGAGCCATCTCAAGCTGCGTAGGCCTAGGGTACTGGAGGGGCCTGGGGCAACACCGCCTTCCCTTCCTGTTCCAGAGCTGGGCTGAGGCCCCGGCACTCAAGGAAAGTGGGGGAACTCCTGAATGCTCATACACCTATACCGCTCAGCTCTGGTCCCTGAGCCCATCTGCTTCCTGTTCCCACAGGTTCACCGGAGCCAGCCTCCCAGCCCCCGTTATCAGCAGCAAGAACTGGCTGCGACTGCACTTCACGTCGGATGGCAACCACCGGCAGCGCGGATTCAGCGCCCAGTACCAAGGTAGGCAGGTCCCAGGACTGTCTGGCTTTCTCAGCGGGCAGCAGAGATGACACCTGGAGGGCTCATCGCCTCCCGCTACTGGGTCCGGTGTGGCTTCAGGCATCCTTGCCTTCTTTGTACGTTTCTATTTGCAGACCAGAGGTCTACAGATTTGCATCTCTGCATCTGCCCTTGTCTTTTACCCCAGGGAGGGATGTTTCCCAAATTATGTAGCTGGAGCTGCCTCTCACATGCCAGGCTAATCGTAATAGTTAATAGCAGGTGCCTGCTAAGAGCCAGGCACAGTGTTAGGCACTTGACAAGTACCATCTCCTTTAATCTTCATCATTACCCTGCAAAGGAAACACGGTCATCACCTCACTTTATGGACAAGGAAGCTAAGGCTCAGAGAGGTTAAGCCAATTTCCCAAGGCCATCCGAACTCCTGCCTTTTGAGTCCAGAGCCCACTCTCTTAACCACCAGCCTTTGCCGACATCTGCAGCCTACATTTCTACTCTTTTTCATTGTATCTAAAACATGAATATATTCCAAAATCACTTTAGGGAGCATGATAGCTTTGATGCTCAAATCTGTGAAGAACCGTCTAGTGGCAACAGATCAGAGCAGGAATGGCAGGTGGAGATCGCAGCTAAGCAGATTTCTGCTGCAATAATGAAGAATTTCCTAACCCAAGAACCACCTATAAAAAGGAGTGGGTTAACCCAGAAGCAAGGAGCTGTCTGTAACTGGAAGAGATCCAAAAATCCAGCTGATAGATGGGAGCGGATGAGCACATTCCTTTTCAACATTGAGTTTATTCAAACTACTCAAAATTTATAGCGATAAACACCAAGGGTTGGCCTCAGAACACGCTCATTAAGCCTTTAGCTATTACTGCTCTCAAATTGTTATCGGTTTTAATAGAATAGACAGCAAGCTTATACTGCGTACCTATTAAGTATAAGGACCTGTGTGAAGCCCTGGGCTCCAAGGCCAAATGCCTGCTGGCTCACCCTCGAGGTAGCATAGGGCAGAGTAGTGCCCCCTCCACAAGGCTCCTAGGGCCAGGCTTTCTGGCTGGAAACTGGGATAAAAGCAGCTCTGAAGGAAGAAGCATTACGTTCAAAATCTGAACCTTTCAGGAACGGCCTAATTTACTTAGCCTTGGGTGGTGTACCCATTTGAAATATCTAGAAAGTAAACAAGAAACCAACTTGGTTCAGTAGCGTAACAAAGGCTTACCCGGAGAGCTTTCTTGGAGATGTTTTTTCCACTGCTGAGGTTGGGTCTTTGTGTGAGTGGAACAGCTGTCTGTATCTTTCTGCTGTGTTTCTCAAAAGACAAAAGCAGAGATGAATGCTATAATTTTATCTGATTAAGTAAGTGCTGGGTGTTTCTAATATTTCAAGTTACTCAGGGCCCATCTGTCAGTTTTTAAGGTTAAGGTGTGATGTCAGCAATGGGCAACAAGAACCCAAGCCAGGCAGTCTCCAGATCACACATCGATTCCACATCTGTGCACACCAGGCCCTGTGCTAGGCACTGTATGTGCATTGCCCCACTCAGTACTCCCCACAGTACAGTGATACATTTGTTTTTATTTCTGTTTATTTTTTCTCCAGCTGAGGAAGCTGGGGCTCAGAGAGGTTGTGTAACTAGCCCAAGATCACACAGCCTGTGAGCCATAAATCTCTAATTCATTCTGTATTTGCAGAATTACAGGGCCTCCTCTGATGGTGCTTTGGGTGTCTTCCCTTTCCTATTAACCATAGCTTTCAAACTTTGTTTTGTTCATCTCACCCCACTGTAAAAAAAAAAAAAAAAAAAATCACAACCCAGTATAAGCATATATCTGTAGAGCTAAAAGGAAAATATGACCAAGTGGTATTTACTATGTACAATTTACTCTGAAAATGTCATTTTTATTTTTAAACGCTAGTTGCAGCCTCTAAATTAATTTTACAAATCTGCAGCAGGGAACAACTCACAATCTAAAAAGCACCGTTTTAGTTTTAAACTTCTTGAAAGCAGGCCCTGTTCTCTGTTCTCTCTATCATCCTTAGCATAGCCCAGAATGAAGTTTTGCATGTTAGTGTGTGCCAGTGTATAAAGAGGACTTGCTAGATTTTAAGCGCTTGCCATTTATTACTTTGTTCAATCATAACAGCAACTGTGTGAAGGAGATACTATTACTCGTCCTGTTTTACAGTTGAGGAGAGAGAGTCATAGAGAGGGTAACTAGCTGGCTCAGGTCTCATTAATAGTACGCAGGAGCCAGGATTTGAAGCCCAGCAGTGTTAATTTGGGTCTGGCATGCTCAATTATTGTGATTCTGTTAATAAATGATTCTTCCTTGAAACCTGCTTTTTCTAGTGTTTTCCTGACTGAGACTGCATAGTGCAAGGATATACAGTGATCGTTTAGTAACTCCATTGGTGACTCTCTAAAGCAAGGTTTCTCAGGCTCAGCACTATTGACATTGTGAGCTGGATAATTCTTTGTTGTGAGGAAGTGTCCTGTGCATAGCAGGATGTTTAGCAGCATGCTTGGCTTCTGCCCATTAGATGCTAGACACAGTGCAGTAGGAGGGAGCCACAGGGACCAGCAGCCAATAGCAGCGCCCCCACACACACAGTCATGACAACAAAAAAGTCTCCAGACATTGCCAAATGTCCCTATGTGCACAAGCACCTCCAGTTGACAACTACTACTCTAAAGGAATAAAAACTTTGGAGCCAGTAAAGACCAGGCTAAGCTTTATTATTGCAAATACATCCTAAAACAGTGGCAGAAATAGATTTTAGTCAGGGGTCCAGTGGGAGACAGAAGGAATACTGCACAGCTTTAACGGTAGAGGGTTTAGTGAAGGCACAATGTACAGAGGTGAGGGTGGAGTCAAAGGAGCCCCCAAGAGATGGTGAGGCCCCTGAGGACTAAGCAGCAGGTGGCCTACACCACCACTAGGTGTGCAAAGGGACCAGGGAAGAAGGTGGCAAGAGCTGGAGCCACAGAAGAGAGGTCTGCCCCTTGGCAGACCTGGAAAGCTATTCCCTACCCACAGTGCAGGAGGAGGGGACCACAGGGATCCACAGTAGCCAGTGCATGAGAAGGGGATCAGAGGATCAGTAGCTTGACCCCTCTCCTCTCTCCCTCCCATCCACTGTGCTTCCCATCTGCCAATCCAACAGGAAGCCAAGAGCAAGGAAACAGGACCTGCTCTGTCCTGCTCTATGCCCTGGGATCCTGGCTGGCATTACCACCAGGCTCCCTTGCTCTCTAGCAGTCCACAGAGGTCAGCTTCTTGTGGCACAGAACAGGGCAGAGAGGTTTAAAGAATGGACCTGGAAGGGCAGGGGAAGAATCACTGGCATTGGATCAGTTTCACCCACAGTCAGCTTTGTGGCACTAGAGTCTTAAGTGATTTATGGCACTTCAGAGCTAATGATTACCAACTTCTAATGGTATTGAGAGATATTTTTTCCCAGATAAATAAAAAGAAGTAAACTTAAAATAAAAGATAACCTACAACATAGTACATTATATTCTTGTCTCAGTCCTATCAGAATTTAGGATGTTTGTGGCCAGACACAATTTTACCTAATACCACAGGGTATCAGAAGGCTTGAGTTCTAGTCGGGCTCTGCTTCAGACTGGTTATCAGGAGGTAGGCAACCATGTTCAGTTTAACAAGCATTTCGGGGTGACATTACTATGTGACAGCAAAAAAGATGAATGCACCTAGGCCAATCTCTGTTCTTAAGGAGAACAGGTTAAAGAGAGGCACAGACATAAATCTATAACTTCTGTACAGCATAAGTGCTGTAATTGAGGCCTGATTAAGAGTTCCTGGGCTAGAGATAAAAGGGCAATTAGTTTTGCCAGAAGGATTTAAGGTAAGCCAAAAAAGAGGCAGTGACTTAAATGTGGGTCTCAGAAAGATGCCAGACGGACCATGGGAAGATGTGTTCCAGGTCAAGCAAAGGCAAGAAAGCATGAAACTACCACATCTAATGAACCACAACGACTTCCATGCATCTAAAGCAGCGGTCACAGACCAAATCCGGCCCTCCACCTGCCTTTGTATGGCCCTCCATCAAAGAATGGGTTTTACATTTTTGAACAGTTGAAGAAAAGAAATGGAAAAAAATAATATTTCATGACACATGAAAATTGCATGAAATTCACATTTCAGTGTCCATAAAGGTTTATTGAAACACAGCTATGCTCATTCATTTACACATGGTCTATGGCTGCTTTAGCACTACCAGGGCAGAGCTGAGCAGTTTATGACTGAGACAAGTGGCCCACAGGCCTAATGTATTTACTACCAGGCCCTTTACAGAAAAAAGTTTGCCAACCTAGAGGCAAGTCTGCCACCTAGAGAAAAGCAAGCAGGAGAGGTAGCGAGCACTGAGACTGGAAAGTGTGGTAGTGGTCAAGTTGTGAAAGTCTCAGTAGAGTTGGGCTTGATTCCATGAGTCATAGACGAGAAGTGATCAGAAGCTGTTAATGAGAGGGGAGACATGATCACATTTTCATTTTAGGAAGATCTTTGCCCTAGAATCCAAATTGAGAAAATGGTTAAGAATCTTGGGGAATTGGTAACAAGGGCCAGAGTTTAAACAGGAGTGAAGATGAAAAGGAAGGGACAGACCAAACGTATTTCTGGTAAACCCCACTGGACTCATGACTAGTTAGATTTGGTGGGAGTGGGAGGGGATGGGGTTGAAGGAGATGAAGGAGTCAGGGATGAATCTAGCTTAAGTGGTTTTAGAAAAATGATATTAACAAAGATGGTCTGGGGCAGAGACAGATGGGGGATGAAGTTTGCTTGGGACACGTTGATTCTGGGTGATGTTGGGATGTCAGGGATTGGGAGACTATCTGGTGAGCAGTTGACTATTTTGTGGATCTGTAGCTCAGGGAAGAAGGGTCTGGGCTAGAGATAATGATGTGAAAAGTTCAAACCAAAGTAGAGGCTGAGCCCACCATTCCCCTCCTCACGTATAACATGAGAGGATAGGGCCAAAAAAGTGGTTTTCAGAATGGGTTCCTTGAAGACTACCAGGTCCTGCAGCATGGTTTGATAGGGGCTGAGGGGGTGGGACTTCAGGTGTCCACCCCTACTTCAACCTGAGCAGTTTCTCTTTGAAGTATTGTGTGTAATGGGTATTTACCTAAGAGTATGTTAAAATGATAAGTTCCTATAGCTAAAGTGTTTGGCAACCACAAGACTTTAAAGTTCCTTAAGGTTTGTTTGTTTTTTTTTTTTTTTTTTTTCCAGTTCTGGTAGGCCTATTGAGATTGTGTAATCAATCCGTCTGCCTCCAGGCCAGGAATGTTTCATGTCTATGAAAATGATGGTGAAAAGAGCCTTTCTTAATGCACTCAATGGCTGCTAATCACAACTGGTGAGGGGCTTCCCTGGCTGGGAGGACAGCACCCTCATTATCTCCCTCCTCATATGTAGAGAGGGGCTCTTGTTAACCCTACAGGGCTATTGGAAATGAAAGAAGATCCCGGTATAAAACACCTGGCACTTGGTAGGTTCTGAGGAAACGGAACCCTCAATCCTCATATTCATCAATCACTTTGGCTCACTTGTTAAATGGTGAAACTATTGCACAGTGAGAAAGAGCTGGTGCCTCTGGCTCTTCCTTAGACACCTGCTCTTTGCTTTCCACTCTGACCTAATGATCATCACTTGGCCCCTCCCTTCAGTCAGATCCCAGCCTGCCTTTCCTATACCTGTCACTGCCTCTCTTTCCAAGTCAACCCTGCTGACTGAGAGATGGAAGATATTCCACAGTGAAAACCATTGGCTCCTTTGCCTTCTAGAAGTCCTGCACTGAGTTTCAATTGTCTGCAGAATAAACTTATTCATTTGTAAACATTTGCATTTACTGAGATGGTTGAGGCTTTTTATAATAACAAGCTGAAGTTTCTGTTTTCCATTGAATGTGTTGGGTTCTTGCCTGTGACTTATCTTCAATCTGAGGCCAGAATGAAAGTGCTTCAGGCATCCTGTGGTCCATGCTCTGACTCTTGTCCTATTCTTCTTGGCCTGCTGATCTGCTAAACTTTCCAGCCTAATTTCCAGGTTCTGCACCTCCAAAGGTCTCTGCAAAAATTGCAGGCTTGTTGCTGCTTGGCTCAGGAGCCCAAGGTCCACAAAACTGACCTTGTGAGTTCAGTCCAGAGTGAGCCTGTTTCAGATGCATGCACACAAAATATGGCACCCGTGACCTCACCAGGTTTCAAGTGTAACCCACTCCTTTTGATGGGAAATGAATTTAAAGCACATATTCTTATAACAGTTATTCATTCACTCAGTCATCAAACTGTTCTTGGGAAACTTCTGTGTGCCTGGCTCAGTGTCATCACAGAATATAGATGCACAAGCTTGTGGGGCAACAGCTAGAAGAACAGGACATGATTTTGCAGTGCGATGGGGTTTCAACAGAGGTCTGAAGGAAGTCTTGGGGAGGGCAATGACTTCTACCTGAGAGATGTAGACACCCATAGGGAGGCAATAACATTTGAGTGAGGTCCTGGGTACCTACAAATAAGAGGTAGCCAGGCAGAGAAGGGGAGGAAAGAATGTCCCAGGTAGAGAAAACAGTATTGCTTAGGCCGCGTAGGCTATCAAAACCAATAACCAATGGCTAGAGTGATTTCTTAAACATCTCTTTCCTCTCGTCATTGTCTCCAGCTGAATTCGCCGAAGTTAGTGAATAACCCCACATGGCTTATTAATAATGGCAAAGCACTATTCTGGGAGCTAGAACATGCTACTGCCAACACCGCTTCCCATTTACCATGCCAGATCCTTCTCTTCTTTAGAAATTCCAGTGGTCTCAGTTTTGCTGTGGTTAACTGAGAAGCCACAGCAGCAGCATCCAACAAAGCACTTTTTACAACCTTTTTTGAGTTGACGACTATTTTTTCTACCATTTTCAAAAAATCTCTGAGCATTGTGCATAACTAGCTTCTGGGGAGCTTTGAGTAATTTTCTCAACTGTCGGTGGGTGATCCTTCGACACCTGAATTCTTAGCAATAGCTATTGCCAGAATTTTCAGTGTTCTTTTAATTATTTCTATACTAACTTTTTACTCTTCATTAACTGGAGCAGTGAATCTAAGGATGAAATGTACCAAGGCAAAGCACCCAAATGATATCTTTTTCAATAGTAACTCCTGTAGCATTCAGTGTATATCTGACTCTATTTTTTTCATTCTCTTCCACATCATTCTTCCCATCAACCTTCAGCACAGCTATTGCATCCAAAATTTTGCCGGCTGTTCTTCTAGTTTTCCTTTTTCATAGACACTAATAGTAACATCTAACTGCTCGATTATTTCTTGCATATTTTTCTCAGTTTGAGTCTTGTCACCTTTTCCTTCCAAGAACATGGCAGCATCTTTGGTCACAATGACTGCTCCAACTTTTCCTAAGTCATGAAATTGAACATCTTCAAGCTTTAGGGTCAAGCTCTCTTTTCCAAACACCATACCATTACAGCAATAGCTTTGTTTGGTCTTTCTATGTCACCAAAGCCTGGAGTTTTGACTACTGTAGCCCAAATGCCAACTTTTATCCTATTTTAAATGATCATACTGACAGCATCTTCAGCAATTATGACCAAAGACTTTCAGTGGACATTGGCAATTTTAAGGTGGGTACAATTAACTGCTTACTGGAAATCTCAAGCATCCTAGAATTCTCCTTTCTGGGCTTTTGATATGTTATTCAAGTAGGGAGGGATGTAATCTTGGTCAGTCTCTGTTGTCTGATGCATTCAGTGTTTGTCTGTCCTTCACTGTGATGACACCCTTCCAACATTTGTGTGATTACATCAGAAATGATGTTGCTGATTTGTTTGTCTCCATTTGCAGACATTGTGCAAATGGAGAAATCTCTTCAGGAGTTGTCACAGGTTTAGGCTGCTTCTTAAGTTTGGTAATTACAGTATCAGCACATAACATCACACCTTTCCTGGTTTCCACTGGATTAACACCTTTGCTAATCTCTACTAAGCCTTCCATGGTGACAGAGCATGCCAGTACAGTAGCAGTGGTGGTGCCACCCCAGCCTCTTCATTTGTATGTTGGCAACATCCTGATCAAATCTGATGCCAATATTTATCTTGTAAGTCAATTGATGTGCAACAGACACATCATCTTCTGTTACTTTGAGGCTTCCCTATCTCTGTTCAGGAATCACTGTTCTTCCCTTTGGCCTCAAGTAATGGCTACAGCACCTGCTAGAAGGTCTGTACCTTGTCTCAAGCATGTGCACTGGATTGTCCATCTTTGGGATAATTCTCAGTGAGGTGAGGAACCAGTGTGCCAAACCCTGGCTTCATCTGGCAAAGGACTGTGGGTAATGAAAGCATTTCTGCAGGGTAGATGGCTAAACGGTGAGGCAGCCCTCAGCTACAAGGGAGGGGCAGAATGCAGGATGTACACCCAACAATTTTTCAAGTGGAAAAAGGCAAAGTCAGATTTCAGTTTTTGAAAGATCACCCCCTGCAACTTTTTAAAAGATGGGCTAGAGGGGATGAATCTGCAAAGAAAACTCTAGCAAAAGAGGATGAGTATAGGTGGGAGTATCTTAGAACATTGAAAGAAGGATACACATTGGAGAAATTGTATAAGGCTGAGCAAATTGGATTTGGTGAAGGAGTAATGGCAGGAAAGGAAAAGACGGTTCAGCCAGCAAGACTGCCAAGTGGCAGGGCAAGGGGAATGATCAAGTTTAGTGGAGGGGCTCACCCTCATAGAGGGAAGTCTGAATCCATTGGAAGAAAAAAAGATGCAGATTCCCTCTACTTCTTGACTCCCAGAGCCTTGGAGACAGGTTAGGCCTTCCTTTGCTCTCTCCTCCCCTAACAGGTCCTTGTCTCCCGCTAGCTCAGCCCAATAAGTCATGCTGCAGGCTAGAGAGGCATTTGTATTGCCAGATTCTTCTAGCTAAATGTGTACCATGTGTCCCGCTAACCTTTACAACAGTGGGAAAATGTCTTGTAATTAACCAGAATATAAAGGATGAATGGAGCAGCCTGGCAGTCTCCTGTAGTCATTATCATTCGGAGGAGATGAATGTACCTAGTAAGATTTCCATCAACCAGTTATAGACAGCACTTTTCCTTTGGGAGTCCTGACTTTGTTCATACACAGTGAAAACCATGCACAGTATGTGTGTATGATGTGTATGACTTCTTTTTTGTATGGGAATATTTGTATCCATGTGTTTACATGTGCTTGAATATGTACTTGTGAGTGTGCTTGTTGTAGGCAGAAATGTGCATGTATGCATGGTAAGTGCACAGTACGAGAAGCAGCCCAGTGAATATTAAGCATACTATCAGGGGGTGTGCATTAAATTGTAGCCAGACCATGGAGCCAGCCCCAGGTTCCATTTTACCTCCACTGCATTGATGGTTACAGAATCTTATTTTTACAGACAAGTGGTTCAGTGTAATATCATTGGCACAAGGCTAGTAGGTGCTCCATGAAAAAAAATCCATGTACAAACAACATGAATGAGTATATCCCAGAAATTCTCTATGTTCTTTCTATGTTGTTCATCTTCTTGTTTTGACCTTCTTTTCTGACTGGGTCTGCTGGTAGTGCACTCTGGAGTTTTGGAGACCTGCCTTTGTTCTCTGACCCTTCACAACCTGGTCTGTCCCAGTCTGTTGAGTTAGCTCTTCAATGAGCTTATTTCATGGCTGATTTCCCATGGTGCTGCACATTCCATGATCACTCATCACCCCACCCACCTGAGCAGACTGTTAAAAAAACAAGATGGCTATATATAACTCAGGGTGTGACTGCTTCCCTGGGATTGCTCAAAAACTGAGACCCCAGCATCTGGTGGTGATGTCTTAATGCTAATATTCCTGAGGTGGAGCCAAGATGGCCGAATAGGAACAGCTCCAGTCTACAGCTCCCAGCGTGAGCGACGCAGAAGATGAATGATTTCTGCATTTCCAACTGAGGTACTGGGTGCATCTCACTGGGGATTGTTGGAGAGTGGATGCAGGACAGTAGGTGCAGTGCACTGAGCCTGAGCCAAAGCAGGGCGAGGCATCGCCTAACCTGGGAAGTGCAAGGGCTCGGGGAATTCCCTTTCCTAGCCAAGGAAAGGGGTAACAGATGGCAACTGGAAAATCGGGTCACTCCCACCATAATACTATGCTTTTCTGATGGTCTTAGCAAATGGCACACCAGGAGATTATATCCCACACCTGGCTCAGAGGGTCCTACACCCACGGAGCCTCGCTCATTTCTAGCACAGCAGTCTGAGATCAAACTGAAAGGGAGCAGAGAGGCTGGAGGAGGGGTGACCGCCATTGCTGAGGCTTGAGTAGGTAAACAAAGTGTCTGGGAAGCTCGAACTGTGTGAAGCCCAACACAGCTCAAGGAGGCCTGCCTGCCTCTGTAGGCTCCACCTCTGGGGCAGGGCATAGCCAAACAAAAGGCAGCAGAAACCTCTGCAGACTTAAATGTCCCTGTCTGACAGCTTTGAAGAGAGTAGTGGTTCTCCCAGCACGCAGCTTGAGATCTGAGAGCAGACAGACTGCCTCCTCAAGTGGGTCTCTCACCCCCGAGTAGCCAAACTGGGAGGCACCCCCACAGCAGGGGCAGACGGACACCTCACACAGCCGAGTACTCCTCTGAGACAAAACTTCCAGAGGAACGATCAGGCAGCAACATTTGCTGCTCACCAATATCTGCTGTTCTGCAGCCACTGCTGCTGATACCCAGGCAAACAGGGTCTGGAGTGGACTCTGACAAACTCCAACAGACCTGTAGCTGAGGGTCCTGACTGTTAGAAGGAAAACTAACAAACAGAAAGGACATCCACACCAAAACCCCATCTGTATGTCACCATCATCAAAGACCAAAGGTAGATAAAACCACAAAGATGGGGAAAAAACAGAGCAGAAAAACTGAAAATTCTAAAAATCAGAGCGCCTCTCCTCCTCCAAAGGAACGCAGCTCCTCACCAGCAATGGAACAAAGCCGGACAGAGAATGACTTTGACAAGTTGAGAGGAGAAGGCTTCAGATGATCAAACTACTCTGAGCTAAAGGAGGAAGTTCGAACCCATGGCAAAGAAGTTAAAAACCTTGAAAAAAGATTAGACAAATGGCTAACTAGAATAACCAATGCAGAGAAGTCCTTAAAGGACCTGATGGAGCTGAAAACCATGGCACGAGAACTATGTGACGAATGCACAAGCCTCGGTAGCTGATTCGATCAACTGGAAGAAAGGGTGTCAGTGATGGAAGATCAAATGAATGAAATTGGCTGAGCGCGGTGGCTCATGCCTGTAATCCCAGCACTTTGGGAGGCACAGGCGGGCGGATCATGAGGTCAGGAGATCGAGACCATCCTGGCTAACACAGTGAAACCCCATCTCTACTAAAAATACAAAAAATTAGCAGGGCGTGGTGGCAGGCGCCTGTAGTCCCAGCTACTCGGGAGGCTGAGGCAGCAGAATGGCGTGAACCCAGGAGGCGGAGCTTGCAGTGAGCTGAGATTGCGCCACTGCACTCCAGCCTGGGTGACAGAGTGAGACTCCATGTCAAAACAAAACAAAATGAAAGAAATGAAGCGAGAAGAGAAGTTTAGAGAGAAAAGAATAAAAAGAAACGAAGAAAGCCTCCAAGAAATATGGGACTATGTGAAAAGACCAAATCTACGTCTGATTGGTGTACCTGAAAGTGACGGGGAGAATGGAACCAAGTTGGAAAACACTCTGCAGGATATTATCGAGGAGAACTTCCCCAATCTAGCAAGGCAGGCCAACACTCAAATTCAGGAAATACAGAGAACGCCACAAAGATACTCCTCGAGAAGAGCAACTCTAAGACACATAATTGTCAGATTCACCAAAGTTGAAATGAAGGAAAAAATGTTATGGGCAGCCAGAGAGAAAGGCCAGGTTACCCACAAAGGGAAGCCCATCAGACTAACAGCTGATCTCTCAGCAGAAACTCTACAAGCCAGAAGAGAGTGGGGGCCAATATTCAACATTCTTAAAGAAAAGAATTTTCAACCCAGAATTTCATATCCAGCCAAACTAAGCTTCATAAGTGAAGGAGAAATAAAATCCTTCACAGACAAGCAAATGCTGAGAGATTTTGTCACCACCAGGCCTGCCCTAAAAGAGCTCCTGAAGGAAGCACTAAACATGGAAAGGAACAACCAGTGCCAGCCACTGCAAAAACATGCCAAATTGTAAAGACCATCAAGGCTAGGAAGAAACTGCATCAACTAACGAGCAAAATAACCAGCTAACATCATAATGACAGGATCAAATTCACACATAACAATATTAACCTTAAATGTAAATGGGCTAAATGCTCCAATTAAAAGACAGAGACTGGCAAATTGGATAAAGAGTCAAGACCCATCAGTGTGCTGTATTCAGGAAACCCATCTCATGTGCACAGACACACGTAGGCTGAAAATAAAGGGATGGAGGAAGATCTACCAAGCAAATGGAAAACAAAAAAAGGCAGGGTTTGCAATCCTAGTCTCTGATAAAACAGGCTTTAAACCAGCAAAGATCCAAAGAGAAAAAGAAGGCCATTACATAATGGTAAAGGGATCAATTCAACAAGAAGAGCTAACTATCTTAAATATATATGCACCCAATACAGGAACACCCAGATTCATAAAGCAAGTCCTTGGAGACTACAAAGAGACTTAGACTCCCACACAATAATAATGGGAGACTTTAACACCCCACTGTCAACATTAGACAGATCAATGAGACAGAAAGTTAACAAGGATATCCAGGAATTGAACTCAGCTCTGCACCAAGCAGACCTAATAGACATCTACGGAACTCTCCACCTCATATCAACAGAATATACATTCTTTTCAGCACCATACCATACCTATTCCAAAATTGACCACATAGTTGGAAGTAAAGCACTCCTCAGCAAATGTAAAAGAACAGAAATTATAACAAACTGTCTCTCAGACCACAGTGCAATCAAACTAGAACTCAGGATTAAGAAACTGATTCAAAACTGCTCAACTACATGGAAACTGAACAACCTGCTCCTGAATGACTACTGAGTACATAACGAAATGAAGGCAGAAATAAAGATGTTCTTTGAAACCAACGAGAACAAAGACACAACATACCAGAATCTCTGGGACACATTCAAAGCAGTGTGTAGAGGGAAATTTATAGCACTAAATGCCCACAAGAGAAAGCAGGAAAGATCAAAAATTGACACCCTGACATCACAATTGAAAGAACTAGAGAAGCAAGAACAAACACATTCAAAAGCTAGCAGAAGGCAAGAAATAACTAAGATCAGAGCAGAACTGAAGGAAATAGAGACACAAGAACCCTTCAAAAAATCATTGAATCCAGGAGCTGGTTTTTTGAAAAGAACATCAAAATTGATAGACTGCTAGCAAGACGAATAAAGAAGAAAAGAGAAGAATCAAATAGATGCAATAAAAAATGATGAAGGGGATATCACCACCGATCCCACAATAATACAAACTACCATCACAGAGCACTATAAACACCTCTACGCAAATAAACTAGAAAATCTGGAAGAAATGGATAAATTCCTGGACACATACACCCTCCCAAGACTAAACCAGGAAGAAGTTGAATCTCTGAAGACCAATAACAGGCTCTGAAATTGAGGCAATAATTAATAGCTTACCAACCAAAAAAAGTCCAGGACCAGATGGATTCACAGCTGAATTCTACCAGAGGTACAAGAAGGAGCTGGTACCATTCCTTCTGAAACTATTCCAATCAATAGAAAAATAGGGAATCCTCCCTAACTCATTTTATGAGGCCAGCATCATCCTGATACCAAAGCCTGGCACAGACACAACAAAAAAAAGAGAATTTTAGACCAATATCCCTGATGAACATCAATGCAAAAATCCTCAATAAAGTACTGGCACACCGAATCCAGCAGCACATCAAAAAGCTTATCCACCATGATCAAGTGGGCTTCATTCCTGGGAAGCAAGGATGGTTCAACGTACGCAAATCAATATATGTAATCCAGCATATAAACAGAACCAATGAGAAAAACCACATGATTATCTCAATAGATGCAGAAAAGGCCTTTGACAAAATTCAACAACTCTTCATGCTAAAAACTCTCAATAAATTAGGTATTGATGGGATGTATCTCAAAATAATAAGAGCTATTTATGACAAACCCACAGCCAATATCATACTGAATGGGCAAAAACTGGAAGCATTCCCTTTGAAAACTGGCACAAGACAGGGATGCCCTCTCTCACCACTCCTATTCAACATAGTGTTGGAAGTTCTGGCCAGGGCAATCAGGCAGGAGAAAGAAATAAAGGGTATTCAATTAGGAAAAGAGGAAGTCAAATTGTCCCTGTTTGCAGATGACATGATTGTATATCTAGAAAACCCCATAGTCTCAGCCCAAAATCTCCTTAAGCCGATAAGCAACTTCAGCAGTCTTAGGATACAAAATCAGTGTGCAAAAATCACAAGCATTCTTATACACCAATAACAGACAAACAGAGAGTGAAATCATGAGTGAACTCCCATTCACAATTGCTTCAAAGAGAATAAAATACCTAGGAATCCAACTTACAAGGGATGTGAAGGAACTCTTCAAGAACTACAAACCACTGCTCAATGAACTAAAAGAGCATACAAATAAATGGAAGAACATTCCATGCTCATGGGTAGGAAGAATCAATATCGTGAAAATGGCCATACTGCCCAAGGTAATTTATAGATTCAATGCCATCCCCATCAAACTACCAAAGACTTTCTTCACAGAATTGGAAAAAACTACTTTAAAGTTCATATGGAACCAAAAAAGAGCCCGCATCGCCAACTCAATCCTAAGCCAAAAGAACAAAGCTGGAGGCATCATGCTACCTGACTTCAAACTATACTACAAGGCTACAGTAACCAAAACGGCATGCTACTTGTACCAAAACAGAGATATAGACCAATGGAATAGAACAGAGCCCTCAGAAATAATGCCACACATCTATAACTATCTGATCTTTGACAAACCTGACAAAAAACAAGAAATGGGGAAAGGATTCCCTATTTAATAAATGGTGCTGGGAAAACTGGCTAGCCATATGTAGAAAGCTGAAATTAGATCCCTTCCTTACACCTTATACTAAAATTAATTCAAGATGGATTAAAGATTTAAATGTTAGACCTAAAACCATAAAAACTCTAGAAGAAAACCTAGGCATTACCATTCTGGACATAGGCATGGGCAAGGACTTCATGTCTAAAACACCAAAAGCAATGGCAACAAAAGCCAAAATTGACAAATGGGATCTAATTAAACTAAAGAGCTTCTGCACAGCAAAAGAAACTACCATCAGAGTGAACAGGCAACCTACAAAATGGGAGAAAATTTTTGCAACCTCATCTGACAAAGGGTTAATATCCAGAATCTACAATGAACTCAAACAAATTTACAAGAAAAAAACAAAAAACCCCATCAAAAAGTGGGCAAAGGACATGAAAAGACGGTTCTCAAAAGAAGACATTTATGCAGCCAAGACACATGAAAAAATGCTCATCATCACTGGCCATCAGAGAAATGCAAATCAAAACCACAATGAGATACCATCTCACACCAGTTAGGATGGCCATCATTAAAAAGTCAGGAAACAACAGGTGCTGGAAAGGATGTGGAGAAATAGGAACACTTTTACACTGTTGATACGACTGTAAACTAGTTCAACCATTGTGGGAGTCAGTGTGGTGATTCCTCAGGGATCTAGAACTAGAAATACCATTTGACCCAGCCATCCCATTACTGGGTATATACCCAAAGGATTATAAATCATGCTGCTGTAAAGACACATGCACATGTATGTTTATTGTGACACTATTCAGAATAGCAAAGACTTGGAACCAACCAAAATGTCCAACAGTGATAGACTGGATTAAGAAAATATGGCACATATACACCATGGAATACTATGCAGCCATAAAAAATGATGAGTTCATATCCTTTGTAGGGACATGGATGAAACTGGAAACCATCATTCTCAGCAAACTATCGCAAGGACAAAAAACCAGACACCACATGTTCTCACTCATAGGTGGCAATTGAACAATGAGAACACATGGTCACAGGAAGGGGAACGTCACACACCGGGGCCTGTTGTGGGGTGGGGGGAGGGGGGAGGGACAGCATTAGGAGATATACCTAATGTTAAATGACGAGTTAGTGGGTGCAGCACACCGACATGGCACATGTATATATATGTAACAAACTTGCACATTGTGCACATATACCCTAAAACTTTAAGTATAATAATAAAAAAAGAAAGTTATTTGAAGAGACTGTAAATAAAAGTAAACTTAATCTAAAAAAAAAATGCTAATATTCCTGGTGATGTGGATCTTGCCTAGAGTTTACCCCTCAGTGAAGCATCTTACCTGACCCATCAATCAGCTCCCATATGGTGTGTGCCAACTGTAGGTTCTACCATCGGTCAGCTGGGCCTGAATATGCATTTTGTATAGTTTGTATTGTTGGTATGTGGAACCCTTGCCCAAAGAGCTGTGACCCCTGTATTTCCCTGGGCTAACATGATGAGGACAAAGACTCTATCTGTGGATTCTAACGTGCATCCGATGACCATGTGGTGGCTACAGGCAACACTGGTGATGCAACCTCTCAGACCCAGCTCAAAGTGGTAATCACCAAGTTCCTATGTACATTATGGAGCTTCGTGCAGCTTTTCAGGTTCCTTCTCACTTGGTCCTCATCACCTTGACAAACTCCATCCTCTGCTAAGTAGCAGGAAGTAAAAGAGGAAGAACAGATGTTAGCTCAAGCTTGGGATGCATGATGACATCATCCATTACTAGAAGCAGCCCAGTGAATATTCAGCACAGATCCATTAGGTTAGGCAGTCTTTCCTTGGAGAGGGTGGACACAGAAATCAGAAGGATTCCTTCCGGGCCCTTGAGAGAGGCAAGGAGCAGGAGACTTTTCCTCAATGCAACTGTGAGAAGAGAGGAAGGGGAGGCTCCCTCTTAGCATCACCTCCCCTCATGGCCACGCATATCTCACAGTGCCCACATCAGCCCCTACATGGAAAAGCCAGGCAGCTTTGTCCCTGGGAATGGCCTCTATGGTGCTCTGGTCCCCTTCCTCATTCCCCTTCCTCTAGCAACACTAGAGCCAGAGACAAGGAGACGGTGAAGACTCTTCCTTCACCTCCCACTTGGCCAGGTGCCCTAAGCCATCTCCACAGACCTGACCACAAATGGGCTGCACCGGGTCATAGAGACCCCTCACCCACTGCTGCCCTGATGCTGGGGTACCAGGGGTATCAGGCTCAAATTGTTGTCGCGGTGCTGGAACTGCTCCTGTTCTCCCAGGGATGGTGAATCAGAGGGCTATCCCCCTGCTGAACTGTATTAGCTAGGCTTGAATAATGTATGTTTCCCTACTAATGCCCTCTGTTTGATCATGTGTCCACGTTAGTGTTCATTGGAAATTTTCCTGCTGGATACACATGGAGTGTAATGCACATTTATAAAAACAGTTTGAGTGCATGTTGGGAGGCTGTGACTCCGTGGTAATAACTGAATTTTATCAGGCATTCAGATGAGACAGTGACTTACCTGCCAGGGAACAAACCCTTGGGGAACTTTTTCATGTAGCCAGAGTTGGGGAACTGGGAGGCAGCCTTCCTTGCATATCTGATTACTGTGAGCTTTGATTTGGGGATTGGTATGTTACCTCAAGTCCAGAGCAAATACTTGAGTTTTCAGAGCCTGAGCTTGGGAGCAGATCCTGGAGAAAGTTGACAGTTTCCCTGAGATTACTTTGGGTGCAGATCACAAGAAAAGAGACTGAGGCTCAGTGGAGAACACAGCTGCTTTCTGGCTGTGTGACTTACAGCAAGTCACCCAAACCACTTTGGACCCTGATTTGATTATCTATTGAGTAGGTATAATAACTACCAGTCAAGGTTGTTGAAAGTATAAGGACCAAATGAAATGATTCTAGGCATTGAGGATACACCCATGAATAAAAATCCCTGCCTTTGTAGAGCTTACATTGCAATGTGGAGTGACAAAAATAACTACATAAATGGTATAGTATGTTAGAAAATTGGGAAGATAAAGTTGGGAAGGAGGCATGGAGAGCTGGGGTTGCAGGGGTCATTTTAACGGCGTGGTTAGGGAAGGCCTGAGTGAAGAAATGGTGTTTGCACAAACACTTAAGGGAAAAGGGGAGCAAGTCGTAGAGATACCTGAGGGAAAGCCTTTTGGGGAATTGGCAGGCTGAAGCAGAAGCATGCCTGACATATTGTAGGCACATCAGAGAGGCCCATGAAGCTGGAGAAGAGCAATCGAGGCCAAATACAGGGTCGGAGAGGTCATGGGGAGAACAGATTGGTCTTGCAGGCCATCTTAAGGACTTTTACTCTAGAAGAGATGGGTTGCCACTGATGAGTTCTGAGCAGAGATATAATATGGTTTGACTTATGTTTTAATAGGATTCCTCTGGTTCTTGTGCTAGGGACAGACTCTATAGGGACAAGGGTGGAAAATGGGAGGCCACAGTCATGAGGGGAAAGGTACTGCAGACTTGGATCAGGATGATAGACAATGGAAGTTGGGAGAAGTGGTTGCCTTTGGGATATATTTGGAAGGGTTTGCTGATGAATTGTGTGTAGGTTTGAGAAAGAGGAGTCAAGGACACTGATTTAAGTAAAGAACTTGTAAAGCACCCTGGACCTGGCACAAAGGAAGGGCCCAGTTACAGTTGTTGTCACCACTGCTGGGTGTCGATCTGAGCAGGGCTAAGTCAGCAGGCGGGGCCAGCTGGAAGATGGCACAGTGGGTAGCTGGGATTAAACAGCTGCTCTAACGCATCTAACCAGAGACAGGGTGAAGCTGTTAGAAGCCAAGAGAATGCCTTGGGTAACAGGGGTGGTCAGACCAAAGGTGGCTGATGGGTACAGAGGAATGGCCTTTGGAATTATGGAGTTCTGGCTCTGGCACCTTTTGTGTGCTATTTGGCAAAGTTCTGATGAACTGAGGACTAGGCTGTACTTAATGACAGGGTCAAAGCCAGATCTGATCCATCAGGCACCCACTTGAGTCAGGCACCATCTCCCAGTGACCTCCAGGATTCAGCTTCCCCTGCCCATAAAAGGTTGGCTTCTGTAGGCTGGGCTTGGCTTGGTTAATTCCCTCTTCCCCCATGTGTCTCTTATCCTCCTGGAAGCAGCTATGTTTTCTCACAATGACGGCAGAGATGCAAGAGGCCAAGCCTAATCTGGCAAGTGCTTTTATGCCTTTGAACACTTCAAGGCCTCCACATTTCCCATGGCCAAAGCAAGTCACAAAGCCAAACCCAAAGTCAAGGAGTGGGGGAATGTCCTCCACCTCTATAATGGAGGGAGCTAAAAAATCACATTGCAAATGGCGAGAATACAATGAGTGGTGACGATTTGGGCCCATATTCTGATGTACCACACCCTGTCAGGTATGGCCCAGAATTGAGGTAGAGAAAAAGCTGTAGAGAAGCAGAGGTGGGCTGCAAGGCTGCACACGTTGACGCTCATGAAAAGTTTGCTGAGGAGCAGGTTGAATTCAGTAGTTCTAGTGAAATCTCAGACATCTGTGAGAGGCCACCGGGGGAGTCCCAGAGCCCCTCAGAGCCCACCCAGTGGGAGACTACAATTTTGGCCTCCCTCAGAGGGCCAGCCTTGATAGTAACGTTTCCTTCATGTCTGAGGTCTGTTGCACTTGACCGCTACCCTTGGAATGTCCCAGTCCAGAGAAGTTCCTGGCTTTGACCCACCATGGAATGTTCCAAGGCACAAGAGGGGATCCTTCTAGAGGGACCCTTATCCCTGGTCACAGGCAACAACTCACATTGTTTTTCCTCTTACCTCCTCTCTAGTCAAGAAGCAAATTGAGTTGAAGTCTCGAGGTGTG
The DNA here is from genome assembly GCF_009828535.3 of Hylobates moloch. NCBI lineage: Eukaryota > Metazoa > Chordata > Mammalia > Primates > Hylobatidae > Hylobates > Hylobates moloch. The sequence goes on along the minus strand of NW_026652283.1, from coordinate 35,710,067 downwards.
AAGCTGATGCCCAGCAAAGACAATAGCCAGAAGACGTCTGTGTGTAAGTGTCCGCCTGCCAGCCCGCCTGCCGGGCCTCTTGCTTGAGGTCATATGTGCAGGCACTAAACCATGGGGAAGCCAGATGATGCTGGAATGACTTTCCTTCAACCGTGCTTCCTCCATCCTGGGCTCTGCGCTTGGACACACTGACCCAGTGGCCAAAGAGCATCCCTGGGGCCTGCCCTTTGCCTTCTTCTCCTCTTCTTCCCATTTTCCTCCTTTTCCTCTTTCTCCCTCACTTCCCATTTGAACTGCAGTCCAGGGAGTCATTACTGCTACATTTCTCTCTTTATTTTCCTTTTGAATCACTTCCACCTGCTAAGACAGTCCTCCTTCGGCTCCTCTTTTAGGAGTCAATAACCTTGGGCTGGGATCTTGGGGGCTGCAGGGCCCCGGTTCCAGCTCCCAAGGCCAGATTGGGAAAGGGAGGCAGGGAAATGCCTAGTAGCCTCCTCCAAGGGCCCCTGGACCTGGCTGGGCAGAGAGGACTGGGGAAGTGCGGGGGTGGGTTCTGCCTCGGGTCGATGGGGAGGCACTGGGGGCTGTCTTCTTGGGCATGGGAAGGATGACATCTTTCAGAACAAGTTCCTGCTACCAGTGTTTGTAAGGTTAATAGGGGTCTAGTTCTGGGGAATGGTCTGGAATGTGGGTCCCAGAAACACCTGATCAGGGCTTGTGCTAAGGGGCTTTTGAGCTAAAGCCCAGGAAGGGCTGGGGAAGGTTCTGGGCACCTCCTCAAGACTGGGCTTGAAAGCAGGGGAGGTTTTTCCAGAACCTTCCCCTTTCCTTCTGGGCCGAGTGGTAGGGAGCCTTCCTTGGTCCTCCAAATGACTGACCTGGTTTTCCTTCTCCTTCCCTCCCTTTGCCCTTCTCCTGCATCTCTGGTCCTCTCTCCCTCCACTTTTTCTCCTCTTGCCACTTTCTGCTCCATCGTTCTTCTCATTCTTCTGCTCCCGCCTCTTCTCTCCCTGCTTGTCTTCCTGTCCCTGACTTGCTCCTCCCACCCTCCCCATTCCTCCCCTTCCATCTCACCTCGATGTGCTCACTTTCCTGGAGATGCTAGAAGTACTTATTAAGGAGAGAAGGACATAGAGTGGCACCAGTGGTTTCCGAGCTCTCTGCCGATGTGTGTGGCCGGGAGAACATCAGGGGAAGAGGCACTTTGGTCTCAGGCTCCGACTGAACTGAGGCTGGGTTGGGGATTGTCTGTGGTCTTTGAAGTCGTCCGAGTGGAGACAGTTGCCACAGGCTGTTGGGTACAACCAGGAACTGGCATCTCCAGTCACCCACCCTGAGGGACTGGATGGCAGAGGGCACCAGAAGAGCCTTCTTCTGTGCTTGACTGGGGGTTTAGGGGAAAGGACAGGGTGCTAGGAGAGCCCAGGGTCAGGCCAGGAATCTGCAGAGGGCTCAAGCCATGGCCCTGACCCTCACAGGCTTTTTCTTTCTGTGGCCACAGGAGACCCAATGAACTGAGGCAGGCACGGTTTAATTTCACAGTTTGCCCAGGAGCACAGGCAAACTTAAGGAAATGGCCCTGACTTGGGAGATCAAGTATTTATCCCAATTTTGTCTTCAGGGAGCGTGTTACCCCAGACACTAATGTTTCAGTTTTCACGTATGTAGAATGGGGATGCAAAACCCTACCCTGCCTTCCTTCTAAGAGTGTTGCCAGGTCTAAGATGGGTCTTGTTGACCTAGGACTTCAGGAGGCCCACGGACTAGCCAAAAAAGGTACATGTGATGCTGTGGGTGCATTTTTCTGGAGACAGGATTCAGGGTTTTCATTAAGCCGACTAACAAAGATGCCAAAAACTCCCTCAGGAAGATAAAGAGAAACCCTGTTCTAATGAAAGAGTGCAAATGCTCTTTGCAAAATAAATATGTATATATCTCTATCGAGAAGATATTAGCCTCCATTCTAAGAATTCCTCAGAAAGAATGGGTGTGTGACTGCAGCTGCCTCAGACCCAGGTAGCCACATGTCTGCAGGTGGCTGGCCTCCTGTGTTCTGCCCAAATTCCCTGTGGACAGCTGTCCTGAAGTTCCTGGGGAGAGTGGACCCAACTCTCTACCTTTACCCTGCCATCAGTTCTGACCACCCACCCACCTGTGACTCCCTGCGTTGGGTAGAAGGTGTTGCCTTCCTGAGCACGTTGCGGCTTCTCCCTCACCATAGTGGCCCTCCCAGAGTAGAGTAAGGATTACTCCCCCATTCCTGTCCCTCAGTAGCCAAAAGGGAAGCAATGCTGTAAACACAAGCAGCTGGTTTTCAGTAGGCAGAGAAGGCTGGAATTAAAAAAAAAAAAAGAAAGGGAGAAACACTTCCTGCCTCCATAATTCAGACAGTAAACTGATCGCTGAGATTTAAGTTTGCTTGTTTCCTGGGGAAGCTTGAAGATCCTCGTGGGACCACCGTCCCCTGCTCAGTCCTCCCTGGAAGGGGGCACTGGCTGGGTATGAGCCGCATCACCGTTGGGTTTGTGACTTCCTGGATGGTGCCTGGTTTCATTTGGGGCTGGCTGAGGAAAGGGGAGGCGATAGGGTCTGCTCTGTCTGTCAGGGGCTTGTGGCTTGGTGGGTGGGCTTGGCCATGGTCTCGCCTCTTGAGTCCAGCCCCGTCCTGATGGGGCAGACTTCTGTTCGTTCTGCTTCCTGGGTGATGTCAATACTGAATAAGAGGGCAAGAGAAGGGGACAGGGACCCGCTATATGTTCTTCACGTGCTGCAAGGGGGCTGTGTGGTTCTCATGAAGTGGTCAGCAGAGACTTTGGGATGGGTATGACTCGTGGGCCACAGGGTTGACTAGACAGAATCTAAAGAAGGTGGGTGCTCAGCTGGGAAGTCTGCAGTAGGGACGGATCGCTGCGAAGCTCTAGGGGGACCTGGCTTACCACAGGTAAGGCAGCAAGTACAGCTCAGGCTTCCTCCTCCTTCCCACCCTCTGGGTGCCTTAGAGGACCCCCTAGTTATCTCTGTTCCATTACTTGCAAAACACCGAGGCTTCCAGGAAGCAGGAGCTTCCTCTGCTTTGGGAATGGCACTTCCATCTTACTTTCCCAGCCCGAGGCATCAGGACTGGTGGGAACGGCTCAGGATGTGAAAGCTTTGGAGGTAGAGGCTTGGCAAGGAAGGGGATGGGGATAAGAGACAAGTAGGGGTAGGAGTAACTGGCTTGAATGTGCACTGCACACAACCAAGAGGATACCTGTGTCTGGCTTGAGCACACAGTCTGTCCAAACCCTCAGGTTCCATGGCCAGCCATAGCCTGGGCTACCTGGAGGTTTTAACACGGTCTACTTCAGGCCTCTAACTGTAGACTCCCTCAGTGAGTCTAAAACGAGCTCCCCACCTTCCTTACTTCTATGAAACCACCTGCATCCTCACAGGTACCCAGGCTCTGGAAATCCTGGAAATGCCCTGCTCCATCTCCTCATGCCCTGGGTCCCCTGTGAGTCCCAGGGATTCTTTCTTTGCCACATCCATTCCTGCTGTCTCATGTCTAGCCTCACTCCAGGCTCTTGTTGTCCTCAGCCTGAATGATCACAAAATTTCCTAACTCATCTCTAGGTAACTGGCCCACCCTTGAGCCAGCGGGTCTCACCACGCCTTCTCCCCACCAGAACTCTCCAGCGGCTCCCCATCATTTGCAGGATCAGACTCGAACCCTGTAAAAGTCTGATCTCTGAAACCTCACCATCCACTCTTCCTTGTCACTCTTCACCTTCCCTCCTACTCTGGTCACACTGCATAACACGCATTCTCTTTCCAGGTTTCCACCTCACTCCTCATGCCTGTCTATCTTTGTCATCTCTGTTGCCATGTGTCTAAATCCTATTAGCTCAGAAGGTCCATGTTCAATGCCACCTCTTCCAGGCAGCCTCACACGCAGGTGCATCCTTCATCCCTCCCCACTGTGGTCCCACAGTCCGCTTCCATGGTTTATGTCCTCACTCAACTGGAAACTCCTTGAGGACAGTGGTCTTATCTGACTACTTTTCTCATTTCTCACGGTATCCAAATAAAGCCTTGTACACAGTAGATGCTCAATGAATGCTTGTTGTGTACCTTTGTGAGCAAGTGGGTGAGTGAGTAATGGAGTGCTTTGTTCACCTTACGGGACATTGAATGGGATGGGAGGGACATGCGCAAAGTTGGAGAATGCCAAATGCTGTCCAGATGCCCTGGAACCCCTGTCTAGAGGTTGCTGTTGGGGTCATGGGATTGGTGAGGCTTTGAGTGGAACTCCTCCGACCAGGCTGTGTGCCTGGCTCCAGCTCCTGGTCATCCTCAAAGCCAGGAATCCAGCCTCCTCAGTACCAGCATCCTGACGAAAAGGAACAGGCAGGGGCCAAAGGGTTGCCTACCCTCCCTACTGTGTGTGTATCCGCTGCCCCCGACCAAGCTTCTCCTCTAGCCAAGACAACTGTGCATATGGTTTTTGTAAATAAGACTCGCACTGGCAAGTGTCAGAGCATTACACCACCTACCAGAACCATCACAGGTGCCATCTCTGCCTGGCGCCCTTGATGGGTGGCACTGGGTAGGGGATGCTCTGGTGACTGCTTACTCTGGCTCGAGAAGTATCTGATGGGAAGAGGTTTCTCAGAAGAAATGTCTGTGTTTGAGCTAAAGTCCCAGCTTTGAACTTTGACTGCAGCTTTCTCTTACATTCTATACCGTTTCTGATCATGCACCCAACTTTTATTTAACTTTCTTTGAGTCATTTCTCCATCTGGGGCTGAGGTGGGGGGCTCATTTCATGTGGAGTCTCCACCCCAGATCTGAAGCATAGGCGTGGTGGGGGGAGGTCACCAGGGGCTGTGGACGGTCCACCTCTGGCTGCTGGTGTGGGATGAGGGAAGCAGGTGGTGGTTGTCATGGAGGGCCTGTCTCTGAGCCCACCCACTCATGATGACTTTGCTCACAAAGGAATTTGTCAAAAGCAGCTTCCTATCTTGCACATTCAAGAAACCCCAGGCCAGTAGACTCCAGCCACCCCACACAGCCCCAACAAAGGAGGGCCTCATTCTGTCTCTGCCTCCACCTCCCACCCTGAGACATTGCCCCAGCTGGTGCCTCCCTGTGACCGTCCATCTCTGTGTGTGCTGTTTTTTGTTTTTTTGTTTTTTTGTTTTTTTTTTTTGCCTTGTAGTAACTCAGGTTGGTGTGTCCCAAGGACATAATATGTGTCCAGACCCTGGCATACCCGAAAGGGGCAAAAGACTAGGCTCGGATTTCAGGTAAGATATATTTGGGAATTTTCTGATTGCAAGAAGGGTGGGGTGGCCTGGCTGGGAGGAAGACAGGGGCTGGCTTTCCTGCAGGTGGAAATGGAGGGATGGCATGGATATAGGAATAGACACTTTCTGGAGAAGAGCTATGGCTTTGACATTCTCTCCTGGTTCAGTCCTTGGCACAGTGCCCATGCTTTAGTGCGGGGAGGGAACTGTAGACTGCCAATGCTATCCAGAAAACCTATGTGCCCAGGGTACAAAGGGCTGCCATCTCAGTAATGACACGCCAGCAGGCAACTCACACCTGCAATAATCTAGGAGACCATTTTCCTTAAAGTTTCTGGGTGTCATCCACCCACTCTTAGCTGCCCTAACTGGTGCTTATCTCAGAGGATCACTGTTTTGCTCACAAAGTCACCTTTTAACTCAATCCTAAAACCATTAAACGGTCCCAAAAAAAGAAGATGAAGAGCAGATGTTCCTTTCAGTGGAGATTTTTAGTGATAAAACAGTGGAGCGGAGATTAAGGGCCAGAAGGAAAAATAACATGTGCGGCTTCTTTGTGGAACCAGGAAGGACTCGGGGCGGGGCTTGGCAGGCCAGGGATGGAGCTCACAGACACACTTTGTCTCCCAGGTTGGGATCCAGCGTCCAGTTCACCTGCAACGAGGGCTATGACCTGCAAGGGTCCAAGCGGATCACCTGTATGAAAGTGAGCGACATGTTTGCCGCCTGGAGCGACCACAGGCCAGTCTGCCGAGGTGAGGATGCCCTGGGGAAGGGAGGCTGGCCAGAGAGTTGGGCTGGGCCTGGAGGCTGAAGCCCAGCTCCCAGCACCTGAGGCCCAAGCTCTCAAGCAGACTGGCTCCCCTGCCTCCCTCCCTCCCCGCACTTATTTACCAATCGGCATACTTATCTAGCCCTTTCTCAGTATCAAGGCCTGAGCTAGGATCGGGAGAGACAGAGGTGGGGAAGATAAGCATTGTGGTGCTCGCCCTGCATGCACCTTACAGTCTAATGGGTGAGGCACATAAGAAACAGCTTGCTACCTCATTGAACGGATACCGAACCACACCTAGATAGGAAAGGAAGTCACCTTTTATACAGTCACCTTGAATCCCTCTGTTACAACACACAGACATCTTGAACCCTGTTTCTTTCCCCATATTGCAACAGACAGACTTGTCACTTCTGCAAGAGCGTTTTTACCTATGTAGTGACGACATGCTTCTAACCCCCTACCTGGGTGTTTTGTTCCCCAGGGCCCTGCCACCACATCCCCAGGTATCACATGAGCCAAGCCTGGGCTGGCCTAGCCCCTACCCCCCAAATAATCTTCAAATAACAGAGCCAAGTGTATTCCTGCTTTGGAGCAGGGCTACAGCTGCTTCTGTGGTAGAGAAGCTCCTGACCTCATCCCCCAGGAAACCAGCAGAGAGAGCCCCTGTGCACTAGGCTGTTAGGTGGTCTTTAAAAGCCAACAGGTGCTCTTTTGAGTGCCCCTTTAGAAGAGAAGATATGTTGCCCACTGCAAAGTTACATTCTGGATCCTTCTGATCTAAGAAAGAGATTCTTTGCCTCTCTTTGGCATATGCATCAAGATGAAATTCACGCAGAGTAAGAGGATCCAGGAAAAAATAATATCTCATTATTATACTGAGAAAGGGGCAGAGTTGGAGCTGAAACCCATATCCTGTTTTTTAACTGAGTCCATAAGTAATCTCGAAGAGTGTCACTATAACATCTTTCAAATAAGCCTTACATCCTCTTTCAACTTTGAGGTGGCCATGTTCCACGGTTTATAATGTTCTTTGCATTTTCACTGATTTTAGCAATATTATCTCAAGGATTCTACATAGCTACTATGTTTTTAAAAAATCAAACAAGAAAAAAGAATTCTTATCATAACTCTCAGCAATTGGGCAAATTACCCGTTTTCCCTAAGCCTTAATTACCTCTAAATGTTGCTAATAGTATGTACCCTACCCTTCTTCTGTTTAATGTGGAGATTGAATGGAGTTGTGAATGTGTAAGCACTTTATGAATTGAAAAGCGCTAGAAGAAAAAAAAAATATCCTCGTGACAGTAGAACATGAGCTCTGTAGGGCAAGGACTTCTGTTTTGTTCACTGCCTAAAATGGGGCGTGGCATGTAGTAGGTACTCAGTCACAGGTGTTGAATGGATGATGGAATGAATGACTCATTGAATAGCATACCACGCCAATGCCAGGGAGCCCAGACACCAGCTGTGCAGAGAGGCATAGAGTTATCAAGGGACCCCTGCCCATCTGTCGTTTCAGAATTCCTTTTGAGAAGCCAGGATGACAATGCCTTTAGGCAGTGGTGGGATCTGGTCCCTCCTCAAGACCTTTTCACTAGAGGAAGGTTGTTCTCTTAGTTCTCAAGAGATGATGATTGTTTACATGAACATGCCAAGGGTGGGGAAGGGCTGGTGTTTTGACCTGAAGGAAGCTCGTAGCTGAAAAAGTGTGTTCATCCTTTTCTCCAGTGATTTGGACCCACTGAAGTCTGAATTCTGTGCTGCATTGTAACTAAGCATTGGGCTGGGCTTTTTCACGTGGTCATCTCATTCCATCACCTGCTACTGTAAAACATGAAGAAATCATGGTACAAATCCAACCATCATCATTTTTAGCTGGGGCCCTTGGGCCAGTTTCTTCACCTCTCTGAATCTCTCCTGCCAAAAAGTGGTGATAATAGAACAATTCTTCGTGGGGTTACTTTGAGGGCTAGATGAGGCAGTCCTTGTTTAGAAGTGATGCCAATACGTCTGTGAGACTTACGTGCACACGTGTTCAGCTTAACCTGCTAGGCGCTGCCCGCATAAGCTTCCTCAAGCCCTGGAGCAAACCTCAGCCTCTAGTTGCTGCCGGTTCTTTTAGAAGCTGTCTTGTCTAATCCTATTGCAGTCATACAGTTTGGGAGTCACATGGACTTTGATCTAGATCACAACTCTGACACCTTTTAGCGTGCTGGCCCTGGGTGGGTTCCTTCATCTTTTTTAGCCACGGGCCCTCATTTGTGAACAAGGAAAACAAAATCTTCCCCTCCTACTGATTATGAAATTTAAACAAGGCATTTTCTAGAAAGTGACCAGCCCTGACAGTGGTGGAGGGTACATTCTCAACACAGGTTAATGTTCCTGCCTTCTTCTCTCTTTTTTTTCCCCTCCTATAGGCCATTGTGAAGGAGAAAGACAGACTGCTAAGTCTCCTGGGTTTGAACTTGGATGATCGGTCCTGGGCTTCCCTGAAGGCCCAGGACTGAGATAGATATTAGAGTTAAGGGTCTCTTTATTTTGGCAATTTTCAAGGTTTTTATTTTAAAATCTTTTGTTTTCAATTAATTGCAATTACTATTCTGTGATTTTTAGGAGAGTTTAGGTGAACCCCACCTTAAGAATGAAAACGAACAAGACTCTTTCCATTCCAAGAAGTTCCACTAACAAGCAGGTTACCAAAAGATCACATTCTAAAAAGGATTTTACCATAATAGTGGTATTGTTTTTTCTTTAATGCAGTTAAAATATTATTTGATTAGAAATACTCATTTTCCCACACAGTTAATTCTACTAAAACACGGGGCCTGGCAAATAATAGGTTCCAGCTAATGTTTGAGGACCACCTGAATGAATCAGTGATTGAAATGAGTGAACAATATGGGACTGCGCCCTCATTTTGAGATATGAAATTAGGCATTCACAGGCCTTTCTTTTCTTTCCCTCCCATCAGAAGAAATAAGCTTCTAATTTGACTCCTAGAAAATTTTCATCACACAAAGGAGATTGAGGGCAATGTGAAACACTGTTAAACTAATTCTGTTCAGCCCCAGATACAGCAGGGTCCATAGATATAGAGCTTTTCAGACTTATTTTACATATGGAGCCCAATATTTAAAAATAAGTTTTTGCAGAACCCTAATAAATAAAACAGATACAAGTGGAGCATCTCTAGTCTCCCCTCCATCACCATTTTCAGTAGCCTTTGAGTCCTGGTACCCCTGGGGCTCCAGGGAACACTGTAAACCACTGGTATAGTGAGAGGACCAAATTAACAACCAGCTCTGATTTCTTGTGATCACAAATTGGTGTTGATAGGGTTTAGGGACTGAGTACCAGGCCCAGATGAAACTCTTACAGTTACTGATTCACAAAGTAAATAATTAACAGAAAAGTATATATTATTTTTCCTTTGTGGCTAAATTCATATATATGTATATGCCTTTGGGTGGCTAGAATACCAAGCTTGGGACTTAGAGACCTAAGTTAAAGTTCCAACTTTGTTATTAACCATATGGCACAGGGAAAATCACTGAAACACTATGGATCTTTTTCCTCATCTGTAAAAGGGGAGTAAAACAGGAAATATGCCACAAACCAGGGTGAATTAAATGCCATGATAATTACAGGTGGCTGTCTTCTTGGTGGATTTCATTAGATCAGCTTTCTGGTTTTACTCCTTAAACATAATTGTTATCCAGAGTTCTATTTTCAAATCTCTTCTCTTCTTTCCCCTCTTCTCCTCTCCACTTATTTTCCCTGGATGACACATGCTGATTGTACTAGAGTACATGCCCCATTGCTCCAGCCCTGAGAATGTCCCTGAGTCCCTTACCTATATGTGCTAATGATAAAGCTCTTATTTATTAAATTATGTATACTAGTGTATAGCATTGCACTAGGCATTTTTCATAATTTCTTTATGAGTAAAGTGGCCATAACCATATTTTATGTTTAGCTGAATCTTAGAGTGGGCAGCCAACTTGCCCAAGGGCACAAAGCTACATCTGTTGAGCTGAATTTCAAACCCTGACTCCAAAGGCTGAATCCTACTTCTACTTGAAAATTGTAACTGGACATCCTTCGGAGTCAATATATTGGAGGGAACCATGCAGAACAACTCCCCCTCCACTCCCCACTTTTTTGGGGTAACTTTTTATTTTGATATAATTTTAAACTTGCAGAAAAGTTGCAATTAATGTGCAAAAAGCTCCCATGTACCCTTTCCTAGATTTAAACAACTACTTCTAAAAAGTTAGTGGAGAAGAAGAAAGCTAAGAAGAAATTTGGTCAGAAAGGTAGGAGAAAAGCCAAAAAGCATCACTGAAGCCAAAGAATATGAGTTTCACAAAGAGAGAAAGATCAGTAGTGTCAGATACTCTAGAGAGGTCAAGTATAATCACAACTGGAAAGTAAACATTGGGGTTAGTGACTCAACCAAGTGGTGAATGTTTGAACTTGTTTCTGCAAGGAATTGGTGAAGGAAGACAAGGGAAATGATAGACTTGGGCTGAAGTTTCTATTGTGATGGCAAACCATGAATCTGTGGTGATACCACAGTTCTCCTGGTAGCCCCCCAGCCCCCAGGATTAGAGATAGAAAAGGTGAGTGGTAGAATTGATGGAAAGCAGGCATTTCACCAAGCAGATAAGAGAGCGATGACGAAGATGTAGGTATTGGGGAGTGGTCTTGAGGTCCAGACTGGGTAGTGAGGGAAGAGGGGTCAGGCGAGGATCAATAGATGGGATGAAATGTGGGACCCAGAAGGCTAGAGGGGCCTATGATATAGGACAATGGTGCATTGAGACCAAAGTCATTCTGCTGGGAACACAGGCAGTGGGGGAAGGAACGGAATGACTGGGCTTAAAATCTGTGAGTTGGACTTTCCTGGCTCCCAGGATAGCAAGGCCCTGGGTGTGGCTATAAACATGGTTGATCATGAGTTGGAGGGAGAGCAGGGTGTCAGATCTCATAAGAGGGCAGTGCCCTCCAAAACAAGGGGCATCTCTCCATTGAAACAGGAGGGAAAAAGGAATTGAGTACATGTGCAGATAGGATTGCATTTTTAGAGAGTAGGACAAAGGACCCGCCTGCTAGATGGCTTCTCTTCCCTCCAAAGAGAAAGTCAAAGTCATCGGCTAAGAGTAAGGGGAGATAAGAGGAAGAGGAAGATGTTCAAGGGATGTCTACAACACGTGAAAAAGTCTTTGAGCAGATTGAGAGAGTGAGCTAATAGAGATAAATGGTAGGGTCACTGGGCAATAGCTAGGATTGTTTTGAGATGAGTAATCAGGAGTTTATAATAGACATTCATCTTCCTGCTAGTGATTTTTTTCACAGCAAAGCTCAATTGTATGGTGGCAAGTATGGAGAAGGCAGGTAGAGGGATTCATTCCAAACTGATGTCTTCTAGGCAACTGATTAAAGGAGGAAGAAGAAAGGGACTTGGAACAAGCAAGAAAATGAGCCTAATGGTGGTCCATGGGATCAAAGTTGCATAAGGACAGAAGACAAGACAGAAGGAGCTGATGGGTAGAGAGGAGATATTGCTGTCAACAGAGTGAAGGTCTCAGTAGGGAAAGATGAACCCTACTGGAGCTTCAGAAAACAACTGTGAAAGAAATACTTGAGGGTGGGAGCAAGATCTTGACTACAGAGGGCTGCATAAGAGGCAGTGGCATAGGAGGGGAAGATGGGCTTCAGTCAGGGCAGTGGTGGGAGCAGGAGGTTCCGAAAGATGTTGTAGCTACAAGTAGGATTTGTTTTCCTTAGAATTGGTAGCAGGAGGTGGTTCCGGAGGACTGTGGAAAGGGTTGGGAGGGAGGTCAATAGGAGAAGCGAGGGAAGGCAGCATGGAACAGGATGGGAATCAGATTTGGAGAGAAGATATGAGACCAGAGGCACTTGCACCCAGAGCAGCTCTCTTCTTTGGCACCAAGTTGTTTCAGTGTCAGAACCGGATGGGGGTCCAGGTTGTAGCTCCCTATGGTCCCCTGGGATACTGTTCCCATTATATGGTAATGTCCAGAGGAAAAAGGGGAGTGGCTGCAGAGCTCAGGCATGGAAGATCTCGGAGAAGTCTCTCCTGAAAGCGATCCAGAAGAGCATTTCAGGGAAAAAGGCAAATAGAGAAACAAAATGATATGTTCATTCATTTAGTGAGACATTGAGCACCTACCATTTTGCCAGCCCATCTGGGTCACTGTGATGAGCTTTCTATCTGCTGCTGGGATTCCATGGAGCTGGCTGCTCAGGGTCATGTCTGTCTGTCTGTCCACAGAACCCCTGACTTTGCCCAGATAGCAGAGGAAAAAAGTAGCTAATGCTTCATTTTGAACCTAGTTTAAGGTGCTCTGTGCTATCTGTAGACTGTAATATTTTAATTAAACCCCTCTAAGCCCTTAAAGTGGTAACTGCCTTTTTGGCCTGTTCTCTCTCATTACCTTCAGCATGTTTCAACAGACTGCAAATGTACCATCTAATTCTTGGAAACAAGTACAAGATAAATTGAGTCTGAAGGTGAGGGCTTTTGGCAGCAAAATCTGACTTTCCGGAAGAGGTGTAAGATGGGGCTGGTGGAGCTTTGTAAGGATTCTCTGCGAGGCTAGAGTTCTGAGTCCACAGGTCCTCTTTGCAAAGGTGGGATGGAATCAAGGCTTTGATTATCTTATTCTAATTTGTTTAGTAATGTTGCCAGTCTCAAGTGTACTTCTGGGGGAAAAAAAAACCTATGTCCAGAAACTTCAGGAAAGGCAGAAAAAGGATCCTTAGCCTTGAGAGAAATCCTGGGCATAGAGAAACAGAATAGACATGGCATTGGGAGTCTGATTATCTCTTGTCCCAAAGGTTGAATATTGACCACATCCCAGGCCCTGGGCTGAACCTTCACATCCATCATCTCATATAATTTCATCCTCACCATATCTCAATGAGGTGGTATCATTTGTCCCATTTTACAGATGAAGAAACAAAATCAGAGAGATTTTCTAACTCATCCAGACTTAAACGACCAGCAAATGGATTTAGATCCAGAGGGCTAAGTTCATAAATTTTAAAGCCTGACCTCGCTTTAACCATGCCACATTGCCATAGGGCCCAGTTGTATCAAGTGCAATCTGGGAATCTAAGTGTTTCTCAGTACAGAATGAAAGGAGCAATCATATATACACGGGGGAATGGAGTGGGGGTTCCCCCAGGACTTGTTCAAACTTGATTCAGCAGATTCTTGAGCTCAGGATGAGGGAGGAGGAGATCCTTCCAGTGCAGGACTAGAGTGAGAAGAAGTCTCCTCCCAGGAGGTGATGAGCTAACCAAAAGGAGGTAACAGACCTGACCCAAAAGCCCCTTGCAAATAACCCTCTGACAACACCTGCTCTGCGTGACGGTGAATGTTTTTCCACCCGCTCCCTCCACTTGCCGTGGCCCTTCAGAGAGGAGGGGCTGTGTCAGACACTTTTTTCTCCCCACACTTTTCCTGCCCATAGTAGGCACTCAATAAATTTTGGAATGAATGAACTGAGCGCAGGAATGAGTGCATGAAATGAGAAGAGATTCATTACGTCTAGTTGCTGCAGAACCTGCTTCCCAGACCCTCCTAGGAAGGGTGTCCTGGGAAAGGTTTATCATGGCCCTTTCCACACATGGCAAGGAGCTCGAGGATATTTGGCCCCATCAGAGGAAACTAGGTTTGACACCAATTTCATTTTATATCGTTAGGCTTGTTGAGTTTGCTCACTATTTCTTTACTGTTAGGCACTTTGCCTACAATTAGGATAAATTGCCATGTGGGCAGCATGAGAACAGGCTCTAAGAACCTTTTATTAAAATAGCTGAACACTAACATTAAAGAATGAAGTGGCTAGAACTAAGCACACGTTTTTAAAGAAAGCGAATACCTAGGTACAATGTAGTACCTTAACTGTTATAAATCACTACTTAATCTAATTAGTTTAGAAGCTATTTTAAAGAGCTTAATTAGATTAAGCTGTGATTGATAACACTTTATATCTACTTGAGTAGAGCACTTCTAATTCACCTTGAATCTTTATGCTTCCAGTCAAAAGCTGGTTTCAGGGATAAGCTGAGTGTGGAGACGGATTTGGGAAGCAGTGAAATCACTCTGGGTGCCTGGCACTGAGCTGAGTCAGGGGCCTTGGCATAGCTCTTGGGCACAGACATTCTGAGACCTAATGGAGTGGCTTGACAAGGATATCCTGAAATTCCTCTTCAGGAGGACTCGGGGTCACGGAGGAAGGAACTGAGGGGCAGGCAGAACCTGGAATGAGGTCAGACTTCTAGTTAAGCAGCATTAGGTCCACAGCAGCACTCAGCTGGTTTGGAGAATTGGAGTGCAAATTGGGAAACAGACAGGTCAGCAGAGTAAGGCGTGGGCTGCTTAGGTGTCCATAGGTGCCCGGGATCCACCTAGCCTTATGTCAGCCTGACAGGTTCTAGCCCACACCCTCTTGACAAAGAGGAATTGCATGATCATAGTGGAGTCGGGGTGTGGGGGTAAGCGGGGCATTGCAGAGGGGTCGCTTAGCCTGCCTTAGAAGTTCATCATTGCCTACAGAAGAGCAGTCACAGTGCTCCAGGCACCGTGGCTTCCCTTCAAGCCTCCCAAGAACTGTAGGGGAAGGAACCAGGAAGCCGAAGGTTATGTCCAGGGTGAGAACTGTACAGATGCAGTGTCTTCTGGGTGGGGAGTGGGAGGCAAGAAGGGGAACTGGACCTAGTCTTAATTCAAAGGCTTGTCTTTCGTCTCCTCTGCAGCCCGCATGTGTGATGCCCACCTTCGAGGCCCCTCGGGCGTCATCACCTCCCCCAATTTCCCCATTCAGTATGACAACAATGCACACTGTGTGTGGATCATCACAGCACTCAACCCCGCCAAGGTAAGGCTCTTGGGGAGCGGGGTGGTGGTCTGTGGGCAGGGCTAGATTGGGGACAGTTGGCCTACAAGGCTTTTCAAACCCAGAACTTACTGGTGGTAGATTCTCTGCAGACAGTTCTTTTAAGTTGTTTTTATTAATATTGAGGGGATAAAAAGCAGATTATAAAATATAAGCAAAATATAAAGAACACCAATACAACAAACACCTGTGCAGCCATTGTCCAGCTTAAGGGGAAAAGAAAATCAGTTACCTTAGTGAGGCAGGTTCCTCACCAATCCTGTTTCATTCCGTACACCCTCAGAGGTAAGCATTACCTCAATTATGTGTTTATTATTCCTTTGCTTTTCTTTATACTTAGCACTTAAGTGTGTATCCCTAAAAATACATTGCTTAGTATGCTAACATTTGAACTTCATGTAAATGTAATCATGTATGTATTCTTAATCAACCTCACTCAAAATCGTGTTCCTAAGATTTATCTAAGTTATTGTGTGTAGTTTGTACTTCTACATACATTTTTTCATGTTTACTTCCTGTTTAGTTTTTTTTTCCTGTGTCCTTTGTTCTCTCTTACAAATTTTATAAGTACGTTGCCAAGATCCACAGAATAACCTGTTGGAATCTTTATTTTAATTTTATCAAAACTACAGATTAATTGGAGAAGAACTGATATCTTTTTGATACTGAGTCTTCCAGTCCATGAGTATGGTATATCTCTCTATTTGTTTAGGGTTTCTTTAATGGCTTGCAATAAACTTGTATAATTTTTTCCATTACAGATCTTATGCATTTCTTAATATATTTACTCCTAAATATCTTATATTTATTGTTGCTATTATAAATCAAATCTTTCAAAATTGCACATTCTACCTGTCTCTTGCTGGTGTTTAGAAATGCAATTGATTTTGCACTTTGATTTTTATATTAGCAACTATCTTGTAAAAATGTATCTGAATTCTTTGGGGTTTTCTACATGGATAGTCATCATCTGCAAAAAAATGATGGTTTTGTTTCTACTTTCCATTCCTTATACCTTTTCTTTTTTATTTTCTTGCCTCAGTGTTCTGGCTGGAACCTCCCAGTATAACATCAAATCATTATTATGATGGTGACCCCTGTGGTCATTGTTTGATATTTAATAGAATGTTTTTTATTTCTTCACCATCAAACATCATCACGTATGATGTTTGCTGAAGCTTATTTTTCGTTTGGAGATACTCCTTTTATAATAGAATTAGGGAATTTACTTCCTAATCCTAGTTTGCTAAGAGCTTTTATCAAGAATGGATATTGAATTTTATGAAGCATCTTCCTCTATCTATTGACACAATCATATAATTTTTCTCCTTTATTCTCTTAGTGTAGCAAATATTGCCTTTTCTCATGTTAAACCAACCTTGCATTCTTAAAATTAACATAACTTGGTCATTTAGTATTGTCATTTTTATACATGCCCATATTTGATTTTGTTTAGTAATTTGTTTCTATTTTGTTAGTGAGCTTGGCCTGTTATTTGTTTTTTCATATTGCCTTTGCCAATTTTTGTGTCAATATATTGCTAGCCTCAGAAAATGATTTGAAGAGTACTTCCTCTCTTTCTATCCTTTGGGGTTATTAGTGGACGATTGGCATAACTTTTGCCTTGAAAGTTTAGTAGAATTTTTCAGCAAAACTATCTGAGTCTGGTGTCTCCTTTGTTTGAAGATTTTAGACTATAGACTTAATACATGTAATGGCTAGAGAATTATTTTGGTCATCTGTTTTTTCTTTCTTGACTCCATTTTAGTAAATATTAAAATTTATTGGATATAAAGTTACACATACTATCTCTTATTATAGTTATGATACCTGCCATTGTTGTGTTTCAATTCCCTTTTTCATTTCTAATATGTATCATGTTTTAGCTGGTATTGGCAGAGATTTGACATTTGTTAGTCTTTCCAGAAAATGAATTTTTGTTTTGTTACTATTCCTTTTATTTGCTAATTTATCAGTTTCTGCCCTCATCTTTATTACTTTCTTCCTTCTAATGCACTTGAGTTTATTCTGTTGTTCTTTTTCTATCATCTTAATTTTGATGCTTTGTTCATTATTTTTCAATCTGATTTAAGCATCAAAGGCTACAAATTTCCCTCTAAGGACTACTTTGGCTACATTCCTACAGATTTTCACAGTTATTTATTTTCTGTTATAGTTTAGTTCTGAATATTTTTTTATTTACATTATTGTTTCATCTTTTAACCATGAACTATTTAGAAGTATTTTTTAATTTCCAAAGGATTTTTCTAACTGTCTCTTTCCTACTGTTTCTAAATCTTGTGGTCAGGGAACATTGATCTGTATGTAAATCATTTGAAATTTGTGCTTTTAGGACCAGAAATGGTCATTTTTCACATAGATTCTGTGTAGGCTTGAAAAAAACCCTGCGTTTTGCAGTTTTTGTTTTCTAATATGTCCATTACATCAAGTTTGTTAATTGTGTTTGTCTCTTTTATATCTTCATTGATTTTTCTTGTCTTCTTGATCAATCAACGGCAGAGGGAGGAATATTAAAATCTTCCATTATGATGGTGGATTTGCCTATTATTCTTTAAAGTTCTGTCGATTTTTGCTTCATGTATTTTGAGGCTGTGTTATTAGAGCATGAAAGATGAAACTCAGAATTATATCTCTTCCCAGTAAATTGAACTGTTTCAAAAATAATTATGTAGTAATTCTCTTTATCTGTAGTAATGTTTTTAACCTTAAAGGCTTTTTCCCTGCATCCATTGCATCAGTTTTCTCTTGGTCTTTGTCTAATAAATATTTTCTATTCTCTTACTGTTAACTTTTGGACTTCCTTGTGCTTTATATGTGTTTTGTGTATAGCTGGATTTTCAAAAATCCCCTCTGAACATTTGTCTTTTAACTAAAGAATTTAGACCTTGTGAATTATACAATCGTTTCTGTTCTTTGAAATTTGTCCTAAAATACTCTAGAAATAGCAATATGCCTACTTAATAAAGCCTAGCATTAAACAATAATTTTGTGTTCTTCCTGAAAAGCCAAGGATCTCAGGACACTATGACTTTAATCATTCCTTCCGATTCATACTCTATGGTTTGTGTATATTATGTTACCTTAATTTTTTCTCAAGTTATTATTGTTATTGTTTAATAAAGCCACTGAGATTTACATATATATATATATATATTTTTTTTTTTTTTTTTTTTTTTTTTTTTTTTTTTGAGACGGAGTCTCGCTCTGTCGCCCAGGCTGGAGTGCAGCGGCGCGATCTCAGCTCGCTGCAAGCTCCGCCTCCCGGGTTCACGCCATTCTCCTGCCTCAGCCTCTCCGAGTAGCTGGGACTACAGGTGCCCACCACCACACCTGGCCAATTTTTTTGTATTTTTAGTAGAGACGGGGTTTCACCGTGGTCTCGATCTCCTGACCTCGTGATCCGCCCGCCTCGGCCTCCCAAAGTGCTGGGATTACAAGCGTGAGCCACTGCGCCTGGCCGATTTACTCATATATTGACCACTTATTTGTTTACTACTCCTTCTCGTATATCAGTCCTTCTCTTTGGAATATCTTTCAGTGCAAATACATGCTTTAAAATTTATTTTCTTGTCGATGATAAACTCTATTAGTTCTTGTTTGTCTTTTTAAAAAATAATTTCAACTTTTCTTTTAGATTCAGGGGGTACATGTGCAGGTTTGTTACATGGGTATATTGCATGATGCTGAGGTCGGGGTATGGATCCTGTCACCCAGTCTGTGAGCATAGAACCTAATGTGTAATTTTTTCTTTGTCTTAAAATGTCTGCTTACCCTTGTTCTTGAAAGAACGCTAGTATTCACTGGACATTTGATTATCAGTTGATAGTTCCATTCTCTCTGCACATGGAGATATTGTTCTGGTGTCTTCTGGGTTTCACTGTTGCTGTCAGTTTATTGTCATTGCTTTGTATAGCATCCTTCTGGCTGCTCTTACTGTCTTTTCCTGTTCTTTAATGTTATGTAGTTTCACCCTTATGTGTCTAGGTGTGAATATTTTTTGTATTCATCCTGTTTAATTAAGTTTCTTGAATCTATGGATTGTATCTTTCATCAGCTTGGGAAAATGTTCACCCATTATCTTTTCAAATGCTTCTTTTTTCTTCTTCTAGAAGCCTGACGAGATATGTTCATCTTTCTCACTCCATCATCCGTGTTTCTTAACCTCTCTCATACTTTCTCTCTTTCATTCTGTTCATTAATTCTCGTTCAGCTGTGTCCAGCCTCTGTTAAATCCATTCACTGAAGATTTATTTTAATTTCAAATACAGTTTGTACTTTATGAAGCCCTATTTGATTCTTTTTCAAATGTTCTTAGTCATATTGTCGTATTTTATAAACTCTTGCTCCATACTCTTATGTTTAGATCATTCTTGAATTCTTTCAATAATTAAACATACTTATTTTATATTTTGTGTCTGTTAGTGTCAATATCTGAAGTTTTTGCAAATTTGATTCTGTCTGTTTTTTCTCACCTCTTGCACTCAGAACCATGTTTCCTTCTTTGTTTTATATTGTTTGATTATGTGGTTAGAAGGGTAAATTTTCTCTCTGGTAATTCTTCGAGACCTGGGTAGAAGGTGGTTTCTTCCAGAGAGGGTTTGCATCTGCTTCTGCCTAGTGCTGGGGGCATTACCAGCCAGAAACCTCTTCATACAAAATTCTCAGTAGGGAAGTTTCGAACCACCCAAGTAGTATGAAGGCTGCAAACCCATGTGAAAACTGACTTATGGTTATGAATTCTCAGTGGAAACATTTTTCTTGTCTACTCAGTGTCAAGGTCTAAGATAAACAGTCAGCCTCCAGATCCTCCCGGAGGGTGGTAGTGACAGGTGAGAAGGAAGATAGGCTCATTTCTAATTCACCCTGACACTATGGGTGCAGATTTAACTAACCCAGCTCTATCAGAAGTATCATATTACAGTCGCCATCGTGCTGGGCCCTGAATTTTGTCTCCTGTTCCCTCTTTTCCATGAGTTGCTGAAAACCAAAGCTATATTGACCGAATTTTTAAAAAGTACTCAAGACCAAAGCCGGCTTCATGTTCTGAATCACATTTTAGATCCCTCCATTCACTGTGTTGAGTATTCCTTATTACACTAGTGTAGTCTACTCAGGCTACTGTAACAAAATACTGCCCACTAGATAGCTTAGACAACAGACATTTATTTTCTCACCATTCTGGAGGCTAGTAGTCCATGATCAAAGTGCGACTAAATTCGGTTTCTGATGAGGGCTCTCATCCTGGCTCATAGATGGCCACCTTCTCACTGTGTCCTCACGTGGCTTTTCCTCTGTGCACACACCAAGAGAGTGCTCTTTGATGCCTCCTCCCCTTCCCATAAGGACACCACTACCATCGGATTACAGCCCCACCCTTATGACCTTATTTAACCTTAATTACTTCCCTAAAAGCCCCATCTTCAAATATATTCACATTGGGGATTCAACATATGAATTCTGGGGGATATATTATAATTCAATCCTTAACACTAACTTGGAAAAAGCTGCTTTTTTTTTTTTTTTTTTTGGTCCTTTTAAAATTTTACCCAACACTTCAAAATTGTTTGGTCCAGGTGCCTGGAACCACAGTGCTGGAAACACTGGAAGCAGATTTCCTCTGCACAACACTTTACAAAGAAAGATTCACATTTAATTAAATTATTTCATGATGTACCTAGTTAATGGGAAAGGACACTTCAGCCACATGGTGTGAGGGTAGAGGCTAGACCAGAAGGACGTAATACCATGAAATCATATTAAGTTGTTGACTAGAGGGCTCTTCCTTGGGCACTGTTACGATCCTTATCTCCATTTTCTTTTGAACCTGAAGGTGAGGTATCAGGGGAAGTCTAAGTAAAGTCTGAGGATTTTCTAAGAAACAATTAGATTCACCCCCAGAAGGCCTAGCCTTGGTCAGTGTGTGGAGACCGGTGACCTCCCTATGGTCACTCCCC
Source organism: Hylobates moloch (assembly GCF_009828535.3). NCBI lineage: Eukaryota > Metazoa > Chordata > Mammalia > Primates > Hylobatidae > Hylobates > Hylobates moloch. Next base: position 35,689,102 of record NW_026652283.1, on the reverse strand, counting down.
TACATGCCTTGCAAGAGATCCCACCAGCCTGAGTTTCTAAAGATAGCACCTCTGCAGAGCACCGCTTCGAGTGTGCAGAGCGGTGTTTCTGATATCTCTGTGGGGCCTTGGTGGGCTTCAGGTAGTGCTGAGGGAGCCCAGAAAGGCTGAAGAGAACCCTATCCTGATCCAAGTGGGAGGAGAACCAGGAAATATACAATGCAACAAGGAGGGTCTAAGTGTGGAAACTCAAAGTCTGAGACTGAGGAATAGAAGCTGTCTTCTGGGAAACAGCAAGGACAATGGATGCTGTGTTCCTAACCCTGTTCATGGAACTGGCCTACAGGTGAGATACAGGTGTGTCCAAGGACTGCCTATCCACTCACCTTCAGACATCTGCTTCAGCAAAAAGCACAGTCTGTAAGCTCACAGTATGTTTTATGAGATGAGCATTCATTCACTCATTGACGTAGATATGGCCTCTGCCCTTGAGTGTGCACATAAAAGTGAAGAACAGGTCTGAACAAATAATACAAAAAAAGAGTGCAGGTAAGTCCTGATGGCGGCATGTCCAGAGTGCTATGGGAAAACTCAGGGAAGAGCTGCTAACTGGGAGATGAGGGAAGTTTTCACAAAGGAAGTGACATGTCAGCAGGGTCTTGAAGGATGAGTAGGCTTGGAAATCAGTATCTCAGGAAGGACACGTAGGCAAAGGCACTGAGGTTTGGAACAGCCCCTTAGAACTGGAAGTAGTTCAACATGCCTGGATGCAGGTAAGGACAGAATGGTAAGCAGGATTCAGATCATGGTGAGCCCACATGCTGGGCCCAGAAGTTTGGGTTTTATCTCAAAACACAGATTGCTAAGGCTAGCAGTGTTAGGCTGTTGTTAACAACAATAATAGCTCTTATTGTATGCCTGTCCCATGACAAGCTCTAAGCTAAGCTCTCTATATGAATTATTTTAATAGGACAATGAATTTGATTTTAATATACCTATTTGGTAGATAAAGAAACTGAATCATGGAAAGGTTAAAGGTTAGGAAACAGCTGCAGCGCGGAGCCAGTAAGTGGCAGAACTGGGATTTAAACCCTATCTTTCTAGCTCCAAAGCCCATGCACTTACATAGCTGGGCTGTGCTGCTGGATGGAACAAGGTCTCAGAGTGGATGAAAGGGGTTGGGCTTGACCTCAATGGGATGAGCCTGGAAGGACGAGGATCACTGTATCTCCTGAACTAAAGCAATAGCAGGAAGATATGAGTTTTTGGAAAATTACTCTAGCAGCAATGGAGAAGTTTAGAGGTGGATACTGGAAGGAGAAGGACCAGTTAGGAGGATGAAGCAGTTACCTAAGTAGGAAAAATGGGGGCGTCCACCAAGGCTTTGGAAATGTGGAGGGGAAAACAGATGAGAGAGATTTAGGAGATAGAGTGGGACTTGGTAGCTGATTGGATGTGGGAGCTGAGGGAGGAAGAGAGGTCTCATTCAATATTGTATCCCAAGTGACCAGCATGGTTCCAGGCACATAGTAGGTACTCGGCCTATATTTATTCCATGAACAGATGAAAGATGACTTAGTGCTTTCTGGCTTGGTCCAGTGGGAGAGTTAAAAAGGAAATACAGATGGAGGAACATGCTTTGCAGGGGTCAGGAGGGAAACGGTGCATTTGGAATGTCTGTGGTTCATTCAATGTCATTTGGATATACTGGATGGAAACTCTGGGTAAATCTGAGTTTAAGAGAGAGGTTTGGGTGTTATCTCAGCACGTGGGTGAGAATAGAAGCTTAAGGAATGGACAACATTTCTTGGAAAGACTGAAGAGAATAAGAAAATTCAGAATGGATCTGAGAATACCATCGTGACAGGAGAAAGAGCAAAATCCAGTGAAAGAGCAGAGAAGGAGCAGTCTCAGAGGCAGGAGGAGAATCGTGATGCAAACGCAGGAAGAGTTTCCAACTAGGGCATGTCTGATCATGGCAACGATGACAAATGTCTTGCTGGAAAAGTGCTAGAAGGAGACCGTTGGCTTTGTCCTTGGATGAAGACTTTGCGGTGAAGCTCCACAGGCAGCAACAGACAGCAGTGGGGTGGGAAGCAAATGGATGGGAGGTGAGGCTGTGGAGACCAGGATGGACAGTAGCCTGCGAGGGACGTAGGATAGAGAGAAAGTTTGGGGTTACTTTGGGGCATGTGTTTAAAATATTGGAACTGGAGTATGTTTGTAGGCTTAGGAAAAAATAAGCAAAGAGGGAGAGAGTGAAGGTATAGAAGAAGAGGGATGGTGACAGAAGGGAGATTCTGGAGTGAGAGGGCCATGGGATTGAGAATGCAGGGCTCCCTTTACAAGGAGCAGAGGGAGAAAGATGCTGTTGTGAGAAGGGGCTGAAAAGTTTGCTTGTGGGAGTGTAAGAGGGACATGTGTCCCCTTGGTCTCTTCGTAGTCATGGAATGATTATGATGCATCCCCAGCACCTGCACAGGAGGATCCTTCCTAGAATTCCATCTCTCTTGTAGGACCCCTGCTACCTGGGCTTGGCAAGGAGCTAGGAATGTCCCAGGGACTGGGGCCCTCCAAGGGCAATGAGAAGGCCCAAAGAGAGAAGCAGAGATGCTATGGTGTGGGAATGGCCAAGAATCTACATCAAGACACCAGCATTAACTGAGCATCTATGGGCTGTGCACCTCTGCACTGTGGGAACAGGAAGAACTTACAGTCTTATTGGAGAGGCAAGTTAAGGATATGTCTGTACTCCCTAAACTAGTAGTAAGGCAAATAAAAACACCCCAGTGCATCCTCCTGGAAACTTCATAGATTCAAGGAACAAAGGAAAGAAGGCTCAGAGCAAGCGCTGCAGGCCTACTCCACATGCAGCCTCCATGCCCTCCCTTCAACTGGGATGTCCTTGGGCAATGTTAACCTCACCTTGGGCATTTGGGTTATCTCAGTCCTTATAATATTAATCTAACGTTAATTAACATCTACCTACAATAATTTTTCCCAAATTTCATCAGAAATGCCTTGGAGACATTTTAAAGCCACAGATTCCCGAGCTCTTTTCCCCAAAGATCTGATTCAGTGGGTCTAGGGTAGGTACCAGAACTTATTATTTTTTTTTTTTATTATTATACTTTAGGTTTTAGGGTACATGTGCACAATGTGCAGGTTTGTTATATATGTATCCATGTGCCATGTTGATTTCCTGCACCCATTAACTCATCATTTAGCATTAGGTATATCTCCTAATGCTGTCCCTCCCCCCTCCCCCCACCCCATTACTGGGTATATACCCAAAGGACTATAAATCATGCTGCTATAAAGACACATGCACACATATGTTTATTGCAGCACTATTCACAATAGCAAAGACTTGGAACCAACCCAAATGTCCAACAACGATAGACTGGATTAAGAAAATGTGGCACATATACAACATGGAATACTATGCAGCCATAAAAAATGATGAGTTCATGTCCCTTGTAGGGACATGGATGAAACTGGAAAACATCATTCTCAGAACTTATTTTTAAAGAGCACCCTGGTGGTTCTGACCAGCTAAACTTCTGTCAACAGTGCAACTCCTTCTCCCAGCAAAGAACACGGTGACCACTCCCGCCCCGCCCCATCTCTCCCTTTGGGCAGCTCCAGCTTCAGCCACACTGAACTCAGGTTCACAGACACATCTGGCCCTTTAAGACCTGGGCACACCTGTTCCCAGTGTGCCTTCCCTTCTCCTCCAGGCAAATTCCTATCCGTCTTTGAGACGCAGTCCAAACAACCTGTCTTCTGAGAAGCCTTCCTAACTTCATCACGTGTTGCTCCTTCCTGTTCCTACAGCACTTTTTGTTTTCTTGCATTTAGAATCTATTTCCCCCGTCGCTCCTGAGCATCCTGAAAGCAGGAATAGCACTTTGTTGATTTCTTCCACAGTTAGCACAGTGCTGGGCATAGAGAAGCAGCTCAGCGATGTTGGAACATGTGAGTGATGGTTGGAGGAGGAGCCCCTCCGGGATGGTTCTGCCCATATCGGGCTTGAGATTCAGGCCTTCTTCCTCCAGGGCCTCCTCTTGTTAGGTCCCTTCGGGTCAGCCTCGTGGGAAAACAAAGCCGTAGACAGGACTGAAACCCAGACCTGCCTCGATGCCCCCTACCGACACACATCTGTCTTTCTTTTGCAGCTTCTCAGTATGAACACAAAACATTTGATCCAATTTTCACATGAGCCTCACTTGATTTGATCAGGATAGTTAATCCACCTTTGCTGGAAAAGAATGAAAAGCGAGACAGGAGAGAGATAGAGAGTGAGGATGGGAGGGAGAGGGAGGGGACATGGAAGGAAGAGGGAAAGGAAAGCTCATTATATGAATTTCAAAGCCAAAGATAACAGCGTTTTGATTGTTCACTCCTTGGGGATTATCACTGTCACTCTTTTGTAGACCTGAAGAACTGAGAAATAATTCTCCAGGCAGGTGATCAGCAGCTAGTGCAAATGTCAGGGACATACTCGTTGGCCCATTTGTTCACTCACTTATTCATTCAGCAAACATTTACTCACACCCTCTCTGTGCCAGGCCCTGTGCAAGATGCCTGCCATCAGAGGTTTGCCGTGTGCCTCCACAGCCCCTCTCACGTCTGGGGGACCCTTTAGTAGCCTCCTCAAGTCCAAAGCCTCATTCCTTTCCCTTTTACAGCTGTCTCCAAATCATGTGCTGGCATTTCCCCTCCCCCAGATCTGGCTGTGGCCATGTGGTATCCCCACACACCTTCTCTGTTGCTGAAGACAAACCCTGCCCCCTTGATAGCCAGGATTTTGTGCCCCTCCTGTCTCCCATCCATGCTTCCCTGGTTTGAGCCCTCATCACACTGTGTTGCAGTCTGTGTACTCAGGGTCTGCTGTGAAGCTTTCTAGAAACTTTTTGAGGTCTCTATGGGCAGCGGCCATGTTATCCTGCCTGACGATACCCCTCCAAAGCCCAGCACTTGGCAAATGTGTAACTGTTGAATGAATCAGTGAATAAATGAATCAGTCAATCAATAAGTGAATGAGTCAGCGAATGAGTCGAAGGACTTACTGCTCTCAGAACCACCAAAATGAAACCTGAGGTAGTGACCAAAGTTCCAGAACGTCTGACCCGTCTTAGTCCCTGCTGGAGGCCTCTGTCCTTGAACTCCTGGGAGTTCGGGTCTTCAGCCTTCCCACTGGCCTCCCCTCCTCCTCACCCCAGGAGTTAATTCTCTAGCTCCTCCCTAGGGCCTCAGCAAGATCCTGGAAGGAATCACGGTTCAAGCTGTGCCCAGGAAAAGTGAGTTCCCTTCCTTTCATGGAGCTAATAGTTACACTGGCAGCAACATTGTAAACTGAGGCTGGGTGGGCCAAGGTCAGCCCTCAGGAGCTCAGAGAAATGCTCTGAGGAGAAATATGGGAGGTAAGGCTGGAGCACAGCATTGTTGCAGGGCCTCTAGCTGACCAGGAAGTGGCAGGGGCAGGCCTTGCAAAGCCCACAGTTTTCAAGCCAAGCTGCTGAACTCTATCCTGCAGTTTCAAGAGTTGGCAAACTCTTCTGTGGTGACGAACACCTGTCTTCAGAACCTGTAGCCATTAGGTGGTAATTGACTGGGAGGTGCAGAAAATTCCTCTGCAGACGCTTAAACAACACACTGTTTATTTTCTCCACATACCAAAAGTCCAGAGGCAGAAAGTCCAGGGCTGGCTTGGTGGTTCCCTCCGGGTCTCATGCTTCTTGTATTTTTCCCTCTGCTGCTTTTCCTGTGACTCTCATCCTCATGATCACAAGAAGGCTGCTCCCTCTCTGTCCTCACATCTGTATTCCAGGAAAAGCAAGGAGAAGGATGAGGAAATGGTCTGAGGACTCCTCAACCCATGTCTCATTGCCCAGAGCTCTGTCACATAGCCATCTTTAGCTCCGAGGTTGGCAAGATACATACATTGCCACACTCCCAATAAAGTTGGGGTTCTGTTAGGAAGAAATAAATGGAGGAAGGGACATTAAGTAACCCACTATCCGTGGTGTTCACAGCATCCCAAAATATGAACTAGATTAAAACGGAGCTGTTTCGGTTTAAGCAGAGGCTTCCCTCCTCTGGCTCCTCTTCCACACTTGTGGGTTGGCCCTGGAGTACCTTTATGGAACCCTGGGGTACCCGGGAGCCAGGTTTGAAAACCATTGCTCTAGGGAAGCCATCAGCAAACTTTTTCTGTAAAGAGCTAGACAATAAATATTTTAGGCTTTAAAGTCCATGTAAGGTCTCTGTTGCATATTCTTTTTTTTTTTTTTTTTTTTGAGACGGAGTCTCGCTCTGTCGCCCAGGCTGGAGTGCAGTGGCACTGCAAGCTCCGCCTCCCAGGTTCACGCCATTCTCCTGCCTCAGCCTCTCCTAGTAGCTGGGACTACAGGCGCCCACCACCACGCCCGGCTAATTTTTTTGTATTTTTAGTAGAGACGGGGTTTCACCATGTCTCGATCTCCTGACCTCGTGATCCGCCCGCCTCGGCCCCCCAAAGTGCTGGGATTACAAGCATGAGCCACTGTGCCCGGCCTCCATATTCTTCTATGTTGTATGTAGGTTTTGTTTTTTCACTCACTGAAAGTGTAAAAAATCATTCTTAACACTAAAGGCCACAGGTCCACATATAAAAATAGGCTATAGGACAGATTTGGTCTGAGAGCTAGTTTTCCAACCCCTGCTGTAGGAGATAGGGAGGCGCTAAGGGCATTCAGTACAGAGTGAAGGATGGGCGGCAGAGACAGACAGCCCAGTTAGGAGAGTGTTGTAGCAAAGCAGTCCTTAAACTAAACAGCCTCAGTCTACATCTCCCGGGACTCTAGCTTCCCACAAAACTGCCCTGAGCTGGCAGATCCTCTGCAGCCTTGTGCAGGCATTGGGCACAGGCTGGCAGCACCCAGAGTCTTGTCTTTTGGCTGATCCTGGACAGCACGTGGCAGGGGAGAATGTTCTCCAGGGTCCCACTCCATCCCCCATGATTCTCAGGACAAGGTGGCTGTGACACCCCCTAATTTCTCCTCATGCTCTTGGACCCTGCATCAGCCTCCCACTGGTCTCTCTCTGCCTCCAATCCTCCCTTCACACTGCATTATAGCTTCCCATCGACTTGACCATGAAGTCCAGACTGCCTGCTCTGGCTGCGGGTAAAATCACCTGCAGACTCAGCCAGGCTCTTCTTCCTGTCCCACTCTCCTTGGCCCTTCACTGCTCACAATGTAGCCTGGGCTGAGCCCACACACACCCTTCTCCATCCCGCCAGGCCCAGACCCACCTCCTCCATGGACCCCCTTCCATCTCTCTCCTCTTTGCACTCCTCCAGCACTCACCATCGGCACCATGTCCTTGGCATTTAGATTCTGCTCTAAATTGTCAGGCAAGCAAGATAACTTATGGGAAGCAGCTAGCTCTGGGCTTGGCACATGGCAGGTGCTCAGCAATTATGTCCTAGATGATGGGTTTGTTTATTCATTTATCTAATGGGTTTAAATTGGGTGTCTGAGCTGTATACAAATGTGCCTCTTTGATCATGCTTATTTCATGTGCTGCCATTTCTCCTGCCTCCGAAAGGCGCTTTGTGAGCTTGATTGATCTGCATGTTAGTTAATGAGTCATTATAGGAGCCTGTCTTTAAACAAAGGCCAAAGCAGAGAAGGAAAAAAAGAAAAGAAAAAAAGAGAGTGCTAGTACATTGTGCACTAGAGGCTCATCCTGAAACTGCAGCATTGTGTATGTTGAACAGTCTTCTTGTGTAATTAGCTCCTGCATCAGGGTCGGCACTCTGAAATGTGGTTCACATCAATGGCAGCTCTAACCAGTGATGTAAATCATTTTATAGCTCTGGGTTCTGGCCTTCAAAGCAATATTTTCCATTATAGGCATAATAATCATACACTCCGTTTTTGGAGGTGGCTGGGTGAGCAGTGTCCTCTGCCCCAGGGCTGGCTGGAAGGGGCTGATATGATGAGAATATGCAGCCAGGCCCCTCAGTCCCTGCAGAGCCCAGGCCCTTCCTCCAGCAGAAGACACTACCTGCCTTGTGGTGTTTTATATGCAGCAGCTGTTTCCTGACCCCCTGCTGGGACCCAGAAAAAAGAATTCAAGGAAAGTGTGAGAGAAAACAGAGGCTGAAGTCATGCTTCCTACCTTGTGGGCCTGTGACCTTGTTGGAACACCATGAGGCAGTAGAGCAGTGTGACAAAGAGCCTGGCCTCTGACTGCCTGGTGGGAGTCCCAGCTCTACCACTTACCTGTGTGACCCCAGGCAAGTTGCCTAAATTCTGTGCCTAGCCTGTCCCATTTGTGAAACGGAGGTACTCAAAGTAGCTATTGTGCTGTATTGGGGGAACCCGCCCCTAATATTTCAACGTCAGTTCTTCCTGTTTTCCATAAGTGTTGGCTGGCTGAGAAATAAAGAGAAAGAGTACAAAGAGAGGAATTTTACAGCTGGGCCTCCGGGGATGACATCACATATCAGTAGGACTGTGATGCCCACCTGAACCTTAAAGCCGGCAAGTTTTATTAAGGACTTCAAAAGGGGAGGGGATACAAGAACAGGGAGCAGGTCACAAGATCACATGCTTCAAAGGGCAAAAAGGAGAGCAAAGATCACATGCTTCTGAGGAAACAGGACAAGGGCAAATTCAGAACTACTGATAAGGATCTATGTTCAGCTGTGCAGGTATTGTCTTGATAAACATCTTAAACAACAGAAAACAGAGTTCCAGAGCAGAGAACCGTTCTGACCTCAAATTTACCAGGGTGGGGTTTTTTCCCCACCCTAATAAGCCTGAGGGTACTGCAGGAGACCAGAGCTTATTTCAGTCCTTATCTCAACCGCATAAGACAGACACACCCAGAATGGCTGTTTATAGAGCTCCCCCCAGAAATGCATTCCTTTCCCAGGGTCTTAATTATTAATATTCCTTGTTAGGAAAAGAATTTAGCAGTATCTTCCCTACTTGCACATCCATTTATAGGCTCTCTGCAAGAAGAAGAATATGGCTGTATTCTGCCCAATCCCGCAGGCAGACAACCTTATGGTTGTCTTCTCTTGTTCCCTGAAAATTGCTGTTATTCTATTCTTTTTCATGGTGCACTGATTTCATATTGTTCAAACACACATGTTTTACAATCAATTTGTGCAGTTAACACAATAGCGGTCCTGAGGTGACGTACATTCTCTGCTTACAAAGATAACAGGATTAAGAGATTAAAGTAAAGACAGGCATAAGAAATTATAAAAGTATTAATTTTGGGAACTGATAAATGTCCATATTAAAATGAAATCTTCACAATTTACATTCAGAGATTGAAGTAAAGACAGGCGTAAGAAATTATACAAGTATTATTTGGGAACTGATATATGTCCATATTAAAATGAAATCTTCACAATTTATGTTCCTCTGCCATGGCTCCAGCTGGTCCCTCCATTCAGGGTCCCTGACTTCCCGCAACAGTGCTGCGTTTCTCATGAGTTGATATGTGTAAAGCGTTCGGAACAGAATTGAGCACATTTTGGTATCAGCTCTTGGAGTGATGAAGTCTCATAAGAGAAGATAATCACAGACTATGATTGTCTTGAAGAATTTCCTAGACCAGGGATCAGCAATCTACAGCCTACAGGCCAAATACAGCTCTTTGCTTGTTTTGTAAATAAAGTTTTATTGGAACACAGCCACACCCATTCATGTACACGTTGTGTATGGCTATGTTCATGCTACATCAATAGAGCTGAATATCTGTGACACGGATCACATGACACACAAAGGGGGAAATATTTACTGTCTGTCCCTTTACAGAAAAAGTTTGCCAACCTTTGTTCTAGATGGTAACCACTGTGAGGGGTCTGAGAGCCTAGCAATCCATCCATGCTAGAGAAGCAGGAAAGGTTTGGAAAATGTTCTCCCAGTCTACATTTTGTCAGCCCCTGACATGGGCCTGGCCCACCGACAGGAACTGGTACAGAGGCAGTGAGGCCTGACCCCTGCCCTCCAGGAGTTCATGGTGTAGTGGAGGAATAAGTGAACAGACCCATCACAGTCCAGCAGGTAAGTGCTAAAACAGACGAGAGGAAGGGGCTGAGCAGTGGCTGCTCCCCTTGTCAAGGTTAGTCAGAGAGAACTGAGACAAGTCAGGCTCACGGATGAGGAGAAATATGCTAGGGCAGTGATAGGGAGCGGGAAGAACCTGTGTAAGTCAGGGTCATGGATAGGCTGCCCTGGTGTGAATGCCCAGGACTTCAAGTGGCCACACAGGCTGTGCAGTGGAGGGCAGTCAGCAGGGAGCAGGTGCAGAGATGCCCTCCTTGTGTTTCATGCTAGGAAATGAGACTCCAGGAAATGTTCTGTAAAGCAGGAGTGTGGAATGTGAGAGAGAGGTAGGAGATCCCAGCCTGATGAAATGATCCCATGATGATGCCAACAGGGAACATTCTGGATAGGAAACCCAGAAGAGCCAAGGAGTCCTCACTCACTATTGACAAATCCCATCTCCTCTTTAATAACTTGCTCCAAACACTGATTGCTACAGGCTCACACCCCGCCTCACCTAGACCTTGCTGCAGGCCCACATCCCACCTCACCTAGACCTTGCTGCAGGCCCACATCCCACCTCACCTAGAGCTTGCTGCAGGCCCACATCCCACCTCACCTAGAGCTTGCTGCAGGCCCACATCCCGCCTCACCTAGACCTTGCTGCAGGCCCACACCCCGCCTCACCTAGACCTTGCTGCAGGCCCACATCCCGCCTCACCTAGACCTTGCTGCGAATTCGGCTCCTGGCTTTCAACTCTCCCTCAATGCTCCTGCTCCTAGAACAAAAATCTCATGTCATGCCTTTACTGCCAACCCTTCCATAACTCCCCATTGACTTAAGACAAAGCCCAAAATTCTTAGCATTACCAGCAGCCTCTCATAATCTGACTTCTCCTATTTCTCTTCTATCACCACCCTCCACCACCCCCTCACTTAAACAACTACTCAGTAGTTAGACCTCTCTGGACAAGTCATCCTGTTCCACACCCCTGCCCTTCCCTCTGCCTGGGTTGCTTTCCCTTCCATATCCATTGGTTGAACTCCAGTTCATCTTCCAAACTCAGCCTGGGTTTCATTTCCTCCAAGAAGCCTCCTTTAACCTTTCTCCCAGTCAAAAGCAATTCCTTCCTTCCTCTTCTGTGTCTATCTGTAGACCCACTGACGTGCTCACACATACTGTTATCCAGAGATGCATCTTTCTGTGACTCAGGCCACTGCAGAGGGGCCCTGCATAGACACTACCCAGGCTTATGAATGAGGGATGTGTCAGTTTGCCTCTGGTGTACCTGAGAAAGCACCTTGGGGTAAGGCTCTGCAGGGTCCCTGGCGGGATGTGGGTGCTGGACTGTTTGGTTTGGATGGAGGAAACCTGCAGAAGGCGTCAGCCACAACTAGGAAAAAATATCCACGGAAATTATATACTCCTTGAGTTGTAGAAAAGAAAGCAAAGGAGCAACTTCAGTCTCCCTGTTGAGGGAATGAAGATCATCATCAGATTGAAACAGACAAAAAGAGATACAGATTAGACATCAGAAGTGGGTGCCTGTGTGTGTCCTGTCCTTATGAATGGCACCATCCCCCACCCAAACAGTTGCACAAGCCAGAAACCTGCAACTTACCCTAGATCTTTCCCTCCCCTCAGCGCCACATGCATCCTGTCACAAAGCCCTAAATATCACTAAGACCTTCCCTCTTCTCCGTCCACACTGCTACTCTTCCATCGTTCACCTGCACTACCACAAAAGCCTGCAACCGTCCTCACCACCAGCCTCACTCCTGCCGATCAGTTCCACACATACTGCCACACTGACATTTTCTCAAACACTTATGTGTCCCTGTCACCCACTATTTAAAACTCTACTGCTCCTCCCCTGGGATAAATTCTAATTTTGGAAGGTAGAGGTATGAGACCTTTTGAACCAAGCTCCAGGGAAACTTTTCAAATTCCAGACCTTCCCAAGTCACCTTCTTGCACTGAAGGCCCAGTCACATTATCCCCCAGAGCCAGGCAGCTAGCAGGTATGTTCAGTTTGTAGATCTGCTAGCAACAGACACTGAATAATTTGTTCTGGAATGTTCTATCACTGCCATAGCTCAGGCCCTGTGCACCTGACTCCTTCCCAGAGCATCCCCCTCCCTCCCTCTCCAAGCATTCCCCTTTGGCCTGATGGGGTCGTCAGTATCCTTTAGAATTTCCTGAGACACCCCCATCTCCAGTAGCGCCTGCCCCTGACTCCAGCAGGGTGAGCCATAGGCTCTTCGCTCCCACAGCCCCCTGTAGCATCCATCCCACCCCAGTGCTGTGGTTATCAGTTTGCATTTCTATCTCCCCTTCTTACCGAGGGCAGGGACCGTGTCGTGCTCACTGTGGAAACCCACCGCCCAGCCTGCCATATGGGGAGTGCTTAGTAAATATTTGTGGAAGGCAGGATTAAAACAAGAGGGAGGAATCTTGTTGAAATCTCTTTCTGAGAACATTCATTTATTCAACAAATAAACAAAAAGGATGGAGAAAAGCAGGCAGAGGAGAAGATGAGAGAAACTTCTGCAGGTCCCTGGGGGCAAGAGAGCTGAGATTCCACATGTGGCCTGAAAAATTGCCAACAAGCCCACGGGGATTTCTGTGCATTAAGGCATGAAGAAAGAGTCTAATCATCTCGCTGTCGGCCAGATGTGCCCGGTTGCTGTGAGAGCCACCAGAATTGACCAGATGTGCCACGAACATCTTCAGAAACATCAGGGGGCCCTGGAGACAGCATGGCCTGGAGAGAACTAGTTCACACTCATTAAAGTGGGACAGAAATGGTCAGTTTGTTTAGGATGGTGTCACCAGTGACTCTGAGCATTGGGACATAACACAGAAAATCCTTCCTCCCCTCAAGGCTTTGGAAGGCTTCCTCACAGCCCCTGCCTGCTCCTAACCCTGTGTTCCCTCCCCAGGTGATCAAGCTCGCCTTTGAGGAGTTTGATTTGGAGAGGGGCTATGACACCCTGACGGTCGGTGATGGTGGTCAGGATGGGGACCAGAAGACAGTTCTCTACATGTAAGTGCAGTGGGGCATGTTGTTTGGAAGGTGGGATGGTAGCTGTGGTTGGTGGGGTGGGGTTTGTGGAGTCCTGCCTGGTCCCTAGACCATACTACAGCAAAGACAGTGTCCTGCAGTGTTCCTAGTTTCAGCAATAATCCCTCCACCTCTCTCTACTCTGACCAAGGGGAAAAGAGCACTGGGCACCTTCTCACTGAATTCATATGAAATGTGAACAGAATGAGCAGTCTGTTAGCGGGCAGGGGACATGGAGGTTTTGTGGATGAACCTGGAGCCTTCCACTGGCTGGGTGCTTCCATGCAGACCCGGATTCTGCCACCCTGACAGTTTTTACTCCAGGCCACATCCAGCCATGGCAGCCTGACCTCAGACAGAGATAATGGAAATGAGTTGCTAACCTTTCTGCATGCTCAGAACTCCCTGGGAAATGGATGGTTTCAGAGAATCAGGACCATATAGACATAGTGGCCACACTTCCTGCGCCGAAAAAGACCAGTGTGACGTGTTCTAGACAAGGGAGAGGAGAATATCAAGCTGTCATGGGATTCTACTATGTTGAGTCTGTGCTCTTGGGGGCCATTTAGCTTCTCTTTTGCCCACCACCAATAGCCTGACTTGAAAACCAGGAAAAAGGCCAAGCGTGGTGGTGCATTGATGTAATCCCAGCACTTTGGGAGGCCAAGGCGGACAGATTGCTTGAGTTCAGGAGGTCGAAACCAGCCTGGGCAACATGGTGAAAACCCATCTCTACAAAAAATACAAAAATTGGCTGGATGTGGTGGTGCGCGCCTGTATAGTCCCAGCTACTCAGGAGGCTGAGGCAGGAGGATAGCTTGAGCCTGGGAGGTTGAGGCTGCAGTGAGCTGAGAGCATGCCACTACACTCTAGCCTGGGTGACAGAGTGAGAGCCTGTCTAAAAAAGGAAAAAAAAAGTCAGGAAATGCTTCTGTTCGGGACATGTGGCTTAGCTTCAGGGACAAACACCCTGACCACATCCATCTCCCTTCCAGGAAGGAGGTGGAGAGTCACCAACATTAAACACCTACCATGCTCCCAGGCACTGGGATGGAAACTTTTGCATCGATTATCTCGCTTAAGCCCTAGTGTTATTATTCTCTTTTAACAGATGGGGAGACTGAGACCCAAAGGTTTCAGAAAAGGTTGATAGCAGAACCAGCAGTCAAGTTCCTGTCTTTTGATTTCAGCCAAGGACAATGTCCCATGCCACACTCCTTCCCAACAAGGCTAGCTCCAGGATATCTCCTTCTGGTTCTAATGCTGAATGAGAAATGGCCATTTAGTAACAGCTGGCTTGTCCAGAGACTGTTCTTTTCTGGGTGTTTTTCGCAACTTCCCTACACCTACCTGGAGATGATGCTATACAGGCAGTTACATGACTCATCCTATCCGATGGTACCCACTGAATCAGGTGACATGGCTGGGACTTGGGATTTCCCCAGACAAAGGACTGGAACGTGAGCCCACAGGGCATTCTCCTCCATGCGTAATTCACTGTATTAGTGAGGGTTCTCCAGAGAAACAGAACAATAGGAGATAGAGATAGATAGATAGATGACAGATAGATAGTAAATAGATGATAGATAGACGATTGATTGATAGATGATACACAGATAGATGATAAATAGGTGATAGATGATTGATAGATGATAGATAGATAGATAGATAGACAGACAGACAGACAGACAAATAGCAAATAGATAGACAGATAATTTGTTGTAAGGAATTGTCTCATGTGATTTTGGGAGACTGACAGGTCCCAAGATCTTCCAGGTGAGTTAAGAAGCTAGAGACCCAGGATAGTCAATAACGTAGTCACAGTTCAAATGCCAGTAGGTTCAAGATCCAGGAAGAGCTGATGTTACAGTTCAAGTTCAAAAGCCAGAAACAAGCTGATGTCTCAGTTTAAAGCCAATTGGACAGGAGGAATTCTCTTATTCAGAGGAGGGTCCATCTTTTTGTTCTGTCTGGCCCTTCAACTGACTGGATGAGGTCCACCCACCTTGGAGAGGGCAGTCTGCTTTACTCAGTCTGTCGATTTCAGTGTTCATCTCATTCAAACGTACTCTCACAGAAACACCCAGAATAATGTTTGACCAAATAGCTGGGTACCCTGTGGCCTAGTCAAGTTGACACATAAAATTCACCATCACACTTACCTCTCCCCCTCACTTGGTGCATCCCTGTCACTCATTTTCTGCCCTAGTTTACTGACCCATATGGTGCCTCAGCTCTTTGTGCCCAAAAGACTAGGATCCTAGCTCTCTTTCCTCCCACAATCCCAATGTGCTTTGACATAGCAACAACCTTAGAATAGCAGAGCTTTTGAAAGGGCTATTGAGGATCACACCATACAATCCCCTCATTTAACATAGAGTGAAAAAGCACAGAGAGGCTGAACCACTTGCCCAAGGTCCCACAGCAAATGAATGGTAGACTCAGAGCCTGGTGTTGTAATTGAGTCAAACAGAGGAAAAGCAGGGGTCCCAGCCTTTTCCCTTGCTCATCAGCACCACAGAGTCAGGAGCCAGCACTGGCCTGGCCACAATCCTTACTCAGCTTGTCAGAGCCCAGGCTCAGGGACGTCACACAGGCCAGGCTATTGGATCCCATGTGCTCTATCCCAGCTCCACTTCCATATCCCCCATGGTACGATGACCTCTCTGCAGCTGACTCGACAGCCTCCCAAGCTCTGAGACCCTGGGTGAAGCAGAGAATAGGACTCATTAGTTCAGTTGCCCACTCCACAACCCTCTGCCTCCATCTGTGCTGATAATTTGTCTGATCTCAACAAAAGAATGAAGTTGGATTTCTTCTGGAAATCCCAGCCTGCACAGGGGACTCCTGGCTCTGCCACTGTATCAGGTTGACCTTGGGGAAGCCACTGCCCATTCTGCACTTCCATATTCTCATCTGTACTATGGGCTGACAACCCCTACCTTCCTGGCAACAGGGCCGTTAAATGAGATAATGGGTAGGAAATTGATAAGCACAGTATCTTACATGGGTAGGTGCTTGGGGTTGGGATTCTGAATTGAATCTCCCCCGCCCCCACACCCATGCTTAAACCCTCTTCTTCAATAAGAATGTGGCCCTCAGATAATGACTGTACTCTAAGCCTTGTTCCTTATCCTGGAATGGAAGGAGATGTCTCATTGAAAGAATGGCTTGGGTTCCACCTGGGGAAATGGGTTTCTGGGAGGAGAAATCCACATAAAGACAGCAAGGAGGTGGGGGTGGGGGCAGTCTTTTCTGCAATACAGGTCACGCAAGAGATCAAAAGTTGCAAGAATATGGACACCCCCTTGATTGGATTTGGCTCCAACTCTCCCTGTCCCTGAGCAAGTAAGGACACAGATCTCCCTTGTGAGCCCAGGGGTCAGGGCTAGGGAGCCAAAGTTGAGATTCAACCGATGAGATTCTACCCACGGCCAAGTGGAAGACAGGATGAGTCTTCCCAGCACATGGAGAGCATGCTGCTGGGCTCCAATGTCAGAAACACAGTGGGGCCTGGATCCTGGATAGTCCTTTAAATATCGTCAGTCAGGCAATCATTTCATTCGGGTGTCGTGGTGGAGAGCACACCTCTAAATATCTCTCTCCTGCCAGCCTGACAGGTACATCGGTCCCGGATCTCATTGTCAGCACCAATCATCAAATGTGGCTCCTCTTCCAGACTGATGGCAGTGGCAGCTCCCTGGGATTCAAGGCTTCTTATGAAGGTAACTGCTTTTGGCAAGCCAGATGAACTGTGTCCTGGGAGTCAGAGACTTGGGGTCTGGATTTGGAGTCAGAATTTTTTTTTTTTTTTTTTTGAGACAGAGTCTCACTGTGTTGCCCAGACTGGAGTGCCATGGCACGATCTCAGCTCACTACAACCTCCACCTCCCGGGTTTAAATGATTCTCCTGCCTCAGCCTCCTGAGTAGCTGGGACTACAGGCACACACCAACATGCCCGGCTAATTTTTGTATTTTTAGTAGAGACGGGGTCTCACCATGTTGGCCAAGCTGATCTCAAACTCCTGACCTCAAATGACCCACCTGCCTCAGCCTCCCAACGTGCTGGGATTACAGGCGTGAGCCACTGCGCCCGGCCATGGGATCCTGGTGCTCCCCTGCACTAGCTTCCTCCCCCTTAGGCATGTTATTCCACTTCTCTGAGCCCCAGCCGCCTCTTTGTTCTGAGGGCCTTCTGGTTGTTTTGAGGATTATCTGGGATAAAACACTTAAAATGCTAGGCACCCAGCATCAGATGCACACCTCAGTTCCATCCCCAATTCATACCTGGTTCATGTAGACTTTTAAGAGGCCTCACTTATTTTTAAAATCTTTAGAGAGGACAATAGCTTCCCAAGCTACCCTATTTGGTTGCATGTGATGAGTGAGTGACTCTGTGCATAGGGCTAGGAACAGATAAACACCACTGTTGGTGGCCTGAGAAAGATGCAGACAAGAGTCTTCATCTCTTGCTTAGAATAGGCATTAAGGGAACTGCAAACCCTGGGGCCCAGGAGATACCCTCAACATCACCCTTCTGAGACTTCCAAACCCCCTTTGGCCGAGAACAGCTAATGCTAGTCCCTACTGTTAAGCGCCTCTTAGGTACCAGATGCTAGACCAGTGCAAGGGGGACAGACACATCAAGTCTAGGCGTCATCTCAAGGGACTTGTGCTCTAGTGGTGAGATGGAGGGGAAAGCAATGAAGTGGCGTGCAAAAGAGCTGCCTGGACAGTGCCAGTGGGAGCACAGAGAAGGGAGCAGACATCTTTTCAGGAATGTCTGAAAGGGGATCAGGAAAGGGCTTTGTCACAAAAGTGAGCCTTAAGTCCTCAAAATGACTAGGTGGCTACTAGGGAGACAGGGGCCCAGGGAGCAGGAAGAAGGTGTCCCTTCAGTGTGTGGCTCATACACCATACCCCCAGTGTACCATAGGTTCTTCCTGCTCCAGGACCTGTACTCTGTTTCGAAACTGGGTACAGGTACCCAGGAGGTGTATTCGTATTCTTGGGCTGGCTGGCTTCACACAGTGGACATTTATTCTCTCACATTCTGGAGCCTGGAAGTCTGACATCAAGGCTCAGCAGGGCCATGCCCCCACTCTGGGTAGAATCCTCCCCTGCATCTTCCTAGCTTCTGGTGGTGGCTGTGAGTCCTTGCTCTTCCTTGGCTGTAGCTGCATCACTCCAGTCTCTGCCTTTGTCATCACACACCTTCCTGTGTGTCTCTCTATCCTCTTCTTATAGGGACACCAGCATATTAGACTAAGGGCCCTCCCTACTCCAGTATGGCCTCATCTTAACTTGATTACATTTGCAGCAACTCTGTTTCCAAATAAGATCACATTTATAAGTACTAGAAGTCAGAGCTTCAGCACGTCTTTTTGGGGAACACAGTTCACCCCATAACAGGAGGCTAGCCCGTACTACACTAACACTGTCATACAATGATGTCTCCTGGGGTAAAGATGACAGCTATACTGAGATTTTTTAGGAATAGGAGGCCATGTGTCTAGGGAAGGCAGAACAACAGACAAAATACTTATGGGGTGACAGACTCTGAGTGCAGATCCTGGTTCTGTCACTTTCTAGCTCCATGGCAGGTCATGGAACCTTTCTCAAGATCTGTTTCTTCATCTGTGAAATAGAGATAATAATACAACCTAGGTCATAAGGGTCCTGTGAAGATGGTTAGATTAAGAAATGTGAACATAAGAACTGTTGCAAATTGCAAAGCAATTAGTGAGTAACTAATGAGCCAGTACACAGGTAGTTCAATGAGTGGGCTGTTCTGGTGCATAAAGTTACACATAAGCAGCTGTGGGGCTATGAGAGGAGCACCAGACAAAACTATCAGGAGACCTTGATTCAGGTCCAAGCCCTGTCCCTCACTACTTTGAAAAGGGGAATGGAGATGGATGCAGACTTTCTAAGTTTTCCCCCATTTCACAAATTCTATGGATGTTCAGCAGTGAATGTTCCCAAAAGCAGGGAGAAATGATTCCATGTCATCCTCATGTCCTTAATCTGTCCGTATTTTGCCAATGGTTTGAATAAGATGTAAACAGCATGAACTTGAAAGGGATGCCAATACCAGTCAGCAACCAGAGTGCGGAAAGATCTGGGTGAGGTAGAGCCGTTGACTAAATTAGTAGGATAAGATAAAGTGGGAATAAATATCAAGTCATGATTTAAGACTTAAAAAACAATTAGCTACTGGAATTTATCCCAGGAAGTTAGTTGTGCCTTATCCTGCCCTGAGCGGGCACCAGAGAATTGAGCTTAGATGTGGGACCTCAGCTTGGGATAGATAAGGAGGGGATTTAAGACAATTCCTGTAAGAAATGTCGATGGCCCCCGAATGTTTATTCAGGGGAGGAAGTGGACTTGGGAGATTTGAGAGCTGTGTCCAGATATTTGAAGGGCTTTCATGTGGGAGAGAGGAATTAGATGCATTTGGTGTAATTTTGTTGGAAAAGAAAGGGACATACCACTTGTTGAAAGCCTGCTATGTGCCAGAGCTTTATGTTCATTATCTCAGGATTTTCCGTGTCCTGCAAAGACCTGGGGTACCCTCCGGGGACATCCATGGTGGGATAGGGCATGCCCAGGATGGAGGGTTCTGACCACCCTGCCTCTGTTTCTTCTCCTTTCTTCTCTTTTGCTCTTTGTAAGCCTTCTTTTAAGAAAGGATTCATAGCTAACCACTGATTTGAAAGACATTACTTCATCTCATTCATTGTTTACAATGATACACTGGCTGCTATTTTATAGATGAAGAATCTGAGACTCAGAGGGGTGAAGTAATCTGCCTGAGGTCACACACAAGTGTGGAAAGTAGCAGAGCTGGGATTTGAGCCCATGTCTCCCTGGCTTCAGAAGCCCATGGATTTTCCCCTTGCACCAGAAGTCTCCCAAGGTTACATAATTTCAATTCCTTATAAAATCTTTATAGAAGCCAAAGCTTTGCCCCAGTCAAATAGACCAAGTATCATGAGCCTGGATTCCATGTCACCGGAGGTTGGGGAGTTTGTTCACAAGTTCATTTGTCCATTTCACTCAGCCAGTATTGGGTAAGCTTTTGTTATGTGACCAATAGTTTGCTGGGTGCTGTGATTATAATAGCTAGCAGCCTGGATGTGGTATAAAGCATACGCTATGTGAATGCCACTCATGGACTAGGTGTCAGCAGGACTTCTTGGAGCCGTGACAAATTAGGAAGGAGAGTCTGCGTGTTTAGAGACATGGCAAACCCACAGGGACTACGTCAGGTTCTCTGCACAGAGGCAATGCATTCTAGAAAACAGCACAGACTCTGAAATTGCACTAGACCTAGTAAATCCCAGTGTGGTCCCAGCTGTGTAACCTTGAGTCTTGTGGTCTCTCTGAGCCTCAGTTCGCCGACTTGTACAATGCCAATCTGAGAGCATTGTTATGAAATGAGATCTCAAAGCTCCTTGCACATTGCCTGGCATAGAGATGGTGCCTGCCCCTGGGGGTGTCACCAAAGTTTCTCTCCAGCCAAACCTTCCACATTTCCTGTCCTCCAGGCCAGGCACTTGGATCTGCCTCCAGGTGCTCTGATAGGCCCTGGGTTTAGGTCCCTGCCTTACACCAGCACTCCCCACCTAGGGCCCTCCCTCCCCAGACTGGCAGAGAAATGAGGTGGCTTTGTAAGGCCTCGGTGCAGGGCGTAGAGCCAGAAGTGGCAGGAGGCAGAATCAGGCTCATGGGAGCCTGGAGGCCTCACAGTGTGTTGGAACCTGGCCCAGTGAAAACTCAAGGAGCTAAATTGGGTGGGCCACTCTTTTGTTTTTGTCCCTTCCACCTTTGACTTTTTATCTGAAGGGTGAAGCCCATCATTCTCACACCCTCCTGGTGAGGAGCCCCTCTACTTTAAAAAGGTGGTGGGTTGAGTCCCCGGCACCCCGATGTGACTCCCTATCCTTGTCCATCTTGCTCCTTGGGCTCCTCTCACCTCCACCTCCTGGTTTCCTTTTACCTCTCTGGCTGCTCCTTCACAGCTCCTCCATGGCTCCCCACTGCCCCTCAGAGTCTATCCTCAGCCTTCGGTCCTCTTTCTAGAACCTTCTGCAGTTGATCACGTGTACTTCCATGGTTTCAGCCTCAACCCAAACTCTGGTGGCTTCCACATCTATTCTCCACTTGCATTTCAGTCTTCCTGTTACACATTTTGATATGGCTTCCCTCTCAGCTGTCTCAAACCCACCTACCTGTATAGTCTGCTGACAACAAAATGCCCTGGGTTAGGGAGTCACATGGGGGAGCTGGGGACTCAACCCACCCACCTTTTTATAGTAGAGGGGGCTCCTCACCAGGAGGGTGTGAGAATGATTGGCTTTGCCCCTCAAATAAAAAGTCAAAGGTGGAAGGACAAAAACAAAAAAGACTGGGTGGTTTACATTTGCAACAATTCTGTTTTCAAATAAGATCACATTTATAGGTACCAGAGTCAGAACTTCAACACGTTGTTTTGGGGGACACAGTTCACCCCATAACAGAAGGCCGGCCCATCTTTCCTACACTAACACTGTTATACCACAGTGTCCCCTGGGTTAAAGATAACAGTTGTACTGTTTTAAGAATAGGAGGCCATGTGTCTAGAGAAGGCAGAACAGCACCCCGTTTTCTCCCAGTTCTAGAGGCTAGAAGTCCAAGGTTAAGGATTTTGCCAATTTGGTTTCTGATGAGGGCTTTCTTCCTGGCTTGCAGACAGCTACCTTCTTCTCACCATGGCCTTGCATGGGGTTTCCTGGGTGCATACACACACAGGAGAGAGAGAGAGAGAGAGAGAATGAATGAGAGAATGAGAGAATGAGCCTTGTGGTGTTTCTTCTTAGACATCCATCCTCTCAGATCGGGGCCCTGCCCTTATGACCTCATTTAACCTTAATTACTTCCTTAGAGGCCCCATCTTCAACACTAGGGGCTAAGAGCCTCAATACAGGAATTTGGGGGAGTTGGGGGAACACACAAGTTCAGTCCGTAACACCATCCAAAACCAAGCTCGCCATCTCTGCCCCCACGCCCATGACCTGCACCTGTGTACCCCATCTTCACGAACAGCACCAAAATCCATCCCATCCCTAGGCCTCATCTCTGCCTCCTCCTTTTCCCTCTCCCCACCTCTGACTCCATTCCCAGATTCTGTCAGTTTTCTGCATCCCACTTCTCTTTCACTGCTGAGCTGAGTCCCTCCCTCATCACCTCTCACTTGAATAGCAGCAGAGTCTTCCCAACCAGCATCGCTGGCTCTAGTCCTCTCGCTCCCATCTACCCATCTGCCACATGGAGCAGTGATCTTCCCAGAATCCAAATCTGGCACAGTTCTCTCCTAGTTAAAAAAAAAAAAAAAAAAAAATGACAACTTCTCATTGATTTTAGGATAAAGTATAACGTTTTCTTTTCTTTTTCTTTTTTTTTTTTTTTTTGAGATGGAGTCTTGCTCTGTCACCCAGGCTGGAGTGCAGTGGCGTGATCTCGGCTCACTGCAAACTCCGCCTCCCGGTTTCCTGCCATTCTCCTGCCTCAGCCTCCCGAGTAGCTGGGACTACAGGTGCCCGCCACCACGCCCGGCTAATTTTTTTGTATTTTTTAGTAGAGACGGGGTTTCACCGTGTTAGCCAGGATGGTCTCGATCTCCTGACCTCGTGATCCACCCACGTCAGCCTCCCAAAGTGCTGGGATTACAGGCATGAGCCACCATGCCTGGCCAGAGTATAACGTTTTCTACATGACATCCAAAGTTCTCCATGATAATAGTTCCACCAAGTTCTGGTTTCTGTGAATCCATTCAAGACAAAAATCTCTGCAGTCCTATAGAGCCTAATTCAGTGCCTGGCACAGGACACATGCTCAGAAAAGCTTGCAGAATTAAATTGTAATGAGGATCTACTTAGTCACAATCAGGTACCCTCCTCAGCACGCTCTCAATTCCCTTTTGGTCCACTTTACCACCATCCTAGTGCACAGATGCCAAGAGCCCACGCATTCTCTATTGTCCCCGTAGGATTTGGGGTTGGGCAAACCCAACTTATAATCAGGATCTTCCTTTGACTCCCTGTGTGCCAGTCTCTCCTCATCAATGAGACTGAATTTCCTAACCTGTGAAGAGGGGCTGATGAATGGTTCTCTTTCCAGGGTCTCATGAGGACTCAGTATAGTCAAGCACCCAGCATAGGGCCCGGCATTTAGTAAATGCTCAGTTGGAAGCTTACTCCCTTCTCTGCTCAGCAAGGCCTGCAGCTCTTCTTCCAACCTACATCATTGCCCGAAGCTTCAGAATTACCTCTGCCTCCATTTTAGCCCCCCTGTTACTCCAGCTCCTGGGGAGTTCCACACAGGATAGATACCTCGACCCAGGAATGAGCAGGGGTTGGTGGGGGGTAGCTGTGATGCAGGTTTCTCATAGGATGGCATAAGGCATCCAAGGGCAGAGACCTCCCATATCCATCATTTCCACCCATCCCTTAGGCACATCTGGCTGCATCATCATCATCAATACCCACTGTGTCCCAATTTGAGCAGAGAGATACAACCTTAGGGGCAGGCAGGTGGCACTCCAGTATCATCCTTTCTTCCTCATTGAAAGCATGAGCCTGGTGGGAAAATTGGGGCATTTGCTTCCCAGAAATCCCTCCAGTTCTGCTTGTCACAATCCCAGGTCGGGGGGTAGGGGAGGGGACTCCTGATCTGTCAGTATCTGAGCACTCTGAGCCAGTCTCCCTCCATGGGGGCCACCAGCTGTGGGAAATGCATTCATAGTTGCAATTTCTTTGCTTCCCAGTAGAACAAGAAATATTTAAGGAACAGGCAATTAGCACTTACCAGAAACATTATAAAATTACATACAATTTGCTAACAAGTTTTAGCATCAATCTGGAAGTCTCCTTGCTTCCTTGCTGGAGTCTGGAATCTGGCAGCTTAATGCTGAGTCTGGGAGGCTGGCCCAGGGGCGGAAGAAGCTGGGACCTGGACCCTGCAGACATGAAGGAGCAGGGCAGTAGAGATTATGCACAGGGGGTGCCCAACAGTCCAGAGCACTCACGTTAGAAATGAGCTCATCTGTTTGTTCAAGGCCCTATGATGTGTTGCAATGTTTAGGACACTGAGGCTACAAGGACAGCAAGACAATCTCTGCCTTCACCTAATTCATAGTCCATTTTCAGTAGCATAGAACAAGTGCTAGAAGACAGGGAAATACAAAGGAGGGGCAGTGAATCTTGCTCGAGGGCATCAGGGGAGTCTGCCTGGAGGAGGCGGTGTCTGAAACTGAGACTTGCTTGAAGGGTGAAAACATCCTTGAGAGAGGAAACAGGTGGGCTTAGAAAGCTGACATGCAGATAAGATTGAGGCTAAAACCTCAGTAAAAATAAAGTCTGAGAGCAAGTTGGGGAGAAGAGGGCCAAGACTTGCTCTCTGCAGGCAGTGCCACATCCCCTTCTTCAGAACTTCACTCCAGTGGTGGGCACTGCTGAGCCCCCGGAAGAGGTGGTTTTAGAAGCAGACTTCAAAGGAGGCCAAGGGCAGCCAACCAGCATCACGGACCACCCCCTCTAGGATACCACCTTTCCTCTTGTCAGATGCCAAGCACATGGCTATTTTCAGCCTCTCTTCTGTTATTTTCAGCACGCCTCTACTTCTTGTCTTTTCCCCATAAACTGGAAGGCCCAAACATTCCAACTTTGGCCAAGAATATCACTAACATGTTCCTAAGATGCTCGCTGAGTTTCCATGATACCTCTAAAGGTTTTCCAGGCACTGGGAGCCAAAGTTGAGCTAGATACAAGCAGCAGCTGCCTCTTCTCAAAAAGTCCCAGTGGGATCCAGCCTGTTCTAGCCCCTGGAGGCTGGGCTGGCAAACAGCAGAGGATGCTGCCGCATTAAGATTTGGCAGGAAGTAATTTGTCAATGAGATGTACCCTCTAAATACACAGCTTTTGCAAATGGTAAGCTTTAGTTTGGAGCTAATGCTTGGAGGCTACCTCCATGTCCTTTGTTTCCAGCCTCCTTTGGCTGGTGACAAACCTGTGACAGTGTTATGGAGGAAGGAGATGGGGAGGGAAGAATGTCACCCACTTCATCCAGCCATACCTCCATTCCACTTGTGGCAATCGTGTGCAGAAAAACACACCAGTCCCCATAGGTGCACATATAGATGGGTCTCTCACCTCCTGGTGCCCTTCGCATAATCAGAAGTAGAAAAGCAGAGTGGGGTGTGGTTCTGAGGCAATCCAGGTGGTCTGGACATGCCCACAGGGTGTTCCTAATGCACCAAAGATGTCCTGGTCACTCACTAGGAGTTTATGCTGATTCAGCAACGGGTCTGAGCACTCAGTATGCATAAGGCACTGGGCTTGGTTCTGGAGATACAAAGAGTGGAAGGGATGTGACCCCTGGCTCTGAGGGAGCTGACAACCCACAGGATGGAGCTTAAATGACTTATTACTCATCCAACCAAGCCCTTCAGGGTCTCCCTCTAACCATCTCTCTGGCCTCTTCTCTCTTCATCGCTTGAGCTTCCCACTACGCTGAGCTTCTAGCTCTTCTCTAGATTCCATGCTCTTGTCCTCCATTTCTCCTTTCCTGCTGCTTTCCTTCCATCCTCTCCTCCATCCTCCCCCATCATGCCTCAAAAGTTTACTGAATCCCCTCTCTGTGCCTTGCACTTCACTAGAAAGGCTGGGATATAGACATTTCAAAAAACACTGGCTCGGTCCTCAAGGAACTTACCAATTAACAGTGGGAAACACATGCCCAAAATTGCAGCACCCGTTGCTATAACAACAGAAATGTCCAAGGGGCCTGGGAGGGAGAGAGAAAGAGTTCCTAAGGCTGCCTGGGTGATTCGAAAGAAGGTCGCACATGGGAACACACTTGCACCAACACTGAAAGATGATTCTTTGTCTGGTAGACAAAGCAAAGGGTGTGCATTTCGGGAAGAGAGGTTGGCAGGTGCCACATTAGAGCCGTGTGAGGGGTGGCCGGGCTCTGGGCTCTGCGAACAGCAGCGACAATAACGCTGAGGAAATATGGCCAGTCGCTGGTTACACACTGCATGCTGGACATTTTGACAATTATCTTGTGTACAGAAGCTCATTTAATCCTCACAACAACCTTGTTATTTTGCCATTTCCATTTTACAGATGACAAAACTAAGGCTCAGAGAAAATGAGTCACATGCCCAAGGTCTGTTCCTTAGTATCAGAGCCAGGATTTAGATCCTGGGCTTTGTGATCCCAGAGCTCTTGCCACTGCACTATTCCACCTCCCTACAGATCACTCGTTGCTGTGCCGTGTAAATCTCAAGGTCGCTGATGGCCAAACAGCAGGCTGGGGTGGGAGGGGTAGGCAAGGGTCCTGCCATGCTGAGGAGTTAGGATTTTAGTCTGTGGATTTGGGGAAACTGTAAAAGATCAATGAGCAGGGGATTGTAATCATCATATTTTTATTTCTGAGTGATCTCGTGCTCCTTTGTAGAGTGTGAAATAGAAGGAAGAGCCAGGGGAACCATAGGCTGCTGCTGTCACCCAGATGACGAGTTGCAAGGGCTGAACTCAGGCAGGGAGAGACGGGGTGGAGAGCAGCGGGTTCTGGGTATGTGGGAGGAGGAGTCAACAGGAGGGGACTAAGGAGAGCTGAGGGAGAAGGACGGGGCAATCCAGGCTGACTCCCAGATTTGAACAACCTCTAAGAAACCTGTCCAGTGCTCCCAGCCAGAGGCCTGAGCTGCCCCTTCTGCTATCACCCAAGTCATGTGATCAGGTCTACGTCCTCTCCATTGCCCTCATCATTGGTATTGGAATTATCTCCATACCCACCTGACTCTGAGTTCTCCAGGGGCAGGGGCCGTGGGGCAGGCAACGCTATACCTTTAGTGCTTAGTGTGGCATTTGGCACGGTTTCCATGCAAAATATTTGCTAAGCTCAGAGTATTCTGTGTGTTCCAGGGACTGTGCTAAGTGCCGGGTACACAGTGATCAAAAATACATAATGGATGCCTGCCTTCATGGGGCTTACATTCTAGGGGGTGGGAGTGAGGGGGGCTGGGTGGTGAATCATCTTGTGCCCAATGCCCAACCAGAGCTCCAGAAGAACAAATTTTTAGCCTTTTATTGGCTTTTATGCCCCCAATGTCTAGAACAGTAACCAATAAAAGACTTGTTGAATGAACAGATGGGTAGTTACAAGAGGCATCATTGCTATAAAGCGAAAGAATGTGGTGCCAAAACGGGAGGATTGCTTGAGCCCAGGAGTTCGAGGCTGCAGTAAGCTGTGATAGCACCACTGCACTCCAGTCTGGACAGCAACAGAGCAAGACGCTGTCTCAAAAGAAAAAATAAAAAGAATGGGGTGCAAAGAAAGAAAAGTAAAAGGGAAACGTCAAAGATCTAAGATGTGTGGTCAAGGAAAATGTCTTGGAGGAGGTAACATTTTAAACCAAAGTCTGTTAATGCAAGGCGTTAGTCATGCCAAAGGAAGAGAAGAGGAAGCTCAGGCTAGGGGAACAATGAGTTAGTGAAGGAGCCAGTGAAGCCTCCCAGCCTCATGTGAAAGGGAGCAAATCCTCGTCTTCCTCCAAGCGGTGCCTCCCCTCTTGGAGCACATCAAATAGTCAGTGAATTTATAGAACCACATGATACAGTCCCTTCTGTGCAGACATTTTCACAAAAGACGATTCCAATTTGGTATTAGAAATGGAAAAACCTGGGGAGAAGAGTGAGATTGATCACAGATGATGGGGATAAAACAGCCAAGAAAGGGGAAGCAAATATGCTGAGTGGCAGAGCTCAGTCATGATGGACTTCTGAGGCATCTTAGAAGCAATCATCTCATGTTTTCCAGTTTGCCTTTGGTAGGCAAAAGGAGAGAGACAGGACACACACTCATAAAACGGAATTATATTAAACCAGATAACAGGAAATTGCATGTGTGATTTTTCTGCAAGTCAAAATCCATTTATCTGTTTGCAATTCTGGGTCCTGACGTCAGACTTGGTCAGCACCTGACCAGAAGTACCAAAATCAAACACCTTTCAGGCAGGGCAGTAGAGCACAGGAAGCCCTTTGCAGGAAGGCAGGGGCCTTGGTCCCTGTGTTTCCAGCGGGAGTTGACTCTGAGCTTGGAGAGAAGGCTTAGGCCAGGACAGGAGGTGTCAAAGGTACAGAAGCCAGCCAGCAGCCCCCTCTGCCTTCCTGGAAAGAGCTCCCAACCTCTCACCCCACCCTGCTCTGTTCTTCCTCTTCCTTCCACCCAATCTTGGTTCTCTGGGCAACATATCCCCTAATGCCTTGGAACTCTTTGCCAAATGCTCCCTTGAACCTGAGTCCCCATGAGGTCACCATGACCCTGTAGCCCTCTGCAGTGCTAGCAGCTCATTTCCCCACCCTCAAGAAACTTCACGTTGAGAGGGGCTCGTATGCTCACTCGCCGATGCCATTCCACCCACGTGTAAACCCCTTCCCCTTTGACCTTATGCTGTCTCCAGCTCTGACACTTTCTACCCCTCCTCATCACTGTCAATGGTCTCCTCCCTACTTGCCATCACTTTGCCTCTCAGGCCTTGACCTTCTCACTTCCTTTCATTGTACTTCACCCTGGCTGCAGCTGGACCTCATCATCAAGCACCTCTGAAATCTCAATTCCACATACTTCAGCTTTTCCACATGACACTCCCTCTACTCCTGCCCATCATCCCTTCCCAACCCCTATTTCCCCCAATCGCCCCCTGCTCTCTTCACCTCTTTCCTTCTTCATCCTAAGCCCCTTGGATAACACTTTGGCCATTCTTTTCAACAACATCTTCAGCTCCTTTGCCTCATTGTCTTCCATTTCTCCAAGCCCAATCCCCCCTCACTCAGTCAGTCCTCCTACCCCTTTCTCTACTTCTACAGGAACCGAGTGGCCAAGGGCTGCTGGGACAAGTCATATATAGCCCTGCTGGATGCTATCCCTACAGATGAGTCATCTGCCCCCTCGGCGGGCCCCAGAGGTGCATGGCAATCCATCTAGCCATGATTTCCTCTTCTCCAGAGTGACAGCTTCAGACATTCTCTTCAAGTCATTCTCCCATGACTTGTCCCTCACCTTCAGCAAAGACTGTGACCTCCTCCACTTAGAAAATAGAGCCTGTGTCATCACAGGATCTCCCTCGGTCTCCTGCCATCCTACCTGAAAACTCACTGCCACCACTTTTTCCCTCTTTACTGTGGTCTTGAGGGAAGGACATCCCTCATGGTCTCTAAGGCTGGGCCTCTAGTGTGCTGTCAGTCCCATGCCTCTCTCCGCTGGAGCCCCTGTAGGGGGCCCCTTTCTCCTCCACATCTTCAGCTAACCATTCAATACATCTTTCCTCCCACCCCTTTATTCTTCTCTGGCATTTCAATATGGTCAAGTTTCTTCTGTACTAAACTACTTTAACCACTCCCACCCAAGCCATATGCCTCATGACTGCTACCTAATTTCTCTGGATAGAGTAATATCACCTTCTCTTCTCCTGTTAGGTATTGGCCCCATCAGTACACACAATCCTGGCAGTATCAATGTGACCTCTTTTTTTCTAACCTGTTTTTCAATCCTATATAAACTTCCCTGCAGCATTTAAGGCTGTTGATCTCCTTCTTGAAACTCTTTCTTCTTTAAGCTCCTGTGACCCCACTCTCCCAGTCTAGCATTCTCCTCATTCCTACATTGTCCCTAACTGTCCTGTCCTGGACCAACATCCCTTCTCACACTCCTTGGGTTGTTTCATCCTTCTCATGGCTTCTTTTACAATCTACGAGCTGAATTTCTAGATCAGGCTTCTCTCTTGAACTTAAGACCCGTGTAGCCACTTCCTGCTAGATATTTCCACTTGGAGGTCCCACTAGTACCTTAAAACACAGCATCCCCTGCTGATGACCCTCCATTCAGACCTATACCTCTTCCTGCATTCTTGTCTCAGTGAGGGTACACCCAAATGCTCAGGCCAGGCACTTAGTTATATAACTAAAAGTTAGCTGTGACAGTAACTATTGGGTAGTTATTGTCACTCCTATATCGCAGTCCTACAAACAGTTTTACCTCTGGAATTTGGCAAGGGTTCTTCCCTCCATCTAAGGCCCTTCCTTCTCACCTGCTGTTCCTCTTCACCTTCCTGGTTCCTCCACAGCCTTAGGGCCTTAGCCTGGACACCACATCCTCTAAGAAGCCTTTCCTGACCCAGGTCTGGGACTAGGGTCAGGTGAGCAGGGCACTCATGGGCACGAAATTTAAGTGATGGGGGAAAAAAACTCAGCAATTAAGATAAATAACACTTAATGCAAATTAAAAAAAATTAATATTAATGCAAAATATCCACGTTAAAACACATCAACATTTGAATCAAAGACAGGCTCTGACAGTGCTGGGACTATGGTGAGACCAGTGAGGTGAGTCATCTGAGCATAGAGTTGGATCCAGGCTTTATATTAAATGTTGGTATTTTTCTTCATTGTGAATTGGATTTATGGTAGTAATTGTAATTTTCTAGAAAAAATAATCGCACTAAGATATTATTTGTCATGATAACTGAGACTTTGGTGCCCCTTGAAATTTTATAGATGAGGTTAGTACTTCCACTCTCCACACCCTATTTCCAGACTGATCCTCCACCTTTGAGTTAGGTGCCTCTCCTATGTGCATCCACAGCACGAATCCCTTGTATCATAAACACCTGTTTCCTTGTCTGTTCATTTCTTGAGGGCAGAGACCATATCCAGATGTCAAGGGTGTAGCACAGCAACTGGCACACAGTAGGTGCTCATTGCATTGTGCTTAAGTGGGTGCCTGTGATTGCATGATGGTAGGAGGAATTGATGGGTAGGTGGATGTGGGCATGTGCGCAGGGCTGTGCCTGCACAATGGGAAGGCTGGGCAGATTCCTTCATCCCCCTTAGGATCCCCTTTTTCTTAAGCCAATCACAGCCTCAGACTAGCTGCTGTGGGCAGGAACACAGGCACACGTACCCCACATGCATATCTCCTGCAGCAATGGTGGGGCCTCACTAGGAAACCTTATATCTGGGTTCTGCCCCTGGCAGCAGGAAGGATCCAGCTCAGCCTTGAAATGCTGTGTAACTTTCACCAGGTCTCAAAATGCCTGCAGTGACAGCCCTCACACCCCAGGCTCTCGCATCCCAGAGAGCATGTCTGGGGACATCTGGAGGCAGGTGAGTCCTGCTGTTTGCTTCTCCACGTTGACTTATCACAGGGGCCCCTTCTTCTTTCCTTCAGATTCCCTGGAGCTCTGGGACCTGGAGCAAAGGGACCATGTTCCTGGAATGCCTCAGTGTATCCCCTCCCCAATCCCTGAGCCTGAGCAAAGCCAGCTTCAGAGGGGTTTCAGCTATGTTTTCAGCAGGTGTACTTATAGAGGATGAGGCCGGGGGGACATGTGAGGTAAGAGGCAAGTGGGCTGACTTACATTTGAGATGCCTCACACCTGGCACATGGTCACACAGACTCCCCTGCACAAAGGGGAGGACCCTTGTTGCTCAACTTAGATGATCACTCACACACACACACACACACACACACACACACACATAATCCCAGCCATAGAATGCCTTGTCCTGCCTGCTGTCAGCACAAAGCTGGAAGCCTTCATTTTGGGTTAACATGAATGCAACGATCAAGAGCCCACCCGTAAAAGGCAGTGCCTGGAGCTGCCCAGCCCACAGAAGCCCCACAGTATGGTAGGAAAGCCTTTGCAGAATCATCCCTGTCAGGATCACACACACCAACTTCAGGGACTGTGGCGCCTGACAGCCCGTGATGGTGTCTACCGAACAGGCAGGGTCCCTTTGTCCTGAGAATCCTGGGTAGTATCCGAAAAACTCCCCTGATGACCCTGGGCCCCTCTCTCCCAAATCTCAGGACTCGTACAGTCCTCACCTCACCATCTGGCACTGGCTTCATGACTTCCTATCTATCCTACAGGATGCCCTTCTCCCCGGAAGCAGAGCTCCTCTCCTTCCCTCTTCTTCCTCCTCCCCTCCACCACCCCCTCCTCCTCGTCCATCTCTCACAGCATTAAGCACAGCATGAGTGGAAGTGGAGGTGACTCCAGAGGAAGCTCCAGAGGATTGACCAGGACACACTCCTTTCCAGAAGCATCTGGGTCCTGACTACCTCTCCAGTGAGGTAGCCAGCCTGTCATGCCCACTGGGTTCAAGGCCCCCAGAGCTGTCTCAGGGAACCCACTCCATGTCTGACTCACCACTGTTGACTCAAGTGAACTTCCAAAGCATACTCAATGAGTCATTTGTTTCATTTTACCTGCTACCATCACAAATTG
Organism: Hylobates moloch; assembly: GCF_009828535.3. Lineage (NCBI taxonomy): Eukaryota > Metazoa > Chordata > Mammalia > Primates > Hylobatidae > Hylobates > Hylobates moloch. Next base: position 35,656,666 of record NW_026652283.1, on the reverse strand, counting down.
AATTAAGGAAACATCTCTATGAAGGTGCTTCCACATCAGCAGTTAGTGAACATTTATTCTCAATTAATCTCTGGTTTGGGAAAAAGACAGGGAGCAAAGCCTCAACTGCTGTGTCATCTTGACTTGCCTTTGCTGCTCAGAAACGGAAACGGACTGTACTTGAGATCCGTCATGTGACATTAGCAGTTCAGATGCAAGGTCAGGTTCAGTGAGGAAGTCTCCAAAGACTTCTAATGCTGTGGAACTTGTTGCTCCTGGGACAGGTAACCTGTGAAGAATGTAGACCCACCTTCTCCCTAAAATTGCTTCATCTCATATTGGATTTAGGGAGAGAGAAGGGGTCAAAACATCCAAGCATCTAGAGCACTTTATGTGGACACAGAGCCTCAGGCACTTGATAGCTGGAAGCCAATTCATCCTAGGATGCTGCGATGAAACAGGACATTGCAGGATTTCTCACAAACCTCATTCCTTATAAGAATGTTGAATCCTACCTGTGTCACTGTGAACACTGACTTATGGCAGAAGAGCAGCAGAGCATGTCATGTGGACCTTCAGCTCCAAAAGAGGTATAAAGTCACCTTTTGTCTCTGTTTTCTCATCTTCCTGTCTTTCAGAGATCGAGCAGGGCAGTTGCGGTGACCCTGGCGTACCTGCATATGGCCAGAGGGAAGGCTCCCGGTTTCGCCACGGTGACACTCTCAAGTTTGAGTGCCAGCCCGCCTTCGAGCTGGTGGGACAGAAGGCAATCACATGCCAAAAGAATAACCAATGGTCGGCTAAGAAGCCAGGCTGCGTGTGTAAGTGAGCAGGGAGGAGGCCACGCCAGGGTCTTCACTGAGAGGCAGGGGCCCATTTCCTAGCTACCCCAGGGGCCCCGTCCCTGGGAACCTTGCAGGCTGTAACAACAGCTGCACTCTGCTTGGTTTATTCTACTCCTCAGAACGTTGCTGGTGGGGTCCTCATTTCTGGCAGGAATGTCAACTGTAGCACTGAGAACAAGTGCTCTTGACATTTGGGGATGCTCTTCAACGCCGCCTTACCCTTTTTGGTGATCCTTAAGAGCAAGGAGACACCACTGGGGCAAAGCCCACCAGGCTCAGACCCAGACATTTCCTGCCCACCCTCATTGCCACCCCTGACACCATCTAATCAAGCAGGGTGGAAGGGACTGTCAAGTCTGTAAGATTGTAGACACCACCAGCCTCCAGTACTGTGGGAAACTGGCCTTGCCAGGATATAAACAGTTTCCTAAAATTGCTTCATCTCATATTGGATTTAGGGAGGGATAAGGGATCAAGCTATCTTTGGACTGTTGATCTTTTGAGGAAGGGGTTGGAGTTGAGTGCTCTGTTCTGTGGAGATAACAAAGAAGCCCTTCTTCCTTCCTCTTGGATGACCTGACCATACTTTGCAGCACAAACGACATCTTAAATCTTCAGCTGTGGTGGGATTGGCAAGGATGAGGGGCTGTGTGTAGCCAAGGGAGGCCTAGGCATGGTCTCTGCTGGGAAATCAAAATTTCCAGCTTCTCTGAGCTATTACGTCTTCTCCCATCCCTTGTCACTCCACCTTCTCCATCTCTTTCCATGTGCTTCTCTCAGGGAAAGGCAGCCAGCCTGACCCTCGGATCCTTCACCCGGCTCAGTGGGTTACTTGGGGCCTCGAATTCTGTACACTAGAGATCGGTGATCCCTCAGGGCTGGGAGAGGAATCGCCTGGGAGACTGTCAGTGTCTCTGTGATGACTGAGAGTTTGCTGTGTGAGTTGATGAGTTGGGATGTACCACGGTGATGATACTTTTTAAATGAAAAAAAAAATCACTTTGACTGACAAAGCATTTTGATGACTTTTGAGTTTACTTATGTAAAAAGTCTTGAGAGGTTTAAAGATCAAATCACCCTTAAATACACATTGAACAAATCACCCTTATTGAAAAAAAATAAATTGCATGATATCTGCCCATCCCTGCTCCCCACTGTGGTTAGAATATAGAGCCCAACAGAATTAGCCGCATAGCACGCTGGGAGCCACAAGGACCTGGAGGAGCAGGGAGCAGCTCAGGGCAGGCAAACACAAAGGCTTTGCCCATTGCAGAGACCAAGCCCAGGGACGGGTGCATGGGGCAGGGCTCTGCAGAGGCAGGGCCTGAGAAGATAAAGGTACACACAGTGGGAGCCCCAGGTGCCATGGGGGCTTAATCTCTGAAATCCATCTAGATAAAACAAGGCAGGGAGAAATGGAGGAGAGTCTAGGAGAGTCTAGCTTCTACGACAAAGAACTGGGAGGATTGGCATGGGAAGCAAAACCAGCCAGCCTCTTAGGACCAAGATAAGGTTCACCGTCCCCCAAGCTGAAAGAGGCAGGTAGCAGAATGCCAGCTGAGGGACTGTTGCTTCACGCCTCCAAGAGTTTACTTGGCCGTTTGGCTCTTAGGAGCAGGTTTCTAACATCCTTATAAAACCTTCACCAAGGGCAGAAGACCTTGAAGTGCTGCCCAGCAGGCCCTTGGTGTCCACAAGCAGGGCCAGCACCCTCCAGTGAGCTGGGCACTGCTTGCCAACAGCTGGGAAGGAAAGACGATAGGTCTGTCCCAACAAGTATGTGTCAGTGCTCCCTGTGGTTTGAAACAAGGACAAGGCGTCTGAGGCTTATGGATGAAAGCTAAGCAGGTACTATGGGGAGCCGACATGGCATTTCTTCTTCTAGACAATTCTGGGATAGAGCAGGATGACATCCCCAGGCACTTCCATTACTCAAGTGTGTCTGGACATTGGAGAGTAACAGGACACAGCTTGAACCTCAGGGATCCTGGCTTCCATGGAAGAAGCCAGAGGGAGCCAACTGGCCCCATGCCTTTGCAGCATATAGCCAGGTCACACTTGCATTTCAACAAAGTGAGGGACTTCCATCTGCCCACTCCCTACTGGGTACCCAGCAGGTAAGCTGATGCTTTTATAGGTCCTGGGCTTTGCCCTCAGGGAGCTCATAGTCCAATTGGTGATAAGAAAGTATGGTGATAAGAAAGGCCTGGTACATTGAGATGACTTTGGTTTCAAAATTTGAAGACCGGGTTCTTAGTTCTAGCTCAGCTTTGTGACTAAAGCCAGGCATCTTCTCTCTGGATTTTCATGTACTGACCTATCCAATAGGGTAGCACTCCATTGTGGCTCCAGAAATTCTAAGCCTCTATGATCATATTTATAGAAAAAGATCACTATGACTTGAATAGTCCTCACATTTCCCACAATAAATACCTGGAAGCTACTTTGAAAGTGGATCATTACAGAGCAGGTCATACTTTGATTGAGGGACAATGTTAAACTTTGGTGTTCTGCTCTTAGCTCTAGATCAAATATATTATAGTGTTATCAGTAGAAAAGGGACAATACCTATAAACATCTATAAAAATATATAAGGTCGGTCTCTGTGTTTTACAAGGTGCTCATAAATGTACATACAAAAGCTCCTCTAGCAAAAGTCAGCATAAGTGCCCTAAATTTTACGATACATTAGTCACAATAAATATTAATACAATACTTGGCAAACAACATTGCGTTTCCTTATTGAGAGCTAGAAGGGGTTTGGGGATATTATTTCAATGGCTCAAATTTCTTTGAGAAGTTGTCTGAAGAGGTGTGAAGTATCGTATTGTTCTTCTCTTGAAACATTTTCTTCAAAACAACTGTTTATGAGGGAATTACCCTGCCAAGAATACACAAATACACTGTCCTTTCATGTTCCAAAACATGTAGCAAGCAGAGACTTCAGAATCATTTTGTTGGCTTTTGAGCTGCCCTCACAGTAGTAGATGCTCAATAGATACTCTTTTTTAAATGTAGGTTTTTAAGAAGATGATTTATCTCACAGTGAAAAACGTTTTGAAAGAGAAGATGGAGCTAGCTTCTTTGCTCTTACTCGCTGGTCCTCAGTTAATTCACATCTCCAGGGATCCCTGCTCAAAATCGATGGGAAGTAATACCACTTTCCATCCATTCAAGCTATTGACTGCCTGTCTTCCCTGTGCTGAGCACCATGCATTGGATTCTGAGTTGTTCAGTCTCTGCCTAGGGAATTTGCTCATCCTCGTTGTCAGGGTGGGAAAGCTTTGGCCAGGCTGCATATATTCTTTACCTTCCAGAAGCTTTGCCCATCTTACCTCCTTCCTTACGAAAGAATAGAGAGCATTTCCCATACAATCTTGTCCAGTTATTCTTCCACCACAAGATATACAATGGGACGGAAGATACAAATAACTCTGATGGTGGTTTGCACAAGACTTGATGCTTGGTTGACAGGCCGGCAGAATGCTTCACACTTCTTAAGGAAGCCAGGAAACCAATTATCAATCCATTAGCAGCCACTTGCAAAAGAAGCTTCAAAACAGCCTTCACCAGAGATATGCCAAGAATGCATGAATGCACACTTTCCTTTGCCATTTTGTAAACCACCTTAAGAAGATGTGAATCCTAATTGCGCAGTTCTTAATGTGTATAGTATATGTGTGGAATGTGAAGGCAGGAACTTCTTGGATGTATACGATTTAAGTTACAAATCAGCAATCTAATCTTGAGAGGTCAAGGGAGGGAAAATTGGATCCTTGGGTGCTCAGGGAAAATGTCCCAGAAGATACAAGACTTGAGCTGGGCTTCTGGAGAGTTGGAAGGGAAAGTAGGATTTTCTAAACAGAGATGCTGTGGGAAATGGCCCTCTGCTAGTATCTTCCTGTCCTTTACTCTGACTTCCTCCTTACTTGTCCCACCTTCTGTTCTGGTAACACACACACACACACACACACGCACGCACGCACGCACACGCACGCACGCACACATTCTGGGATGAATTGGGTAATGGGATCTGCAAGAATCTGGTCTCTCCCATGGACCATTACTCCAGAGTAGAGTTTCTCAAACTTAGCACTATTGATATTTTGGCCTAGATAATTCTTTGTGTGTGGGGCAGTATTGTGTATTATAGGATAGTTAACACATCTCTGTCCTCTACCAGCAGCACCCGTCCCACACACCAGTTGTGACAGCCAAAAATATCTCTAGACATTGCCAAATATTCCCTGGGGGAAAAAAATCACAGATTAGGAACCACTAGTCTAGGATAACTTAGTTTTGTCAAATTCCAAATACGAAGAATCCTATGGATTTGTGTTTTAGGTGAGGCTATGATTAAAGTCTGTAGCATTATGACAGTGGGAAGGCACGGGTTAGAGGAGAATGCCAATTTTATTGAATGTTCTACATTATTGGGAAGATATGAGTCCTCCCTACTATGTTATGGGGTATTTATTCTCTCAATTTATAGATTAAAACAAGGTTCAAAGAAATACAACTAACACAATGGCCACAGAACCACTAAATAATAGGCTGGAATTTGAGCTATTAATTAACAGAGCAGCAATTTGCACCTAGGTTCTTGCTGCAAGTCTTGCCCTCTCTCCATTGCACTAGATTTCTAGAAGTTTAGGGATCATCTGCAAAAGTAAGGACAAGGAAGCCTTAGGACAAAATTACTAGGCCAGAGTACAGGAGCAAACTGCTGGCTGAGTTACCTTTATGAAGCAACAAAGGTTGACAAGAGTTAGACAAATCCAAGAAAGATAGATTTGTGACCCTTATTGGAAATCTATCAATACTGTGTACCCCCACCATACAATATACTGGGGTTGAAACCTCTTCCTAATCTTTACATTTTCTCCGTTCCTTCTACCCATTCGTTTATTTATCCATCTTGCTTTATTGAGTACCTGCTATGTATAAAGTCAGCTGCATAAGAGGGTATGGCTGTTCCTGGTCAAATTCTAAACTGAAGGGCCTTTGGGGATGATCCTGCTCAGGTTAAAGGGACAATCTCATGATGCCATGCCCTGTATAATGTGCTGTAACTCTCTCTCTAGACATATCTGGAGCTCAAGGGCCAATACTTGACAAAGACTTTTGGTATGTTCTCGTATTTTTCAAGTTTAAGCTAATTTAATGGTTTAAGTAAATCTAAAAGTTTAAATAAAATATTCATATTCTCTCTCCCTTAAACCAAACTGATTTCAAATTTGACCAGTCTTTTTTTATTCTTACCCATCTATACACATATGTTATGTGGTCTTCATGAGAGTGATCATACCATTTTGCATTCTATGTTTTAAAGCCCATATTCTGTTGTGAATCTTACCATGTTGCTACATGTATTTCATAGTTATCATTCTTAAAAATCTATGGGTTCTTCTGTCAAGTGAATGAACTATGACTTATTCAACCAATTATATTTAATTATTTTATATAAGGCTATAATGAGCATCTTCAGGCCTATGGCTTTTTCTTCTCTTGAATTATTTCCTTAGAATAAATTTCTAGAAGTGACATTATCGGATCAGGACATGAATATTTTTATGACTCTTGATGCATACTGTTGTACGGTTTCCCCAAAATATCGTGTCAGTTCATAATGCCAGTAGCAAAAGCTATAAGATTAAGAACAAGACTCATAAAATGTGTGGTCTTTCCATCCAGAAACATGGCATGCCTCTCTTTCATGTTTATCTACTTTCACTTTTCTAAAGATAACAACTTTGTGGTTTTCTTCGTTTAGGCCACAGATATATTGCTTGTAAACTTTGTTAGCTTCACTAAACTTCAAATATTTGCGTAGCCATTTAAAAGTTGCTAATTTAATAGCTATAAGTTGAATCTATTTCTGTAGCACACCTTTGTTGACTACTGTGAAGTGTCCAATGTTAAGTGCCGCAAATTCAGAGATGAATTGGGCATAGTCCGTGTCCTCAAGGAGCTCTTTTCATGTGGAGATAGACACCATTATATAAATGAAGTGGGCCCTTGTGGCTTATAATGTAGTTTTTCAATGAGAAAACACTGATGCTATGAATATTAGGTTCATTCTTTTATTTAACACATATTTATTGAGTGCCTGCAATGTGGCAGGCATCATAGTGGGTGCTGAACAGAAGAGCAACAGCCCCTCCTCTCATGGGGCATAGACTTGACATCTTCTCTGTTACACTGGTTGGGCCCGAAAGATGAGAGACCCTGCTGGAAAAGGAGACATCCAAGAGGCAGCAGTGGGTTCTGGGAGAAGCCATAGGGTTTGGGCCTATGCAAAAGGGACACGTTCCGTAGATACATTGACGCACACATAAACACCCACGCACACACGCGCGCCCACACTGCAGGACTGGGTGCTTGGGTTTGCAGTGGTTCCTATAGGGGTTGGCTGCTGCCTAATGGATATGAATGAAGAAGGGAGGTGGGTTTATGGGAGCACAGTCTGGAGACAGACTGCTCGGTAGCCATGGGCCAGGCATGTCCCTGTTGGGGTAAGAGGTATAAAAGAGGTGTCTGGAGGACTGCCAAGATTGCCATCGCAGGACACTGGATAGAGACTTTAGTCTTGGCCTTTCTTCAGCCGACCTGTGTCCAGCCCTGTCTAGGAGGGACATGGGGCATTTGCTGTTTCCAATCCCTGTATAGTGACTACTGGTACTGACGTCTGGCTACTGGGGTGTTGGTATTCCTTCCCAATTTGAAGGCATTCTTTCTATATTGTGTATAGAAATTCTTTGTGGTATTTGATATATGTATTTTCCCAATCTCATTTTCCCTATTTGTTTTCTATTTTTCATTGTATAGTTGTCTTACATATCTATATAAACAAATCTCTCAGTATTTGTGATTTATTTTCAAAGCTGACAAAGTTATTCTGCCATGGATCTGAGAAACAGTTCATTCTATTTTTGGTTATTTGTCAGTAATTTGATTTTTTAAAATATAATTTGTTAATCCATCTGGAGTTTACTTAGATGAATGTATAATATTGTCCTAACTATTATGCAGTTTTCCAACACAATTTATTAAGTAATTCATTTCCCTTTTGATTTGAGGGAAATGAATTGTTTTATTACATACTGAATCCTCAAATGTAGTTAAGTCTATTTCTTGAGTCACCACTTTGTTCTGCTGCTCTATTTCTATCTTAGCACTGGTTGTGAATAATTTTAATTGTTGTTTTATAATGTGTTCTAATATCTGGCAGAGCTAGAAACAACTCCTTCCTCCCTTAATTATTTTCTCTTTCAGAATATTCATTGTTATTCTCATCTGTTTGTTGTTCAAGATTAATTTTAGAATCATTTTGTCAGAGTAAAAAAAAACATCCTATTGGGATTTTGTATGTGCACTCCTGTTAAAATATAAATTAACTTGAAGAAAATAGGCATTTTTATAATACACAGCCCTCAGATCCAGACACATGTTTTTGTTCGCCTACTTTCGTTTTTCTAAATATAACAGCTCCATGGTTTTCTTCATATAGGTCACATGCATTGCTTCACATACGTTGCTTGTTACCTTTATTCTTAAATAGGCAGGTACTTTTTTCACTTCTCCTCCCACCCTGACCTCAATGCCACATGCACAGGTGAAGCATGCTCTGTTTTCCCTCCCTTGTATGACTGAAACCTAGTGTTCCCTGTAAACATACGATCCCAGATTTTCCAGGACAAATGCAATTTCAAACATCATTTCCCTTGGCCCAGAAAATATGATCACAATAGCTAGAGTCCTTGGAAATTGCCTTTTTCAAATGATCACAGCCAGAGTTGGGATCAGCAAAGATTTAAATGCATCAGCCTCAGCATGGGGGATAATATTCCTGGGAACTGTTTGTGATCAGGCCAGGGACGGTGATCAGCGTGAGCTTCCTCTGCTTAATGTAATATTCCCCTCATTTCTCTAGACTTCTTTCAAGGTTTCATTGACCTACAGATGGCCCCAGAAAATAAGCAGGGAACTTAGGGAGTCCCAGGGCTCCCTCCCTCTGTTATCCAGTCCTCAAGAACCTGAACACTGAAGACCTGTGGTTTCCCTTTACTAGTGGCAGGCAGAGCAGGGGGTGCCCACTCTGCAGAATGCTCCCAGTGATCTGAAGGGGACGTCACCTTGAGTGGAAAGTCAGGGGTGGTAGCAAGATGGGGAAGGGTCTGTATCTGCTACTGTACTGGAGAATGGGCACTAGTCATAGCTATGAAGTGTCCCAGGACCATGGGGCAGCCTGGGAAGTGTATGCCAGAGTTGAGGGAGTCCAGGGCTGAAAGAGCTCACCCTGGATAAAGAAATGGGTCACAAAGGAGGCTGCTGGTGTTGCCTCTCAGAATGTACAAGGAGGTGGAGTCAATTCTTGTCCTACCAGGCCAGTGTGGGTCACATCATTGCTTGTTACCTTTGTTTTCAAATAGGCAAATACTTTATGGGGGAAGGAAGATTCTGGATTGACTCAGGTCCTCACCCAAGGGAATAGGGTGTATCCCAACAGAGTATATCCTTGACCCAGCCAGAGGCTTCAGTCTCCAAAAAGAGACTTCAGTCTCACAGCAGAGACTAGAGAGGAAACCATGAACCAGAACAGGAGCCCAGTCCTTGGTCTGGGGCATACCTATTGAAGAAGGGTTAGCAGGAGAGGGAGATCCTAAAACTGAGTGGGCCTGTAGGGATGCTGGGCTTCTCACAAGCCCGCCAGTTACTGGCTCTGTGCAGCCACACACACTTCACCCCAACAGTTTGTAGGAATAGAACTTCCCAATGTACCATCATGCTTAGCTGGGCTTGGCTTAGCATCTGGCTATAAGAACCAAGCCCATGGGATCCAGGTCTTCAGTGTACCTGGCCAGGGTGAGATCAGGCAGACTGAAGGGATGGCTCATGAAGGAGGCTCCCAGCATTCCCTATCAAGATGTCCAAGGAAGTAGTCAACACTTTCCCTGCCAGGCCAGTGTGAGTCACATACATCACTTGTTTCCTTTATGTCTAGTCAGGTACTTTATAGGGGAAGGAAGTGTCTTTGGTGGCCCTGCCTAGTTTAAAGTAGACCCAAACCCAGCTAACCATTAGAATCACTCATAGGCCTTTTAAAATATGGAATTCTTGGCCTTGTCCCCCAAAATTCCAATTCAGTAGGTCCAAAATAGGGCCTAGGAATTCTAGTTCTAAAAAACTAGATGATCTAGACATTAGGTCATAATTCTGAACAACCAGTATAGAACACATACTGTATGCCAGTTGCTTGGGGGAAGTTTTGTGTCATTTCTGTGAGGTCCCTTGAATTCTTCTCTTGAATTTAGTCCCTTGAATTCCTCTCTTGAATTCCTTTCTTGAATTCCTCTGGGCTAATGGGAAGGCTTGAGGTCTTGGATTACATCATGCCAAGACACTTTTTTCCTAGCTAATACTTGTGTCATGCCAAGATACATGGGTTGTGATGCATGTGGTGATATGTTGTGTTCATATGCTGTTGCTATTAAGTTGGCCAGGCTGAGCTGCCATAACTCAGTTGTTAGGATGACTATAGTCTCCCAGGGTCCATGGGATGTTGACCTCCATGTCGATATCCCATCAAGGAATGAGATACATGGTCCAGTACTCTGACATTACAACTCGATGTTTTTCATTTAATTTAAATGCAGCAAAATGTGGAAGTGAGTGGGTTCTACGTACTGGCCGTTACACTCAGCACCGGGCAAGTGATGAAAATGATTCAAACATGGTTCTTGCCTTCCAAGAGCTCATAGTCTAGTGAGTAAGATAAGCATGTGCTTTTATTTTAAAGCAGTCTCTGAATTATTACAATCATAGATGTGGTCACAAAGTGCTACCAGAATGTAGAGGAAGAAAAATTCATTCCAACTGGCAGATTTTCAGAAGTCTTCTTGGAAGATTGTAGCACAGGCAAAAATTTCAGTCCAGTCCAACCCAGGAATCTGTCCAAAACCAAACTGTGAACACAGTTTAATCCAAGACCCAGTTCAAAGGCCTTATTCCAGCTGAGAGTCCTGGTCCAAGATATGTTAGGACCACAGCTACCTGCGTGGAATAGGAACTGGGAAAACTGGCCAAGCTTTAGGAGTCTAATCCTGGGCTGTGACCTCTACTTGTAGGGGAATGAGGTATCTCTGTCATTCTCATTTCAGCTTTCACCTTTGGGATCAAGCCAACGGGCTCTGTTTTCTCTGTAAAATGTGCAAAGCTGTGTGTATGCATTCTCCACCGTGCTCTGCCATGCCTGACTCAGAGAGCTATGGAGGCCAACACAGTTTCCCCAACCAGGGTCTGTTTTCACAGCCGCTGGCTCAAAAGCTGGAGCTTGAAGTTCTATCAATACCCCAACCCTGTTCTTTGAGCCTCTTGGTGAATTTGTCATCTTACTTGAACATATGTGCATTACTATCAGCCCTCAGTGATGTGGGTGTCCTCAGTCTCTGTGGTCCTCGGAGAAGGCACTACATACCTTTTCCAGGGCTTGGCTTTCAAAGAGAGCCTTGGGTTACCCCTCTTGTGTTAACTGGCCCTTCCTCTAGGCCTTATGTACAAGAGCAGTCTTTTGGGGGACTCAGGGGAGATGGGTTCAGAGGAAAGGCTCTTGGCCCTAGGCTACCTGATCAACTCTCATCTTGCTCTGGGACTCAGATCAGACTTCCCCCATGGTCTTGCAGGGATCTCTCCCAGGCTACCTGTAAACTCCCTTGGATTATCGTGTTTCCCCTGGAAAAAAATCCAAATGTACTTCCTTGTGTTAATGGAGAACAACCAGCATGTATTGTCTTCCAGTCTTCAGTGGATGGTGGTCTGAGGCATGAATGGACCGTGGCAGTTCTAGACTCCTTGAGTGAGGATGCTCTGATGAACAGGCTTAGAATGCATGATGGAGCTCTCTAACAGAGCTCAGGGGCTCAGGTGAAGAGGACAGGCCCTGAGTGCCTCAAAGACCCAGGAACCTGGGCCTACAGTCCTGAGAACATCCCCTGAGTTGTTTTAAGATGTGATCCACACCCTTCCTTGAATTCCTCTGGGCTAGTGGGAAGGCTTGAGCTCTTGGTTTACATCATGCCAAGATACTTTTTTCCTAGCTAATACCTGTCTGGCTGACCAGATTAATAAGAGCAGCTGAAGCTAACCTTAGCTGAGCATAGAGACCAGCTGGGATCTGCCAATGTAGCAAGGATAGGACCCGATGAGTATCACTCATAGGATCCTGGGGGCAGGGTGCAGGCAGCTGTGGGATCTCACAGGAGAGAAGCACTTTTGAGTAGCCTTTGCTTGGGACATGGAAAGACTGGGTCATCAGGACTTCCATCTGTTCCCCAACATGTCACAGTTCCTCAGAATCTCACAGTGAGACTCAAGACTGACAGAATATCCAACACTCAAGTGAAGAGCTGTTGAGTACCAGGTACCCCCATGCAGCTGACAGTGCCTCTCCTTTCTAAGGTGATCTGCCCACAGATCTGCTCACAGAAGGTGCCTCACCAGGTCACAGTTGGCAGCCGAGCAGTCAGTCCTTCCTGCAAATGGGGAGTTTTGTCAGAATCTTCTGGACTTGGAGTTACCTGTTCATTCCTTGGGGAGAGGAGGGACTGAGGATCAAAGAGCAAACCTTTTGGCCTGGGGTCTTGCTGGATTGAAGGTGTGGTAAGGGAGAAGTGGGGAGACACCACTTTTGCTGCCTTAGTAGGCTGATTAAGACTAGGAGCTACACCAAGCAGAAGCATGCGTGGAGACAGCCATCAGCAGCAGAGTGGGGATGTTCCTCTTGTTTCAAATTCAGCCAAGGTTGAATGTATACCTTCCCTGAGCCCAGCACAGTGCTGTGTTCCATGCCTTCACAAACTTCATTGCGTCGAGTCTTAACAACAAAGCTGTAATTTAGAAGTTATTAATCCCATTTTTATATATGAGGGGAAAGACTCAATGATGTAAAGTACCTGCCCTCTTCCTCCCTCCCAAATGCGTACAGCTAGTAAGTGAAAAATACATGCAAACCCCCAATTTTTAGAAGGATTCATATTTGCTCCAACTTTAGCATGGTGGCTTGGTCTGGCTACATATATTTTCCAAAGAACTTATGGTCTGTTTTCAAGGTAAAAGCTGAGCCCCAAGAATGTGGACTCAGCTACTTCCCAGTAGCATAGGGCAGGGAGCCTTTTTTGTGCTTTGTTCCATAAGGTATCAGAATCTTTCCTGTGAGCTGGGGATATGAGTTCCTCAGCCAGCCACTGAGGAATGCATGAAAACCCCAGTGCAGAGCCTGGCCTTGGGAAGGACCTCTGAACATCTCGATGAAGAGGGCCTCAAGGCCGGGGTAAGCACCTGGAGTGGTTTGGTGGGGGGGGGGGGGGGGGGCATTGCATTATTCCAGAGGTGTGGCAAGAATCAGTCATGGCCACAGGGTAATTCCAGGCAGTGGGTAATTTCCAAAGGTTGTGCTGATAAATAGTCATGTAATTTACACCAAGAACCTAGCCAGCCTCTATGGGATACAGGTAACAGGGTCCAGCCATAGAGGGCAAGAACTTAGCAATCATCAGACCCCTGCCAACGAGCTTCAGTTTAGGATTCCAGTTCCAGAGGGGATTGAGCTGTGAATGAGGAACTTGCAGCAAAAGCTAGTTTCATGAATAGCTGCTACCATGAGTAGGGTGACAATATATCCCTATTTGCTTGGGACAATCCCAGTTTACATCTTTTGTTCTAGGTAATTATCCATAATGCCACCTTTCATTCTCAAAACCAGTTTGGGCAATACGTTACATGGGTACCCTAACATGCCAAAGACCTCATGCCAAGAAAGGAATTGGGCGTCAGTGACTGATTTGAATGCCATGCCAAGAGGGATCTCTGAGTCAAAGGTCTGTGAGGCTATATATAGTGGTCTTTTTTTCTTACTTATCACCGGCTTGAAACTCAAGCTCTGGGCTGGGCACGGTGGCTCATGCCTGTAATCCCAGCACTTTGGGAGGCCGAGGCAGGCGGATCACAAGGTCAGGAGATCGAGACCATCCTGGCTAACACCGTGAAACCCCGTCTCTACTAAAAATACAAAAAATTAGCCGGACGTGGTGGCGGGCGCCTGTAGTCCCAGCTACTCGGGAGGCTCAGGCAGGAGAATGGCGTGAACCCGGTAGGCAAAGCTTGCAGTGAGCAGAGATCACGCCACTGCACTCTAGCCTGGGCGACAGAGAGAAACTCTGTCTCAAAAAAAAAAAAAAAGGAAAAGAAAAGAAAAGAAACTCAAGCTCTGTATGATTAACCCCTTCCTACCTCTCTCCCCCTCATCCCATGCCACTCTTCCATCAAAACTCTTGCCTACCTCAATGCCTTTCCACTTACAGTTCACCATGTTGGAGTGTCCCTCACAAGCCTGGCTCCATCTCATCCTTCCTTAACTGTCACATTCCCAGAGAGACCATCTCTAACCACCTTATCCAGAAGAGTGATGTCACTTTTTATTTCCTTCATACCCTTTTTTATAAGTGTATTAGTCAACTTTTGCTGTGGCATCAACAGCCCGAAATTCTCAATGATTTGAAACAATAAATATTTATTTATTACTCATATCTCAAGAGGGCTGTAAGCCAGCTGCAGCTCTGCAGGGCTCTCCTGGGCTCCGCGTAACATCTCATTCTGGGACACAGGCTGAAGGACCACGTTGTGCCTAGAGCATGTTGTTCTCATGCCAGAAGGCAAAAGCTTCAGGGAACAGCCAAACTACTCAAGTACATTTAAAGCCTCTGCTTGGAAATGCCTATGTCATGACCACTCACAATTCCGTGGGCTAAAGTAAATTGCAAGACTAAGCCCAAAGTCAATGGGAATAGGGAAGAGAGCACCACCTCAAGAGAGCTATAGCAAGGGCAAGGAGAGAACAAATGATTGCGAACAATTAGTATGATCTACCATAATAAGTGATGCTTATTTTATTTGTTGATCATCTGGCACCCTCACTAAACTATAAACTCCCTGAGGGCAGACCTGTATATGTCTGGTTCATTGTTGTACCAATCATACAGCAAATTCTTTGTATTATTTTCCTATTTTTGTTACAGTTATTATTAGTAGTGTTATATTGCTGCTATTATATAAACAAAGCCAACACAGCTGGAGTGAGAGAGCGTTTGGTTTGGAAGATGCTTGGCCACCGAGGGTCTATTGGCAGCAGGATTTTATTCCACAGCCCTCAAGCTAGTGTAGTTATAGCCAAGAGTGGCTGAGGCCCTGAGTGCAGTGAGCCTGTCATACAGACTCTGTCACTGCAGCTAGGGAGGATAAGTGGGGGAGGAGAGAACATTCTAGAAAAAGAAAATCACTGAGGCAAAAATACAGACATGGATTAGCCTTGCACATTTGGAGAGCTGCAAGTAGTTTAATCTGACTGGAGTGTAGGGTGCAATGGGGGAGGGTGGGGAGAGTGGAAAAATAAAAAAAAGATTGGCAAGGGCCTTAGGTCACTGAGAGTCTTTTGTGCCCCTATGAGGAGTCTAGACTTTATCTTCTGTGCAGCAGGGAGTCTTTAAGAAGTCCCAAGCAAGGATGTAACAGCAAAAGAATTTGTGATTTTCAAAATTGACCCTGGAGCCAATATGGAGAATGGATTCAAAATGAGTGAAATTTAAAATAGGACACCAGGTACACTATGGCAGTAGGAAGAGGGCCTCCACTTAATAGGGATATGATGAGGATGTGACAAGTACAAGAGATACTGAAGAGATAGAATCAACAGAAGTTAGTTACTGATTGAATATGACAGCGAGGGAGAGGAGTTGACATATTTTGCTTAGGCAACTGGGTGTTGTCATTCATGGAGATAAGAAATGAAGGAGGCTTAGGAAAATAGATAAAGAGTTCAATTCTGGACGTGCATTCGAGGTGCCAGTGGGATCTCCAGGAGGGATGTACATCAGACAGTTTTGCATCAAGTCTGGAGTGTGGTAGGAGGGTTTGGGTTACTAGAATTTATTTTGGAGGCGGTGGCATAAAGGAAGCAGGAGTGGGGAGTGAGAAGAGCGCCTAGGGCAAACCTATACCTGGGTGATGGAAGGGCTGAGTCATTTGTTAATGCCAGGGAACATTCCAGGTCCCAGAGAACCTTGGTTCCCTTGAGAACCAAGTTTGGGGAACCTTGGCCCCTGAGAACCAAGTTTGGCGAAGAAGACAAAAAGTTCACTTGTGGACATGTTTTAAGTTGCTGTGATAAAATCCAAACTGGCTCTCATGATTTTTAAAAGACCTTGTCATCCTCTTTAGTTCATCTTGTGTTCCTTGCTCCATCTATCACCCTGCTTCTACCACCATGCTGGCCTCCCTTCTGTCCCTCACATGCAACAAGCTCATTCCCACCCCAGGGCCTTTGCCCTTGTAATTCTTTCCCTCTGCGGTGAACCTTCCTTAGAATGATTGGTTCGTTATCATCAGACCACAGTCCAAAGGCTACCTCCTCAGATAGGCCATTCCTGCCGCCTTATTAAAAGCAGCCCACCTCTATGCCATTCATTATTTTTTTCGTCACCTCTTAGAATGTAAACTTCAGAGGGGCTAAGGACTTGCTTATCCATCTAGGTGGCTGCTGATCCCATACCTAGAATAGTGACAGGCACACAGCAGGTGCTCCATCACTCCATCAATACTTGAGCTAGGTGGAGACATTTCAAAGACCACTGGATACACAGGTCTGGCGTTCAGAAGAAATGTCTTTCCTGCAGGCATACATTTAGGAGTTATGTGAGGATGAGGTGCCCTAAAGAGGACAAGCAAGTGAGAAGATGACCCTGAAATGGGTCTGTTCATGTTTCAAAAGGTAAAAGTCAGGTAGAGAGGAAAGCTTTCAAGTGACTGCCAAGGGACGGTCAGAGCTACAGGTGGAAAACCTGGGGAAGGTATTATGGAAGAACCAAAGTGTCTTAGGAATGAGAGAGGGCTAGCTCTGTTGAATTCCCTTCTAATTTGTCTCAGAACACCGATGCTCAAATTCTACCTGTCCAAGAGGTGGAAACTGGGCAGAAAAACAAGAAACACAAAAACTTGAGTACAAGCCAGGTGTCTAAGACCAGAGTGAGCAACACAGTGAGACTCCTCCGCCCCCGCACACACACATCTCTAAAAATATATATATAAATAATTAGCCAGGCATAGTGGCACACACCTATAGTCCCAGCTACTTGGGAAGCTGAGGTGGGAGGATCACTTTTAGCCCAGGAGTTCAAGACTGCAGTGAGCTAGGATTGCACCACTGCACTGCAGCCTAGAGATAGTGAGATCCCTTTTCTCTAAAACAATTTTTAAAGAAAAAATAACTTGGGCACAATTTATGGCTTTTGGACTGGAGTGTATCAAATATGAATCTAGGAGGACATACATGTGCTCAGGAAATGTGCAGCCAGTATTGCCCATTTATCCTTCATACTCCATTTGGAATGTGTCTGAGTTTGTAGACTGCATCCTCAGTATTCTCCTTAGAATGGAGCCTAAAGTTAACTTAATCTTGTTTATGATAAGGGTAAGCCTTGCCCAGTAACTAGCTTTGCCCTGATGCAGGTGACCTTGAGAAACTCATACAGTGTCTTTGGGACTAACACAGTTAAATGATAACTTTCACCAAGCTCTAGTGCCAGAGATGACATTAAGATAACTGAGACACAACTTTACATACACTGAGCTTCTGAGCGGAAAGAGGTGAAAGAAATTTAAGGTTGGGTTTGTGAGGCCTCTGTTTCCAGCTCAACAATAGCTGAATCAGCAGAGCTGCCTCGGTTTACTTATCTAGATACATACACTGAAGCAAGAACAATCTGATTGGGCCACTTCTGCTTGGGTGAGCATTCCTGGAGAAAATCACCCAACCAGACAGCTGGCACTGTTATAAATTCACGAACGCCAACCTCAGTCAGGCTTACAACAGTGTCTAGCAATCCATCTGTGTTTCTCAAGTCATTCTCTTCTCCATTTCTCCACAGAAACTACCCCAAACATTCACTACCCTGCTCGAACCCATGAACGGCCCCTTCTCCTCACCTTACTCCTACCTCACAGGCAACACTGTCAATTTTCAAATACTAAAGACACCAAGCCTACAGACCAACACCCATCCTCACCCTTCCTCTGTTCTTCCCACCTTTTATAATAGATGATCAATCCTTTCTCCCATCAAAAAACAATTCCCCTATAAATTACCCATCAAAAATTTTTAGCATAACTCCATTTATGCTTTAAATAAGGAACCTTTAAAAACTTTTAACATAACAGTGAGAAATGTATTTTTACCTTGTAACTTTGTACACACTTGCACATAATTGAAACATACATTTCACAAGCAGTACTTACCTTTACTACTTACATTGAACTCAGATATTTCCTATTGTCTTCCTTTATTAGCCCATTCTTGCATTGTTATAAAGAAATTTCTGAGGCTGGGTAATTTATAAAGAAAAGAGTTTGAATTTGGCTCATAGTTCTGCAGGTTGTACAGGCATGGCACCAAGATCTGTTCAGCTCCTGATGAGGGCCTCAGGAAGCTTACAATTATGGCAGAAGGCAAAGGGGAGCCAGTGTATCACATGGCAAGAGTGGGAGCAAGATGGGGGTGGGATAGGTGATAGGTACCATATTCTTTTAAACAACCAGATCTTGCATGAACTACCAGAGCAAGGATTCACTTGTAACCAAGGGGATGATGCTAAGCCACTCATGAAGAATGGGGTTCCATTATCCAAATACCTCCCACCAGGCCCCATGTCCAACATTAAGGATTACATTTCAATGTGCTATTCGGAGAGGACAAATATCCAAACCGTATCATTCTGCCCCTGGCTCCCCGGATCTCATGTCCTTTTCACATTGTAAAATATAATTATCCCTTCCCAATAGTCCCCCAAAGTCTTATTCCAGCATGAACCCAAAAGTCCTAAGTCTAAAGGCTCATCTGAAGATGAATTCCTTCCACCTATGAGCTGGTGAGATCAAAAGCAAGTTATTTACTTCCCAGATGCAGTGGTGTACAGGCATTTGGCAAACATTCTCATTTCAAAAGGGAGAAATTGGCCAAAAGAAAGGGGTCACAGGCCCCACACAATTCTAAAACCCAGCAGGACAGAGATTAAATCTTAAAGATCCAACATAATCCTTGACTCCATATCCCACATCCTGGGCACAATTGTGCATGGGGTGAGCTCCCAAGGCCTTGGGCAGCTCTGCCTCTGTAGCTTTGCAGGGTGCAGTCCTTGTGGCTGCTGTCATGAGTTGGACTTGAATACCTGTTGCTTCTCCAGGCTCAGGATGCAAGCTTGCCATGACTCTACCATTTTGGAGTCTGGAGGGTGGCAGCCCCCTTCCCGCAGCTCCACCAGGCACTTCGCTGGTGGGACTCTGTGTGGGGGTTCCAACCCCACATTGCCACTCCACACTGCCCTAGTAGAAGTTCTCTGTTAAGGCTCAGCCCCTGCAGCAGGCATCTGCCTGGGTGCCCAGACTTTCTCATACATCCTGTGAAATCTATGGAGAAATTGCCAAGTCTTCATGATGCTTGCATGCTGTGCACCCACAGGCTTAACATCGCATGAAAGCTGCCAAGGCTTATGGCAGCTTACACTCTCCAGAGCAGCAGCCCAAGCTGTATCTGGAGCCCTTTGAGCTGTGGTTGCAGCTGGAGCAGGCAGGATGCCGGGAGTGATGCTCTGAGGCTGCACAGGACAGCAATGCCCCAGGCCTGGTCCCTGAAATCATTCTTTCCTTCTGGGCCTCTGGGCTTATGATGGGAGAGGCTGCTGCAAAGATTGCTGAAATGCCTTCAAGGCCTTTTTTCCATTGTCTTGGACTTTAGCACTTGGCTCCCTTTCAGTAATGCTAATCTCTCTAGCAAGTCATTGCTCTATAGACTGCTTAGATTCTTTCTTTACCACAGGCTGCAAATTTTCCAAACTTTTATGCTTTTCTTCTCTTTCAAATGTAAGTCCCAACTTTAAGTCATCCCTTTGCTCCTGTTCTGATCATGGGCTGTTAGAAGCAGCCATGCTAATTCTTGGATGCTTTGCTGCTTAGAAATTTTTTCCATCAGATACCCTAGGTCATCACTCTGAAGTTCAAACTTGCAAAAAGCCCTAGGATATGGACTTAATGCAGCCAAGTTACTTGCTAGGGAGTAGCAAGGGTGACCTTTACACCAATTCCCTGTAAGTTCCTCATTTCCATCTGAGACCTGTTAGCCTGGCCTTCACTGTCCATATTTCTATCAGCATTTTGGTGACAACCCTTTAAACAGTCTCTAAGAAATTACAAACTTTCCCTCACTTTCTTGTCTTCTGAGACCTTCAAACTCTTCCAACCTATCCCTGTTACCCAGTTCCAAAGCTGCTTCCACATCATCAGGTATCTTACAGTAACATCCCACACCCCTGGTACCAATTTTCTGTGTTAGCCCATTCTAGTATTTCTAGAAATACTTGAGGCTGGGTAGTTTATAAAGAAAAGAGGTTTGATTTGGCTCATGGTTCTGCAGGCTGTACAGGCATGGCACCAACATCTGCTCAGCTCTTGGTGAGGGTCTCAGGAGGCTTACAATCATGGCAGAAGGCAAAAGGGAGCCAGTGTATCATATGGTAAAAGTGGGAGCAAGGTAGGGTGGGGGCGCCACGCTCTTAAGAAACCAGATTTCATGTGAACTACCAGAACAAAAATTCACTCATCACCAAGGGGATGGTGCTAAACCATTCAAGAGGGATCTGTCCCCATGAGTCCCACCAGGCCCCACCTCGAACACTGGGGATTACATTTCAACCTGAGATTTGGAGGAGACAAAAAACCAAACCATTTTTTTTTTTGTTTTTTGTTCGTTTAGTTTCTTAACATGAAATTTATGACCAGCTAATAATGGGTTGCAATCCACTGTTTAATACATTTAGCTATAAATTCTTCCTCACCTTTTCAAGAACCTTATGCTTCAAATAATTCTTCCTCCTTCTGCTAACTCTTCAGCCACTTCCCTTCTGCCAGTTGCATTCCATCAACATTGAAATTTTCTTAGACTGCTCTCATCTAAAAACAAAAACAAACAAACAAAAAAAACATTTTGGCTGGGTGCAGTGGCTCATGCCTGTAATCCCAGCACTTTGGGAGGCTAAGGCAGGCAGATCACGAGGTCAAAAGATCAAGACCATCCTGGCCAACGTGGTGAAACCCTATCTCTACTAAAAATACAAAAAAACAAAACAAAAAACAAATTAGCTGGGCATGGTGGCATGCACCTGTAGTCCCAGCTACTCAGGAGGCTGAGGCAGGAGAATCGCTTGAACCCAGGAGGCAGAGGTTACAGTGAGCCGAGGTTGTGCCACTGCACTCCAGCCTGGCAGCAAAGTGAGACTCTGTCTCAATAATAATAATTTTAAAAAGCATCTGTCTTCACACCTTCATCTCCTTGCAGGTTCTCTAAGTCTCTTTCATACCCAAACTTCTGTAGTAGGATGTCTATGTACCCTTGCTGTGTTCGTTTCTCACCTCCCAGTACCCTGTTACCCAACTCCATTCTGACTTCTGAGTCCACCACGTCTCTGAAATTGCTCTCAGCAAACTCACCAATGAGTCTCGTGTTGCTGAAACCCGGTGGATCATTTTCAGCCAAGATGATACATGGTGCTCAGCAGTCTTTCAAAACAGATGGCCCTTCCTCCTTCTGGAAACCCTCTTTCCTTGTCTGTATGACACCACTCTCCTGTGTTTTCTCCTACTCTTGACTGCTTGGTCCCTATCTGCCCTGCCAGCTTGTCTCTTTTCTCTCAAAAAGTTCCATGCCATCTTTTTTTTTTTTTTTTTTTTGCCAACTCAATAGCTCTGTCACGGCCAGGCACGGTGGCTCACACCTGTAATCCCAGCACTTTGGGAGGCCAAGGCGGGCGGATCACGAGGTCAGGAGATTGAGGCCATCCTGGCTAACACAGTGAAACCCTGTCTTTACTAAAAATAAAAAAAATTAGCCGGGCGTAGTGGCGTGCGCCTGTAGTCCCAGCTACTCGGGAGGCTGAGGCAGGAGAATGACGTGAACCTGGGAGGCGGAGTTTGCAGTGAGCCGAGATTGCGCCACTGCACTCCAGCCTGGGCGACAGAGTGAGACTCCATCTCAAAAAAAAAAAAGCTCTGTTGTTTTAAGTTTTTGTTTTCTAATAATATTATATGTTTTTTCATCTCTTTATTAACCAACTTTATTTATTCTTTGTTGGTTGCCTCTTAATTTCCTTGGCCAATATTTCTATGTTGAGTGTACACCTTCCTATCAAATTCCAATTCTTTATAGATGAAGGATAGTAAATATTTAAATGTAGTAACCTGCACATATTTTCTCTCCATTTGTCTCTCATCATTCAGCTTTTGTTTATGGTGATTCTGACATCTAAAACCTTCCATTTCTGTAGTTTAAAATTTCCCTTATGACATCTAATTTTGCTGTAATACTAATAAAGTCCTTCCTTACCCCCAACATTATACAAATATTCCTTATATTTTCTTCTAGGACTTCTCTGGTACATGGAATGAAGTGTGGATCTAATTTTGCCATTAACTGGCTAGCCATTTGTTCTAGCATCATGTATTGATCAATCAACCCTCTCTCTGCTAATTTGAAAAGCTCCCTTCATCATATATTTTTGGTTCCTTTTCTGGACTTTCTTTTCCAGCTCTGTTGATCTCTCTTTTGAAGTCAATATAGTATAAATTATATTATTACAGCTTTATAATATGTTTTAGTATTTAATATCAAGCCCTTCCTCCACTAGGAAGAAGTAGGTGTCATGGTTGAGAGCTTGGGCTCTGGTATTGACCTGACTGGTTCATCTTCCCAGCTCTATCATCTACAGTGACTGTATGACTGTGGGCAGGTTAATTTAACATTTAGACTCAGCGTCTGTCTCTGTAAAGTAGGTTAATAATAGTACCCATCTCAGAGGGTTGCTGTGAGAGTTAATGAGTTGAGATACAGGAAGCTCTCAGAATGCCAACTAGCACCTCATATGCTATTATTCCTTATTTGTCTCAACGAGAGCTTGGCTGTTTTCACCTGTTTACCAACAGATGGATCTTGCAAAGGTTTTAGGCTCCAGAAAAAAAAAGAAAAGATCGTGCCTGGAATTGTGTTAAATTTGTACCATGATTTAAGGACACTTTTCATCTTAATAATATGAATTATTTTCACCCAAGAACATAGTTTGTCCCTCCATTAAAAATTTTTTTTCTTCCTATCAGTACAGTTTTGTTGTTTTTGTTGTATAGGTCATGTTGGCTTATTGTTGTAGGGCTGAAATGGATTTTCTAGCACGTTGCATGAAGGATTTTTTATACTGTAGGTGTGTCATTGTGTTGGTGGATATGATTGTGTGTGTATCATACATATCATTGTTATGGGAGTATTGTATCAAAATCAATTTAAATAGCATGGCTATTACAAGTTTGTTTATAGTTTTGAAGCACTGGCCATGAAACCACCTACCCACTAAGTATTTTCCAGTTTCCTCAGGTTTTTCCCTTCATGCTAATTTTGGTAATTCAAATTTCTCTAGGAAATTCTCCATCTTATCCATATTTCATACGTTATGTATACTATTCTTTTATAGCTGGATTATCACCTTAGTGTTATAGCCTCCTGTCTCTGCGTACATTTATCTTTTCTATTTCTACTTATTGAGCAGACCAATCAGAAATTTTTATTGATCTCTTCAGAAGCCAATTTTTTTTTTCTGTTTTTCATCTTTTCTAAGTTTATTCTCTCTTCTCTCCTTAATCATGTTCAGTTATTCTTTTGGTAACTTTTTAAGTATAAACGCTAATTACACTTATTTTATTTCTTTATTGTTTAATCATGAATAAAGCTATGAATTTTCTCCTTACTATAGCTTTGGTCTAATATCATCATCATTATAAGAAGTCTGTATCAGCCGGGCGCAGTGGCTCACGCCTGTAATCCCAGCACTTTGGGAGGCCGAGGCGGGTGGATCACGAGGTCAGGAGATCAAGACCATCCAGTCTAACATGGTGAAACCCCGTCTCTACTAAAAATGCAAAAAATTAGCCGGGAGAGGTAGTGGGTGCCTGTAGTCCCAGCTACTCGGGAGGCCGAGGCAGGAGAATGGCATGAACCCGGGAGGCGGAGCTTGCAGTGAGCTGAGATTGCACCAGTGCACTCCAGCCTGGGCGACAGAGCGAGACTCTGTCTCAAAAAAAACAAAAAAAAGAAGTCTGTATTGACAGCTTTGTTTCCTCACTGAACTCAGGAACTTATTTGGAAAGAGTTATATGAATTTTTAAGTGATTATGGATTTTCCTTTGTTCTTTCTTTTTTTTTTTTTTTTTGAGACGGAGTCTCGGCTCACTGCAAGCTCCGCCTTCCGGGTTCACACCATTCTCCTGCCTCAGCCCCTCGAGTAGCTGGGACTACAGGCGCCCGCCACCACGCCCGGCTAATTTTTTGTATTTTTAGTAGAGACGGGGTTTCACCGTGTTAGCCAGGATTCTTTGTTCTTTTCTTATTGACGTTTAGTTTATTTGTACTGTGAACAGAAAATGTGGCCCAACAGTTTTTGCATTGTGGTAGGATTTATGGGGATTTTCTTATAGCTTAATGTAAGGTCAATTTTGTAATAGTCCATGGGCTCCTGTAAAGAAGTTTGTATTCCTTGTTTGAAGACTACAGAGTTTCATATAATATACACATTCATAATATTTTCAGGTCCTTTTTATCTTGATCTTGATTTCAGGTTAGTATATTTTGTCTCTTTTCATGCTTTTGGACATAAAGTATTATAACTGTCATATCTTTATTTTGTAATGGGATCATTATCCATGTTTTAAATATGATATTTGGATTTTGTATTAGGTCTCTATCAGGACTATTGAAAACTCTCTTTGTTTGGTGACAACACCAAAAGAAAAACATAATAAAAGAGGGGTCTTCAACAAGCCCCTCTTATTTTCTCCTCAAGCTCATGTTAAATAATAACCTAATATAATGCACAGTAATTACACATCTACTTGTTAGTTTCCCACCTTTATTATTTGTCAACAGTCTGACGCTTCTGACTGAAAAGTTTAGTCAAGGTCAAGATCCATGAGCACAGCCTGGTCACTACTCTGAAGGAGGAAGGTGCCTGATCTCCCTCTTTTAACCTGGGTGATTGAGGGTGATGAGATCCAATTACAACTTTTTAAAAATCTCTCATTTGGGACACTGAGAAGCAGGCTCTTCCTATTCTCTTACAGACATATTACAGTACAACATGCATACATAATTTTCCAGAGCAAGAGAGATTAGATCTTTGTAGGACAACGCACACTTCCTCTTCCCGCCCTTGTTACAACAGGTCTGAGTACTCTCGAGATGGAAGACAGAGCTTTATAAGGCCACATTCTTGTTCTAAGAGTGTCAGTTTATCAGCCCTGTGTCCTTCCAGGTATAATAAGAAATGTCTCTTGGTAGCTGTCCAGAAAACTCTTGGCATAAAAAAGGGATCATCCAAGAGTCAGGTGTAATATAATATCCAAGGTCTGATATTAATATTAGAATTCCTTTTTTGTTATTCACATTTGCCTCCACCAGTAGTTCTCAAACCCTGGCTGCAATTTGGGATCACCTGGGGAACTTTTTAAAATCGGTGATGCCCTGAGCCCAGTCCACCAATTAAATAGGAATATTTGAGACTCGTATTGATAAATTACAACACTCTTCCAATGTAAAGCCTGAGCTATCTTGGCCCATTCCTTTACTTTTGACTATTCAGAGTCCCTTTGTCTTAGCTGTGTGTTTTGTCCCAAAGAGAGGGTTATATATTACTAGGAGATTAACTTGTATACATTTATTGTCATAAATGATGTTTTATCTTTTTTAAAGCGTCTTACATAACAACCCTGCTACCCCATGCTTCCTTGTTGTTTCCTTTGAATTTCTTTTTTTCCTCCCTGAACTGACTGCTTTGCTTTTTCCCCTTTGGTAATTTTGAAGATAAGCTATTTCATATTCTATTACTAATTATACCTAACATCTTTAAAAGCATGCTCCAACCTATATTTCTCTAATTAACCACAGAAACTACAAAACAGGACTTCTTGCAAATGAGCAAATTAGCATATCTCCTTGCTCCAACTTTACTCTTTGTGTCAGTATAATCTGGAATATTCTACCCTAGAGTTTGGGCAGGGATAATGTCTTATATTTTCTGTTCCAAGGAATATTTGTTACACTCGCATTTCATTTTATAACTATGTTTACATAAATTATTTAAATTCATTGCCATATTGGTTTGTTTGCTCATTGTCAATCTTTTTTTATGCTTTTTGTTAACCATAACTTTATCCTACTTGAATTTGTTGTCTAAATTCATCTCTTGGTTGGATAGGAGACATCTTTGAGTGGATGTGAGTAGGACATTTTTTGAGGCCTTTGATATTTAAGAGCAGCTTTCTGTTGCCTTTGCTGTTTAACAACTTGGCTCATTCATACCCTTTTCCACTGTAAATTACTTAGGGGCACATCTGTACTATGTCTAAGATAAATACATGGATGGTTACAGCACAGTATTTTTCTCTATTTTCCAGAGTTGACACAGGTATCCATCTATTAATATTTGTACAGACTTTGGTCAATCTGTTGGTTGAAATTTGGAGTGGGATGGGGTTATGAGACCCACATGTTCATGTCACCTTCTTTCAGAATGGTTTCAACCATTAGGTACTCGTTGATTCATTCAACAAATATTGGTTGAGCACCTACAATGTGTCAGGCATTGTGGGAGGCACCAGGGATTCAGCAGAATCAGATGAGATTTCTGCTGTCATGGAAGATCTGTGTATGTGATGGGGAGAGGGAAGGACTGACCATCAACAGCTAAACATGTAAACAAGATAATTTTAGAGAATGATAAGCAGAGCTATCACGTATAGCTGCTGAAATTCCAAAATGGTGCCCCTGGAGCTTTGCAACATGGCAATCCTGGTAAAATGTTCTAGAGAAAAAATAATACACTGATAGAGTGATGGAGGCGGGGAGAGGGGCTCAAGCCTTATTAATTAAAGACTCCTCTGCAGTAAATTTATTTGCTCACATACTCACAGTGCCCCTGACCATCTTCCCTCTGAAAGTGTAGCACCTTTCTTTGTCTTCATCTGCCTTGGACTTGCTCAGCAGGCCCTGTGATTTGCCCCCTCTGTCTTCAAGGTCTTTGCCTTTGGGTTTTGATTCCTCATTATTCGCATCATGTTCCCAACTGAACTCCCACAAAGCTGGAGACAAGATGGCTGTGTGGGGGCATCCATGTCCAGCCTAGAGACCCCCAATTCAGTGCTAATGTAATATTTCCAGTCGACAGATGAATCTTCAGCAGATTCGAGGAACACCTTCTAAGAATCCACAGTCACATAGGCCCAGTGGGAAGTGTTATTCTCATACTGAGAGACAGCGCTGGCGGGTTAGTAAGAGCTTGGTCTCTAGTATCAGCCTGCATTGATTTGGCCTTGGTGCTACCATTTACTGGCTCTGCATTACTTAACCTCTGTGTGCCTCAGTGTCTTCATCTTTAAATGGGGTTAGTAACAATACCTACCTCGTAGCGTTCTAGTGACAGTTAAATTGAGTAATTGACGAAAGTGCTTAGAATGGTGTCTACTCTTAGTAAACCCTCAATAATATATATTAATAATTGCCATTAACTATATATTGCATTACCTAAAAGCTTTTTCATGTCCTTCTCTCCCCTTGGCTTGAATTCTTTCTATACTTAAAATATACATGGATTACAGGGATGAGACTGAATGTGTCTTAAGAACCAGGCTTACTTTGCTGAATTGCATGGGAGGGCTTTTACAGCTGCAGACTGGAAAAGAAATACTTAATGCAGAAAAGGGGGAGCTGGGCAGAGTCAGGGAGAATCAAGACTAAACTCATCACAAGGAGTCACCAATTTTTTTGTTTTAATGTTTTCCTCCCTTTGGCAAACATGATTTTATTATTTTTCATCTTAGCATCATTACATTTAGTAAGTCAAATATTTTACTCACTTAATTATCAATTTAATTAACACCAAACATCTATATAAATGTTATAAATGGACTTAAATGTTTATCCATATTTGGAACTACCTTTTTTATACTTGTATATATTAAAAGATGTTTAGAATGAACCTACAGCATTTTTGCAATCAGAAAAATTAAATGTTGTTTCATTTTGAACGCCTACGACCCTGATACAGTTTTTATTTGGGGGCTCATGTCCAGTCTTTATCCATATATAAACAAATATTTAATAGCTGTAATCAAAAGCACACATATAATTTTATGATCTACTGCTTTATTTAAAATTATGTTTCACATTCTTTCTACAGGGTCATATTTATCACTTTAATGATTGCAGTCAAACTGTATCACATTAAAGGCTATAATTTACCTCACATTATTGGGCTGACATATAGTTTGTTCACATTTTTCCTCTATAATAAAATTATGTCATTGTAAACATCTTTGGCTACGTGGCTCTTTTGCTTTTGAATTAATTCCTAGAGATTAGTGAGTCAGTCTTTGAGTAGTTTTGTGGCTCTGGATAACAACTTATATACTCCCTTCAAAAAGGATCATATCAGTTTTGCTCTGCAATTGGCAATAAATGCATGTATGAGATTCCATGAAGCCTCAACAATATTGGATTCTATATTTTTTCTGTATTTTTTCTATTGAAATAGACTGTGTTGTCATATTAATTCCATTTTCTTTCATATGAATCCTATAAGCACTCTCTTTACTCATCTTGGTGATGTTCTTAGATAATTATAAAGGTTCTAATTCAATATTGATATTTTTCCTGTGTCATAGGCGTTGTGATTTTTTTTCATTTTATTATTTTCTTTTATAATTTTGTTCTAGTATTTGTTTTTTTTTTCTCATTTACAGCACTTTCTTTGCCTATTCTTATTCCAGGGTCTGCTAGTAGTTGGCATGAAAATAGCTTAAAATAAGGGTTTTCGGAAGGGTAGATCCTTAGGGTGAAATAGGGGAGAGAGAACAGGACGTAGACAGGAATCACAATGGACGCTGTCACCTCCTTCCCCCAGTTTCTTCAGAAGCTTTGGTCTCTGAAAGATGGTGCTCCTGGCACCTCTTCAGCATAGCGTGGTATCTTGGGGTTGTCAGAATCCCATGGCACACCTATCATTTTTCCATCAAAAATGTTTGAAGGAGACAAATGGTCCTGGACTGTCTCCACCCAGTTACCACCTGGGGAATTAGCACCGCTGTGTCATTAAGCAATGTCCTTTCCTACTGCCGTAAACCCAGCTGAGAGGGGTCAGGGACTGTGACTCTACACTTAGGCCTGAGTTATGGCTTTGCCCCACCCAAGGGACCCAAAGCATGAAGACACTGCCTAGGTGAGCGTGCTGACCAGGGGAGAGGGGCCAAGAAAAGACCACTTCTGCCATTTCTGCCTTTTGCCAAAGGGGCCCTACCCATTGCTAAGTCCAGCATGGAGCCCAGCATGTCTCCCCGTGTGGAGCTCAGAGCCCAGCCAGTCCAGCCCGACCCTTGTGCCACTCTTTCTTTCTATTGCTTTTTAGACTAAGAAGATGTTCCCCCTGCCAGCCCTCAGTGGTGCAGGCAGAATGTTGGGGATGCTTACTGACCTCCACTGCTCTTCTCTTGCAGTCTCCTGCTTCTTCAACTTCACCAGCCCATCTGGGGTTGTCCTGTCTCCCAACTACCCAGAGGACTATGGCAACCACCTCCACTGTGTCTGGCTCATCCTGGCCAGGCCTGAGAGCCGCATCCACCTGGCCTTCAACGACATTGACGTGGAGCCTCAGTTTGATTTCCTGGTCATCAAGGATGGGGCCACTGCCGAGGCGCCCATCCTGGGCACCTTCTCAGGAAACCAGCTTCCCTCCTCCATCACAAGCAGTGGCCATGTGGCCCGTCTCGAGTTCCAGACTGACCACTCCACGGGGAAGAGGGGCTTCAACATCACTTTTACCAGTGAGTCCTCCGTCTGTCACCAGCTGGCCCTCCCTCTGAGTGTCTGCCTCTGAGGATGATCGAAGGTGCTCCCATGGAGGGAGGAGGGGGTGTGGATGGGGCAGTTCCCAGGGCATTGCAGGGCTGCAGTGCCCAGGCATGGAGCTCCCAGCATGACCAAGAAAGGGCATAAAGCACTGGCTGCCAGGCAGGGTGCTCTTTTCTGGAAGTCCCTCTCTGAAGGGCATTGATCTCCCATAGTTGTGATATATAATGTAAAAGGAACCTGGAACCTCGTTTTTGCCCCAACCTTCCCCATCCTACAAGACCCAACCAGAACTAGGGAGGGTCCAAGAGAAAGAAAGCCTCTATCATTCTCATTGGTTTCTGATGCCCTCTCTGAGGTGCTCTCCCAAATCCCTGAATGCCTGCCTCCTGCTGACCTCTGAGTTCCTTGCGGGGCTGCTCACTTTGCTTTGCCCAATTCCCATTCCCATAGTCAAATCAGAATCAAAGCTTTGGAGCAACACTTCTGTTGGGCTCCCAGACTTATTGGGGACAACTCTTAGGGAATTTCCTCATAGCCCCTCTCAGGGCCACCATCTGGAGGTTGCCACCTCCAGTTTCAATCCTGGGCCCCTTCTCTAGAAGCAGCCTAAACTCAGCAGTGATTATTTTTATTTCTGTATCTCGTGGTTACAGAGGGGGTGGCGGGGGGCAGAAGCTTGGAGACTAGAAATAGCAAGCCAGCAAAGATAGCAAGAAGTGGTTATCAGGTCGTAAGAAGCTATAAATCCAGTGGACTTGGCTGATGACAAACAGTCAAGTGAGGCTGGAGGTGGGTCCATCTGAGCAATTAACTAGATCCTTTCCCAGAGGCTGCTTGTGGAGAGCAAGTCCCCAGTGCAAGCTCTGCTCCGTGCCCACAAACACGGATCTCCCAACCCCCTTCCCACCTTGGCATAAAGGCTTTACCTCTGTTTTCCACCTATCTCTGGAGTCCAGTTGGACTGAAGACATTAGGTGCTACCTGGTGGGCCACTTGGGACCCCCGATTCCAAGAGACCAGCCAGGTAAAGCCCATTCCATTCCCCTCACCACTCTTCTTCAGGACACAATCAACCTTCTGGGGGCATGTCTCCTCCAGGGCATTCCTGTTTCATCCCCTGTGGGTAGGAAGAAGCAGAGGGAGAGCCTAGTTCTGTCTTTCCTAACCTTCCTAGTCTAGCACTGACCATGCTGCTTCAAACTAGAAAGGAGCAAATATGCATTCCTTATCTTTATATCCCTTGGCCCAGCACAGGGCCTGGTATGTGCTAAGGATCAGCAAATGTTTACGGAATAGAAGGATCCATGAATGAGTAAATGCTTTTTCTTGCCCTGGCGGAGTGGGAAGAACAGGGATAAGAGGTATCCTGGGGAGCACACTTATCCAGGATGTTGAGGGCCAAGAACTCTTGTGGGTTTGCAGCATGTGTGGACACTGAGTGGAAACTTGGGAGGAGGAGGCAGCTGATGGCCCAGGGGCTGAGCTTCATCATGAGGGCAGCAGACTAACTTGAGGATAGCTCTTACTCGTATTTCTTTCCAAGGTCTCTCTACCATTGTAAAAATGATACTTATCCAATTTGTAAATACTCAAAACATGGGACAGGTCAAAGGAGAGATGTTAACCACCACCCAAAATCCCTCCAGCCAGAAATGATCCTTGCCAACAATTGGTGGACGCTATTACAGATAGCACATAGTTTTCTATGCATTTATATAAATAGACAGTTGGATGGATTGATAGAAATAATTGTTAAAAATCTGGGCCTCATCCTAGACCTGCTGAATTAGAATCACTAGAGGGATGGGGCCCCAGAATCTACATTTTTGGTAGGCTTCTGAGGCGATCTGGATGCAGTCAGTGAAACAATTGTCAATGGCCAAGTGTCAGGGAATTACTGTAGTCTCTCCCACAGGACTTTAATCTCCTCGTACATCCCAAATGGTGATCACTGAGGCTGAGCTTGAATTTGCCCAGTGTCAGGGAGCTTGCCTCCCCAGACAGCTCTCTCCATAGCCAGCAGGCACTCTAGATTTCAAGTCAACTTATGTTGACTTGAAATCTGTGTCCCTGTAACAAGGATCAGTGGTCCCACTTCCACCCCTAGAACTCCTGGTAACAAGGCTAATTCCTCTTCCACGTGGAACATAATGAACAACAATGACAGTAGCTGCCATCCATTGAGCACCTACTGTGGGCTGAACCTGGTGCTGAGCACTCAACAGTCATCACTGGAAGCCTCACAACAAAAGCTCCATAAAGCAAGATCTACCCCTTTCACATGCCAGAAAACTGAGTTTGGAAAGGTACACAGGGAGAAGTGGGTCCTTGACTCAGAGCTTTTGCTCCCAGATGTTGGAAATAGCTCCATATTCCTGCTATGTGCACTTGCATGTGTGTGTGTGCGCGCATGCATGTGTGTGTTCATATGTGGGTGTGTGTATCTGTGCCTACATGTGTGTGACTGATGGGTTTGAAAGAAAAATGCCTGGACTTCTGGGCCCCAAGCAACACTTTTTTCCCCACACCGTATTTCTAAATGTGGGAAGGGTGACTTCATGGTCATAGTTTCCAACGAAGAAAGGCTGGGAGACTCAAGTCTGGGCTGACCAAGGCGTTCAAATGGAAGGGTGTTGGGCACTCAACTGAAGCCCCGCATGGGATCATCGCAGTCATCTCCGCATCAGAGGCTCCCTTACCTCATCTGCAATGGGAAGGGTCAGGTTTGCAGGCCTCTCGCCTCTAGCAAGATCCAACAGCCTCCGGGGCCACTGCTGTTTCTGAATGTGCAAATGTTTCTATCACTATGGAATTTCAGAGGCCAAGAAATTGTTTTTCAAGTGGCCCATACCCATGCAGCCATGGATCCTGGTCTCCACTGGAAAGCTGCCATCCTCAGAACAACAGGGGTGAAAATAGAGCCTGGCTTCAGAGACATCTAATGAGAGAACTGTGACACCCCTGCGGGAGGAAGGCAGGGAACGTGCTTGGTAGAGACTGAGCAGGAAAGAGTATCTTCCCATGCAGAGGAGGGAAGAAGGAAGGGAACTCATCTTCAGTGAGCACTTACCATCTGTCACGTGCTTCACCAAACAATCGCCACTCTCATATTCATATCAACTTTCATTTTATTTCTGTCTCAGAATGACCCTGCAAGTGAAGGATGATCTCCATATTATCAGTCAGGAAACTAAGGCTCATCAGAATTGCATAAGTTGTCCAGGACCATGTAACAAATAAGAGGCAAAGCACGATTAAATCTACAGTGTTCTGACTCTGTCCTCTCCCCACTCTCTGCATTTTCAATTGCCTGGGTAGAGTGAGAGGCAGCCCTGACAATAGGCAAGGAAATAAAGGAAATCGCTTCAGACAGGGTTAATTCTAGGGCACCTCCTTTATGATGCTTAGAGTCTATTAGCGTCACAGGATTTAGAGTCCAGCTCACCTCAAGCAGAAGTGATCCCATAACTGTCTGAAGTTACGGAAACTTGGAATGGATTTGACATTGTGGAGACAGATCAGCTCATTAACTACACTGAGCCTCAGTTTCCTCATTTGTAAAGTAGGGTAACAAGATCTACTTCATAGAATCATTATATGGTGTAAGTAAGCTAACAGCAGAAACACTTAGCTTATTGCCTGATCTATAAATGTCCATTAGAATGCAGCGGGATTAGGTGCTCGGGAAGGCAGGAAATCAAGTTTAATGAGCACCTGCTTAATGCCCAGGTCCTAGAATGTCTAGCTCTCCCTCCAACATGGCAAGTTCTTGGGGAAGTGGTGGAGTTCTAGGGTTTACCATCCCAAGGAAGCTAATTTTCTTTGGGGATTCTTCTCTACTCCAGCAATGTCTGATCATGTCCTTGAACTCCATCTACACAGCCTTCCGACACAACGAGTGCCCGGATCCTGGCGTTCCAGTAAATGGCAAACGGTTTGGGGACAGCCTCCAGCTGGGCAGCTCCATCTCCTTCCTCTGTGATGAAGGCTTCCTTGGGACTCAGGGCTCAGAGACCATCACCTGCGTCCTGAAGGAGGGCAGCGTGGTCTGGAACAGCGCTGTGCTGCGGTGTGAAGGTAGGAGCCTGCAGGCTGGGAGCAGCGGCCATTGTCAGCCAGAGAGGCTGGGGAGGGGGAGCAAGCAGCCCAGGCCATGGTGGTTCCTTTCTGTATTGGTCCTTCCTCTTCTCCCAGGACCAAGGGCCACTCTCTCACCCTCATGCTGGAATAGCAGGGATTTCATAAGGCCACTGTGCATAGGAATTTAAATTAGAACCAGAGATTAACGTAGAGAAACGGCTCTGGACTGTCAGGCATCAAAAGCACCTCTTCTTTTAAATGAGAACTCTCTCAATATCACAGCCATTAAGAGCCCTGTTTCCAGCTCCTGCCCAGGGGAGCTCTGGCAGCCCAAAGTAGCATTGGCAGCGTTGCGAGTTTTCGGGTCTTTCAAGCTGCCTGTCACTCTTCCCTTCTCCACATGTTTATTTTCCCCAATTCCCTGGGATGTCTCCCAGTCTCGGCCTTTGCACCCTGTTAAATGCTGACTTGATATCCTTGTGGTCAATCTCCAAGAGACTCAGGGCCAACCAGCCAGAAGAAACACAGCTTGCAGCAGGCACACGGCTTATGATGGCAGTTCTTCAGTCCTGCCTCGCCACACAAGACAGTTTTTGACTCAATTTTCAAGACCAGCCATCTGTTCCACCAAACTACAGACATTTAAAATACAGATAAAGCTTCTTGAGGCAGGAGTCAGGTTAAATTTGTGTGCCAAGCATGGTGTACCAAGCATTTGTGCACCAGGTAAATTTGTGTACCAAGCATTGTGGACCAACCATGGTGCCTGGCACAGAATAGGTGCTTAATAAGTATTTGTGAATAATGGATGAATAGTGAGTATCCCAAGGGCCCCTTGGGGAAACTGACAGTGTCCAAGGAGACGAAGGCTGTGATTCTCTCCTTTTAGGAGGCAGAAACCTTCTTCCTCACATTTCATGTGATAGAAAGAGGATAGAGACTTAAGAGACCTCTTGACTTAACCCAATTCCTAAACTCAAATCTGGGCATAGTGGCCATGAACAGGAAGGACAGGAGAATGAAGAAGGGAACATGCCTGAGAGAGAGTATTACCCAGAGCTTACAAATGGGTGGATGGGAGACAAGGGACCACTGAGAACACTGGAGGTGGCAAGCAGTCCAGGGGGGCGTTTGAGTGAGAGGAGCCCAAGCTGGGATCCTGGCAATTCACTTTTCCCCTTGAGCCTTTGTATTTTCCAGCTGGAAAAAAAAGGAGGGATAATGATAATTATCAGATGTGTATGGAGCAGGCAGTCCTGGTATAAAGTTAAGTCGTCATAAGCTGCGTCTTTGCTGTCACGTAAACTCCATGAGGTTAGGGAATCTTCCTTGGCCTCATATTCCCACAGCTGGTGTGTTGTTTGATACTTGATAGATGCTCAGTCAATACTGGTTGATGAGTCACCAAATGAATGAATGAATGAATGGCCTTTTCACTAGGGTAGAGCCTCCCTGATGAGAAGCATATCAATGAAAGGCCTCCAGAGCCTCGACTCTCACCAGACTGCCTGCTGTCTCCACCCTGCAACTTATCATCCAAGCCACCCTGGGGAAGTAACTTGACCTCTCTGTGCCTCAGTTGCCCCACTGTAAAATGCAGGTTGATAATGGGAACCCGCTTGAAGAGTTGCCTTGAGCATGCGCAGTTCTTGGGGCAGTGCCTGGTGAAAGGTAGCACTCAATAACTGTTGGCCATTAGCGTTCACTTGATTTTAACTATTTCTTCGTTGGACCAATCAGATCAGTATCTGCTCCACTTTAGGGGATCAAGTGGTGCGTTTCCATCCTTCCAGGAACTTGCCCCAACCGTGACATGAATAGACATTTTTTTCTGACTTCCAAGCTTCCCACAGCGTGGTCTATACAACCTCATCTGCCATTCTTCCTCAGCGCAATTAGCACTTTTGGAAAGAACAGAAGCTTTGGAGTTAGAGAAACAACACGAAACTCAGTTTCCATGCTTCCCAGCTGTAGAACTAATAGGCTTAGGTTAAGTAACTAGACCTAGACCTCAGGTCCCTCATTGGCAACAGGGGAATAAGTATGCATACCTGATGGAGTTATTTGCTGGTGAAACAGGTCACCGTACAAAGCATCCATGCAGAACCCAGTCTGGAGGATTGTGAATCGGTGGTCTTTCACCTTCCTACAGACCAGCCCCCTCGTTTTCCCTTGCACTCATTGACCACTTCTAATTTCTTTAGTTTTCATTGTGTTGGTTCATATCTCTGAGATCTTCCCTGCTGTCTCTAGCTCACCTGATCTCTTCCTTCTCCTAATTTCTATTATTTTTCATGGGCCACCACCACTGGACCACTTTCTTGGATACTGGTTCTTACCATTATTACATTTACCAGTTCCACAGGCCTTGGTCCTGTCTCCCCACCAAGATTGTGAGCAGTCTCAGGGCAGAAGGCCAGATTCCCATTGCCCCTGAGCCCACAGGGGCTTAGTCCCAAATTAGTTGACTGCTCTGAGGAACCCTCAGGAATTAGTAACTGCACAATCCTCCTCTCCACCCCCCACCCTCCTGAATCAAGTGCTCCTAGACTTTAGCTCTGCGATGCATTGAAACCCTCAAGGCCATGTATGAACACGTGAGATAATTTGACCTTTGTTAATGGATCTTCAAGTGGCTCACTATTTTTTTTTTTTTTTTTTTTTGAGATGGAGTCTCGCTGTCGCCCAGGCTGGAGTGCAGTGGTGCGATCTCGGCTCCCTGCAAGCTCCACCTCCCAGGTTCACGCCATTCTCCTGCCTCAGCCTCCTGAGTAGCTGGGACTACAGGCGCCTCCCACCACACCCGGCTAATTTTGTTGTATTTTCAGTAGAGACAGGGTTTCACCGTGTTAGCCAGGATGGTCTCGATCTCCTGACCTCGTGATCCACCCACCTCGGCCTCCCATGGCTCACTATTTCATAAGCAAGGTCTTCATTTTAAAGTTAAAAAGGTCTTTTTCATTCTGTCCCTGGAGGGGAAATGCTGTAGGGTTGGGGCAGTAGGCACTAGAAGTAAGGGACAGTCTGTTGGAGACCCTGACCCCAGGGAGAGCCTGCTTGGTTTTCTCAGAGCAATGGGCATTTGATGCCAGCCTGGTTTTCAGGGATCTGGGGAGTAGCATGTCAGGCAGAGTGTGAGAGCCTGATGCCACTTAGGGTGGCTGAATCCCAGCCTTAAAACCTTAGACAGAGCTGGCTAAAGAAGCCCCTGGGAACCTGTCCCTCCTTGGCTCCTCTCCCTCCTTTTGTCTGAGCCTTGGTAGAGCTCTGCTTTGCAATCAGCATCTTTGTCTTTTCCGTTTTTTTCTAGTTTTGTTTTTGATTAAGTGTCCCCACCTTGTGGACAATTAAATGCAGAAGCTAATGGTCTTTTAGAAAATCTTTTAATATATGCCAAGAGCCACTTAGCTTTTGAGAGGCTATGATAGGACAAGAGAGACGATGGCTTCTCCTAAATTTAGAAAGAAGGATGATTATCTGGAGGATGTAAAGCAGGGGTCGGTAAACTTTCTCTTAAAGGGCCAGATAGGAAGTATTTTCGACTGTGTGGGCTATAACTCTGCTGTCCTAATGCAACAACAGTCTTAGACAATACGGAAGTGAATGGGCTAGATTGACCAAGTCTGTAATCTTGAGTTCACAGGACACAGGAGTCCCTTATGTTTAAAATCAGAAATTTCCCAAGAAAGACTTCTGGGTAGTGAAGGCAGCTACACCGGCGTACCTGCCTGACCTTCTCTCCCCTACACTTACCTCTTCCTTGTCTCTTTAAAGGAAAAATAATCATACCCTACTAGGATAAGTGTCTTACAGTGTCACCTCATTTCAACCTTGCACCAGTCCTAGGAAATAGATGTCGTTATTGTCCCTACTGGGGCACAGAGAGGTTAAGTCACCTGCCTAGGATCTTCTCAGCTTGTAAGTGATGGAGCCTGAATTCAAATCCAGACTCTTGGCTACCCTGTTACTGTATTTTTCTTGAATTATATCACTGGAGAGGATATAGTTTCCAACACATCTATGAAAGGCTTAAAAGCATCTCCAAATAGAATGAAAAGCGGGATTTCTACTCTCCACATCCCCATAGAAAATTAAAACGAAATACATTGCCTAGTGCATAAGACAAAGAAGACAGGACATCACATGGAAACATTGGAAATTGATAGCATGAAACAAAATGACAGCAGTAAGACAAACATATCAGTTATGAAAATAAAGGTAATTAAACTCCCTATTAAAATACAAAGAGCTGAGCTTTAAGAATATTGTGCTTACAAGAAATACACACAAAAAAAGATAAATTATCTACAGTGAGTGTGTATTTTCTTTTTTCTTTTTCTTTTTCTTTTTTTTTTTTTTTTTTTTTTGAGATGGAGTCTTCCTCTGTTGTCCAGGCTGGAGTGCAGTGGCATGATCTCGGCTCACTACAGCCTCTGCCTCCCAAGTTCAAGCGATTCTCCTGCCTCAGCCTCCCGAGTAGCTGGGACTACAGGTGTATGCCACCATGCCCAGCTAATTTTTATATTCTTCATAGAGATGGGGTTTCACTCTGTTGGCCAGACTGGTCTCAAATTCCTGACCTCATGATCTGCCAGCCTCGGCCTCCCAAAGTGCGGGAATTACAGGCCTGAGCCACCACACCTGGCCCCTGTAATTTCATTTTTTAATTTTTCAAGAAATACTTGGAGGGTTGCTTGAGCCTGGGAATTAGAGGCTGCAGTGAGCTATGATTGTACCACCGCACTCCAGCCTGGGTGACAGAGCTAGACTCTGTCAAATAAATAAATAAAGGAATACTTGGTGGTTGTAAAAATTTCAAACGATGCACAAGCGCAAAGCAGCTCAAAGCGAAAATGCTCATTTCCAATCCCACTCCCCAGAGGAAAATGGTTTAACAGTTTGGTATAAACACCTCCACGTTTATTCTCTATCTACACCAAATGTAATTACTTTTAAAATCAGGAAAAAAGCAAGTACTGTAATAAAGAAAGAAGGTCAGTTCTCCTCGTGACCACAAAGAAATCTAAGTGGTGGTGGTAGCTCATTTTGGCATCTAAGGAAGAATTATAAGGGCAGTTATTGGGTTTCTAGCAATCTCTCATTTAATCTTCTTGCCACTCTTATGAGAAAGATATAATTGTGCTTTATCCATGAGAATCTGGAAAAACAGTGAGGTGAGTTGACTTTCCCAAAATCACCCAGCTAGTAATCATTGAGTACATACTATGTGCTAAATACCAGGCCAATTGCTTTACATCTGTATTAGTCCATTCTCACATTGCTATGAAGAAACGCCCAAGACTGGGTAATTTATAAAGGAAAGAGGTTTAATTGACTCACAGTTTCACATTGCTGGGGAGGCCTCAGGAAACTTACAGTCATGGTGAAAGGCAAAAGAGAAGCAGGCACCTTCTTCACAGGGCGTCAAGACAGAGTGAGTGCAAGCAGGGGAACTGCCAGATGCAAACCATCACATCTCCTGCGACTAACTATCATGAGAGCAGCATGGGGGAAACTGCCCCCATGATCCGATTACCTCCACCCGGTCCTGCCCTTGACATGCAGGGATTATGGGGATTACAATTTGAGGTGAGATTTGGGTGAGGTCACAGAGCCCAACCATATCAACATCCACTGCCCCATTGACTCCTCATGAGGAGGTATTGTTATCCTCACTTCACAGATGAAGAAACTGAAGCTCAAAATGGTTACGTAAACTTGCTTAAGACCATAGCTAAGTGAACGAGAGAGTCAAGGTTCAAATCCAGATATTCTGATTCCAGAATCATCACTTTTAACCTCCAAGTGAGGTCTGAGTCCAAGTTCATTCTGCTTGTATTCTACCACAAAACAGTGGAAAACAGGTGGTGAGGGGCACGGGTGGGTAGTGGGGAGGCAGGGCTGGAGAGTAGGAGGCCACACTTCCAGCTGCAGGGCTGAGTAACTCCAGAGTCACTCTGGTCACAGGAAAGGACTTCCACTACTTCTGGTCACTCACACTGGACAAATAGTCAACAAAACTCCTTTAGCAGCAGCCTACATCCCATTACAGAAGCAGTGGTAGAGGTGGGCATTCCCACGTCCACCCATAGTGGTTAAAAATGCAGGCTATGGAGCTGGACTGCCCAGGTTTAAATCCTGACCCTGCGACTTCCTAGTGTGTGTTCCTGGCCAGTCGCCTAAGCTCTTTGTACCTCAAGTATGTTCCCTCAGCTATGAAATGAGGCTGATGTCTGTGCCTGCCTTATAGGTGGCTATGAAGAGTAATACACAGGGAAAGTAAAAGCATACATGAAGGTCAGCACCTGGCATGTTGTAGAGCTCAATGCTCAATGAGTATTTGTTCTTTGTATTCTATCCTGTCACCATTCCCTATTCCTGTTTGCCTTGCACGACTTTGGCATCAGGGTCAGGAGAAGTGGCTCATCCCTCACAGGGGACAGCAACCGCTCGTCAGAAGCTCAGTGTATCAGTCAGCCTGGACTGCCATAACACAGTGCCACAGACTGGATGCCTTAAACAACAGAAATTTATTTTCTCACAGGTCTGAAAGCTGGAAGTTCAAGATCAAGGTATTGGCAGGGTTGGTTTCTCCTGAAGAATCTCTCCTTGGCTTGCAGATGCCCACTTCCTCTCTGTGTTCTCACATGGCCTGTTTCCTGTGCACATGCACCCCTGGTGTCTTCCTCTTATAATGAGGACACCAGTCCTACTGGACTAGGGCTCTATCCTAATGACCTCATTTAAACTTATTTACCTCCTGAAAGGCTCTCTCTCCAAACGCAGTCACATTGGTGGCTAGGGTTTCAACCTATACATTTTGGGAGGACAGAGTTCCATCCATAACACCCAGTATCCCTGCCTATCAACCAGTATTTCATTCCTTCAACAAATATTGAACATCTAGTGAGTACC
Source organism: Hylobates moloch (assembly GCF_009828535.3). Lineage (NCBI taxonomy): Eukaryota > Metazoa > Chordata > Mammalia > Primates > Hylobatidae > Hylobates > Hylobates moloch. The sequence goes on along the minus strand of NW_026652283.1, from coordinate 35,615,812 downwards.
AGGTGCTAGGACAGGCACAGGGTCCCTCTTTTGTCTTATTGCTGAGCTCTTCTCCCTGTTCAAGAAAGGATCCTTCCTTCTTTTTCCTTGTTTTCTTTGTACGTGTGTGTGTGCATGTGCATGCACACAGGCATGTGTATGTTTCCCTGTTTTTGCCTTCACCTTGTTTAAATGAAAAATTTCAAACCTATACCAAAACAGAGAGAATAGTATAATGAACCCCCATGTACCTGTCAGTCAGCCTCAACAATTATAAACTCATGGCCTATTTTGTTTTCATTTATACCCCCACCCATTCCCTACCACCACCCTGCTGGTTCTGGGATTATTTCGCAGCAAATTTCAGGCATCACACTTCATCTATAACATTTTAGTAATGTGTCTCCAGCAGATAAAACTAACTCTTTAAAACATAACCACGTTGCTATCATTTTAAAAAATTAAAAACAATTACTCGATATAATCAAATCTCCATGATTGGCTAATATGTTCTGTGACAGTATTTTTAAGTCAGTATCCTTGTTAGCTTCATACATTATAATTGGCTGATATGTCTCAAGTCTTTTCTAATCTATAGGTGTCTACTCCCCACCCCCTTGAGATTTTTGTTGTTGTTGCAGAAGTCAGGTCTTTTATCTGGAGATAAATGAGAATTATTCAGAATGAGGAGTCTCCTGCATTCGGAATTTTGCCAGTTGCTTCCCTGGGAGGTTGTTGAACATGATTGTCTCTCTTTTATGTTTCCTTTAATTGGCAGTAAGACCTAGAAACTTAATCAGATTGAGCTTCCATTTTTTTAGCCAGAATATCTTGTAGGAAGTGTCTCCAACAGAATCATATAAAATTTGGGTATCTCTCTCTTGGGGTCATTAGGAACCATTAATGATCATAGCCTAGGGATTACAAATGGTAACATGCTATAATTTATTTTTTCATAAGCTGAAATACTATACTTAAAGAAAACTTGTCCTCGTCAACTATTTGGTTACTCCAAGATATAATTTATAAAGGAAAAGCATGGAAATAATTATTTGTATTTACCAGTTTTCGTATTAATGAGCTGATTCTCTAACACCTTCCAAAGTTGCACATTTTTAAATATCATTACAATCCAAACATATTTTATGTATTTAAATCTACTGCAGTTTGTTCTAATTAATGCTCAAATTGTGTCACTGGCTAGTGGGAGCTTTTTGTTGGCCTAACATCATCTTGTACATTTTCCGTCTCTGACCTAGATTCAGTTATTTCTCCTAGAAGCCCTGGTTCCTTTTAGTGGAAACTGATATTTAAAATTTGGGCACTAGGGGTGCTTTTTATGATTGACTTGGTTCCTGTTTCTAAGCCTTTTCAATGAACACAGCTAGGAAATACTTTTTAAAACAAAATTCATCATGGGTTTATTTCATGTCCAATGTAAAAACACTTTTTCTTTTTTACTTAACTTCTTTAATACCATATCCATATCTCCTTTCACTCTTGCTGAAAATCCCAGTTCCCAACACCACTAATATAATTTCCCAATTCATAGGACATGCCTAAGAGTCCCAAAGTAGTAATACGAATAACTACCCACAATAATATAATTACAGAGGATAGTTTAAGGGTTTTTTTTTTTTTTCATTTCTTTTTGTATCCTACTAAGGTAGGCTATCAAATTACTGTGTTTTAAAATCTCTTTTACTAGTTTCTTCATGTGGGATTATGCTACCAACTAATCTAGCATTGCATTCATTTATTTCACTCTGCTTCTGAGTTTTTAGAAATTGCTTATCAGTTTATTGATTTGCTTAATCTTTCATTTTAATTATTTAAAATATTTACATAGTTCCAAAGTTAAATATATAAAAAAGGCATATTCTGAGAAAGCCTAGCTTCTAACCCTATCTTCTCTACCCTGTTCCCTCCATCCTCCTGTGAATAATCTCTTAGTTTTTGGTTGATCTTTTCATTGATTGTTAATATGAGTGAATATGTGTGTAAGCCTCTACCCCTTTCTTAGATAAAGAGAATCATACCATACCTACTATTCTCTACCATGCTTTTATTCACTTAACAACATAGTCTGGGAACCACTCCATGACATTATATAGAATATCCCTCATTCTTGTTTTATAGCTGCATAAATAGTCCATTTTGTTGATTACCCTAGTTTATTCAGTTAGATCTCTACCACTGAACATTTGGGCTGTTTTCATACATTTGCTATCACAAATAGTGCTACCTTGCATAACCTTGTACATATGTGTCATTTCATATTTTTGCCAGTGTATCTTTGGGAGAGTTCTAGAAATAGAATTGCTGGGTCAGAGAGTAAATGCATATGCATTTTGTTGGATATTACCAAATTCCTCTGCACAGCAGTTGTATTGTACATTCACCAGCAAGGTCCTAGAATCCTTGATTTCTCATGGCTTCATGTGTCATTAAACTTTGGATTTTGCCTATCTGATGGATGAGAAATAATATTTCACTATGCTTCTATGTATTTTTATTTTTAAGAGTGAGGTTGATCATCTTTTCAAATGTGAAAGAAACATTGCATTTAAGAATCCTCCCCTCCAAATCCCTGCCGGGCAACTACCACTCTGCAATATGAAGATGAACAACAGAGAAAGTGAAGGACAGAATGAATAGAGAGGTCACTGGACAATCACAGGTGCACAGAAAGAGATTAACTAGCCAAACTAATGAAGCAACACAGCAGAGAAAGAAAACAAAGTGGTGACCGCCAAAGGAAGGGATTGAATTTCCCTCTCTGGAGATTGTAGATGGGGTTTCGTTGACGTGTATGCACTGAGTGGAGAGTGGCCTAGACAGGCAATGGAGACTGCATGATCTATAGCTCCCCAGGAAGTAAATGGGGAGATCACAGTCCAACAACCAGAGAGGCTGGGCCTGTGCTGAGATGGAGCCAAGAAAGAGTCCCTCCTCACTGCTGAGATGCAAACCTGTATTGTAACAATGGGATGTAGCAATAGGCACGCCCCTCCCCACCTCCAAGGTCTCACGTGTCCACCAGGGAAATAGAGGAAAGCATTAGTAGTTGCAGGGAGATGGATGGATGGGTTTTGAAAACTGGGGTTACCCAGGAAGTGACAATACACATATACAATTTACTCTCCCAATGTTTGATATAGCTCTATGTAATCATTTAGTTTCTCTAAGCCTCAATTTACTGAAAATGGGGTAATAATCCCCACCTATAAAATGAGGATAATAATAGTATGTGCCGTTTAGTGTTGCCGTTGTCACAAGGATAATCCACGTTAAGCCCTGACATGTAGTAAGTTATCGGTACACATGAGCTTATTACTGTTGGCTGTGGTTGTAGTACTATTATGTGTCACAGGGGGATTTAGAGACAGAAGTCTTGAGACTCAGTTTCAGCTCTAATTTCATTAGCTCTGTGTCCTTGATCTAATCTCTTAACCTACTCGGCCTTAGTTGTCTTCTCTATAAAATAGGGATAATAACTTCATAAATGTATGCATTTAAATGAGATAACACATGTGTAGCAATTAGCATAGTAAGTCATCAGTAAGAGTTGACGACTACTATCCTTATTATAGTCTTTGTTAACTAAACTTCCTAATATAAGTTACTATTAAGAATACTTGACAACTATTTTAGGTAATTCTTGAAGGTTATAGCATTAAAAAAAAGAGGATTGGGTATATTAGACCATCTTTTATGAGACTGATTACCTGGAGAAATCTATGAAACTTTGCAGAGAGAGAAGTGCTATGTAGCTCTTTATTCCTCCCCAGTCTTGTTTAGGGAATTTTTGGCATCTGATCGCTCCATAGTAAGGGAGTACAAAGGAGCAGAGGTTCCTTTGACACGGGAGGCGGCCTAGCTTAAGATCTCTGGATTTACGCTGTCTTGCCTAGGTCTGAATCCAAGCTCTGCGACTTGCTAACCCAAGGCTAGTTACTCAACCTCCATAAGCCTCAGCTTTCCTAGGAGGTAATAATAGCAGCAACCTCACAGGGGATTTTGTTTTGCAAAGAGTGAACATGATTACATATGTAAGCTCAGTACCCGACGTGGAGTCAACCCCCAGTCAATGGCAGTGGTGATGGCAGTGACAGAAGCAGTAGTAGTGGATGTCGTCATCATCCTCATCGTCAGCCTTGGGGAGGTGTGCTAGTCTGAGCGGGCTGGGCTACACGGTGTTAACTGGCAATCTCCAGATCCCAGCGGCTTAAAAATCCAGAGCTTCTATCTCACACAGACCACTGAAGCTCCATATTGAACATGGGATACCAGGGATGTCTGCTCCTTAGATTCACGTAGGGGCCCAGATTGATGAGACTTCCCTCTTGACACTTGCTTCCACAATTACCGAGGCAGGAAAAGGAAACTGTGCAGATCACACACAGGCTTATAAAGTTTCCACAGAGACATGATGTACGGCACTTCTGCTCTCATTTTATTGGTCACAGCAGTCACGTGGCCTTGCACAACTTCAAAAGCGGTGGGCAATGAAATCTAATCATGTGCCCTTGAAAGAGGAATAGCTCTAATGACTACCTCAGGGGCTGAGGGTCTGGTTGCAGGAAGAGACAGGGGTGGTGGGAAAGAGGCAGCTGAGAATGGGGAAGCCCAGGATGGGGCACGTGGACAGAGGCATAAATAACAGACTTTGCAAGACCAGAGACAGCCAGCAGCTGTGCCTAGACATCCCAGTGTCCTGTGGAGTTCCCTGCCTTGGACTGTGTTCATTCATCCTGTCATTAACTCATTTATTCATCCAACCAGCAATCATCGAGGCACAACTGCGTGCCAAGCACCATGCTTAATGCTGGGGATGCCCAGTTGTGTAACACAATTAACACATCCCATGCCCTCCTGGAGTTTACAGTGAAGCAGGGAGTACCGGCGCCCTGAGCTGAGCATCTGAGCTGTAGGGTCCTGGGGTTCTGACCTTCTCCAGGGCCAGATGTGAGGAGGTTGGCTGGATCTGTGCCCCTGCCTCAGGCCTGACAGTTGAGTGAGGAACAAAGGAAAAACATAGTGTGGCCCAAATATTACTTGTACTTCAGCCTTTCTAGAATGACAAAGGGACTTTGCTTAAAGGATTCTTTTCATTTCTCCCCTCTGGCCTTTAATAACACTCCACATGATATAACTGGACCTACCCATAAAGGTCCCGGTAGACAAAACTCACAGTTTATAGTTTATGTAATTTTCCATAAAAACAAAAACTATACTTGTTGCCTGACACATTTTATAGAAAGATTTTCTGTTTACGCATTTGTCCCTGAAAAAAGCTGCCTCTCTTCCTTCTGTCCCCCCAGCTCCCTGTGGTGGTCACCTGACTTCGCCCAGCGGCACCATCCTCTCTCCGGGCTGGCCTGGCTTCTACAAGGATGCCTTGAGCTGTGCCTGGGTGATTGAGGCCCAGCCAGGCTACCCCATCAAAATCACCTTCGACAGGTGCTTGTGACCACAGCCTTGGGGGAGGGGCAAGGAGGAGATTTTTACAGAGCCACGTGGGAGGGAATGCAGGGTGGATAGGGGACCAGTACCAATGCTGAAATGTCAGCAAGGTTGGAGAACACCGGACCAGACTGCCCTGGGTGGGGCAGACCTCACTGGCCCTGCCCTTGGGCTTGGTTTGTGCTGTTTAGGGGACTGTGACAGGAGGGGCGAAGAGACGGCTTGGATACCATTTGGGATGTTAGAGCTCCCCCCTTCCCAGCCCCTAAGGAGGGGGAGTGGGCAGATAGACACCATCAGATGTTAAAGCATGACACTGGCATCTGACAAGCATTGTCCTGGAAATGTCCAACGTGGGAAGGCAGCCCCCCACCTCTGCCCCAAATCCCGCTCATGTGCCCCACTTCTAGCTCCCACCCTGGCTATGCCCCTTGGGTGGAAAACGTAGCCGCGTAAATGTGAAAACAAACTTCTTCCGGACAAAGTGTTCCTGGCCTGGAATAGCAGTCTGCAAACTTTTGTGTGAAGAGCCAGATGGTAAATATTTTAGGCTTTGTGGGCCACTTGCCTACTTGCATATCTCTGATGCATGTTCTGCTTTGCCTTTTTTTTTTTTTTTTTTTAAGATCTCTTTACAAATGTAAAAACCATCCTTAGCTTTCCAGGCTATAGACCAGATCTGGCCCTGAGTCTTTAGTGTGCTGACCCCTGGCCTAGAATGTTCTGACCTCCATGAGGCTAGTCATTGTGCCTCTAGGTCTTAAGTTGGCTCACGGATCAGGCCACAGAGAGGATGAGAGCGGCTTCCGACCGTGGAAGGAGGAGGAGGGATGTTAAATAGAGTGGAGAAGGTCCTTCTGCATCGCTAGTGAATGTGTGCAAATTATATTAAAAGATCCCAGCCTGCCAAAATCTGGTTATTCTGAAGCCCTGGGTCAGGCAGGGCTTTTGTCATTTGCAAATTAATAAGCTTGGATTCCTCAAGAAGGCTTCATTTCTGTCGTTTGGCAGATTCAAAACCGAGGTCAACTATGACACCCTGGAAGTACGAGATGGGCGGACTTACTCAGCGCCCTTGATCGGGGTTTACCACGGGACCCAGGTTCCCCAGTTCCTCATCAGCACCAGCAACTACCTCTACCTCATCTTCTCTACCGACAAGAGTCACTCGGACATCGGCTTCCAGCTCCGCTATGAGAGTGAGTCTCGGTGGGCGCAGGGAAAGGGATGACAAGGTCAACCCAGGTGGGTCAAAGGCCTCAGGACTGTGCTCCACTGCAGGCCACTGCTTGGCTCCATCCCCATGGCGTTCTTGGCTAGGCTGTGCCCTTCAGAAGGCCCTGTGGAAGGCGTTCTGTTGCTCTCCGCATCCCTTAGGTCATGAGAGCTTCGAGTTGTTCACAACCCTCATGCCAGGCCCTTGCATGTAGACCTCACGGCCTCTTCTGTGTGCAGGTGATTGGGTGCCGCCACGCTGGGCACTCTGGGATCAGAACATTTGACTGACCATCAAGTTAACCCGAGATGGCATCTCGCACCCACACTGGCCCTTCCTCGTCACCTTCCACATTCATCCCCTCGATTTAAAGGATCATTGTCACTTCAGTTCTCCGTAGACCAATATAGAAAGCTGGGGCTGCGAGCACCATAAGGACAAGGTCATTTTCTTACACCTAAGCCTTAGCGTAGCACCTAAGCCACTCTCAGCAAATTCTGACAGCCACATTTCATGAGTCAGTAATTGGCAACTTCCGCCTTTAATAAACCAGGGCTCTCTTCTTCCTTTTTGGAGTCAACTGGGGTCCCTCTGTGGTGACAGTGAGCTGTCTGTCCCAGCTGTGACCTCTCTCTTTCAGCTATAACACTGCAGTCAGACCACTGTCTGGATCCAGGAATCCCAGTAAATGGACAGCGTCATGGGAATGACTTCTACGTGGGCGCGCTGGTGACCTTCAGCTGTGATTCGGGCTACACATTAAGTGACGGGGAGCCTCTGGAGTGTGAGCCCAACTTCCAGTGGAGCCGGGCCCTGCCCAGTTGTGAAGGTGAGGCACACCATGAGGGGGCACTAAAGTAGCAGACTCCTCTCCTGCCACAGAAACACAGGTGCTCAAAAGGCCACTGACTCCCTCACCCCATCAGCGAGGGTTGGGCTTTCGAGAGATGGGGGATGGGGTCCCAGGAGGATGTCAGGGGGTGCTCTCTGAGGCCCTCTGGTCTTTCACTGCCCTCTTCACTCCTTCTGTAGCTCTCTGTGGTGGCTTCATTCAAGGCTCCAGTGGGACCATCTTGTCGCCAGGGTTCCCTGACTTCTACCCCAACAACTTGAACTGCACCTGGATTATCGAAACATCTCATGGCAAGGGTGAGTGTTTTGGCCCATAGCAGGCATTGGAATGTGACGTGGTCAAGGACCCAAGTTCCTCAGGTCAAGTTGACCTCAATGGGGATCTCCCTAGATAGTGACCTCTGGGCTTTGTCTGAACTTTTCTCACCAACAAGAAAACTTCCAGAGTCTTCTCATCTCTTTGAATGGTAGAACTTGTTCAATAAGTATTGTTGAGATTCTAAAATCTCCCTGCAGGAATAGATCTTAGAGGTTACCAGCTATCTAATCTCACTCAGTACAGGAACCTTCTCTAAATCACTTCCCCCAAGATAGCAACACACCAGCTCAGCTCACCCTCTGCCTAAACATGCCTGGTGTGGGGAGGTCACCGACCCATTCAACAAATGGGCACCTACTATCATTTTTGCACAGATGCTTTCTTCTCCTAATAGTCTATTAGGTGTCTCTGAAAATGTTTTTCTCGTATTGCATCCTGGAGGAGCATCAGATACACCTGCTCCTTCTTTGTCACATTCACCCTTCATATACTGAACACAGCGATCCCCTTCTTGCATAACTCAGCTCCTCCCCTGATGCCATCTTTCATATGGGTCACCAGCCTGCACTGCTGCCTCAGCTCCCCTAACGTGAGTGACCTTTGGGAGTCCAAGTTCAAAGTAAAGACGCTGGTTATAAATAAATGTTAATTAATATATTAATACTCTTTTCTCAACAAATATGTATTCAGTGCCATCCATGTGGCTGACACTGGGGCTGGGCATCGGCAGTAACCAGGCAGATTTGGCTTCTAGCCTCAGAAGCTTATTGCCAAGTTCATCCAGAGTCATGGTTCTTGCAGTTTGGCAAATACACTAATGCTTAGGCCCAAGGCTAGAGGTTTTGATTTTCCACGCTGGCAGTGGAAACCAGGCATCTATGTTTTCAGAACACTTTGCCAGTAATTTTGATGCATGCTTTTAATTAAGAACCTCTGATCTAGAAGAATTAACATGCAGAAGAGCCAAGAAACAAATTTTAAAGGAAGATTAATCCTTCCGGATATTAAAATGTCGTTATGGGATAAATTAATGTTAACAATGTGGTATGAGTACAAGAGTGGACATACAAATAAGACGTGGAGAATAATTGTCCAGAAATAGATCCCTCCATGTGTCCACACACATGCCTGTGTACGTGTAAGAAAGAGACAGACTTTAGTATATAAGTAAAGTGTCACTTTAGAACCATTGGAGAAAGGATGGATTATGTAATAAATGGTGTTAAAACAGTGGGTTGAACCACTGGAACAAAAGAAAAAAAAAAACGTCTATACCTCAAGCATTCTCGAGCATTTAATCACATAAATTCCAGCACTGGAGGAACGTGAATCTCTAACCTCAGGTGGGCACGTACTTTAAAGAGTAACAACAAAGGTAGAATCTGTAAAGGCAAAGACTGCTAGATTCAATTTAAAAAAACTTTGAAAGGATTTAGGTAAACAAAAAAAAAAAGCTCCATAAAATTTGAAGTCAAATACTAAATAGAAAAAAAAATTCGCAACATATGATCGACTAAGGATTAGCAACCAGACACACAAAGAGTTCTTAAAAATTTTTGCGGCACTATTCACAATAGCAAAGAGTTGGAACCAACCCAAATGTCCAACAACGATAGACTGGATTAAGAAAATGTGGCACATATACACCATGGAATACTATGCAGCCATAAAAAATGATGAGTTCGTCTCCTTTGTAGGGACATGGATGAAACTGGAAAACATCATTCTCAGTAAACTATCACAAGGACAAAAAACCAAACACCGCATGTTCTCACTCATAGGTGGGAATTGAACAATGAGAACTCATGGACACAGGAAGGGGAACATCACACTCCGGGGACTGTTGTGGGGTGGGGGGAGGGGGGAGGGACAGCATTAGGAGATACACCTAATGCTAAATGACGAGTTAATGGGTGCAGGAAATCAACATGGCACATGGATACATATGTAACAAACCTGCACATTGTGCACATGTACCCTAAAACCCTAAAGTATAATAAAAAAATAAATAAATAAATAAATAAATAAATAAATAAATAAATAAATAATTTTTAAGAGACATATGCCTAGCCAAACCAGCCTGCAAAATGAGCAAAGCTCTAAAGTAACACTTCATAACAGAGGAAATACAAATGGAAAATCATTGACCTCATTAATAATGAAACAAGTGTAATTTTAAAAGGGAAATACCATTTCCCTTTTTAAGTCATCAAAGAAAATTGTAACAGTCTGGGGGATAATGTGGACACTTGAATACTGTCCACTGCTGACATTGTGTGAAATGGTTCAGGCATTCCAGAGGGTGACTTGGTGATGTGAATCAAAAGTCTCGAAAATATATTGTACGGGACTTAGGAATCTGCAGATTTTGGTATCCAAGGGTGGTCCTGGAATGAATCCCTTGCAGATACAGAGGGACAACTGTACCTGCCTTTGCACCCAGCAATTCCACTTACGGGAATTTATCTGAAGAAAGTAAGTAAAACTCTACATCAAGATTTAGCTGCAAAGATTTCCCCTAAGACATTATGTATTATACTGAAAAATTAAGAACTATTAAAATGTCCATCAATAAGGAAATGTTAAATAAACATAGGGTGTGGTCATAGAATAAAATAGTAGGCAGCTACTAAAAGGAATAACATGAAAGAATATTTAAAGACCTACAGGGGTGGTTGCAATACTTTGTTAAGTAAAAAAAAATAAGTTTGCCAAAAGAATATATTTAGTTTAAAAGACATCCTTGTTTGCATAGAAAACAGCCTGAAAAAAATATACCTCAAGATGTTATCTCTTATTTTCATCTTTTGGCTTTTTTTCTAATTTTGAGCGGTAAACACATTACATCTAAAACATACTATTTGTATAACAAAGAAGATTTGAAAGAAAAGTCATTTATAGTCCCACCACATGTACTTAAGTGTGTCACTTGGCCTTTACTAGGCCTGCCCTAGCCAGGGCTAGGATGGCCTGGAGCTTCCTGCATCAAGGCAAGACTAGCCAGGCGGTCAGGGTGAGGCCCAGGATTGTCCCCTTCTTCCCACAACATTGTTCCCAAGGAGGGGACGGATGGGACAGTGTCCTTGTTCATCCTGCAGAGCTGTTTCCACCAAGCCTGGTCAGAGGAGACCACTGGAAAGAAAAGCAGCCCCTCACGATCCCTAGAGAAACAACCTCTGTCATTATGGTTTTCTCTGTGTCTGGGCATCTGTGATTCCAAAGTTGTATGTTTTTCTATGAGTTTCTATGTGTTTGTTTTTTCCTGGAAGTCAGTCAAGCTCACCAACTATTTAACAAATGCTTATTTGATACTTGCACTACCCAAATTGCTAGGAAAACAGCTGAACAAGCCACTCTGCCAGTGCCTGCCTTCAGGAAGTTTATGCTTTAGTGGTGGTAGACAGCCTAAACCAAGATCTCAGTATAGCATGACCGATGTGTGATAGAGCAGACAGAGGTGTGAAAACATCCCAAGCCCAGCCCAGGGCTTAGGAAGGTGTCCTGGAGTTGGGACTTCAGCTGGTCTTCAAAAACGAACAGGACATAGCCAGGTTGAAAGGTGCTCAGCAGAGAATCAACAAGAAATCATGGGATGAATGACCAGATCACGTCTTCCTTAGAACCACTTAAAGGCATCACCTAATTCTTAGCATAGATCCCCAAATTATAAAATCGCTAGGCCAGGCACGGTGGCTCATGCCTGTAATCCCAGCACTTTGGGTGTCAAGGCAAGCAGATCATCTGAGGTTGGGAGTTCGAGGCCAGCCTGACCAACATGGAGAAACCCCATCTCTACTAAAAATACAAACAAAATTATTTGGCGGGGGGTGGCACATACCTGTAATCCCAGCTACTCAGGAGGCTGAGGCAGGAGAATTGCTTAAACCCAGGAGGCGGAGGTTACGGTGAGCCGAGATCACGCCATTGCACTCCAGCCTGGGCAATAAGAGCAAAACTTCATCTCAAAAAATAAGAAATAAAATAAAATAGCTGGCACAGCCTCATAGTCCTTACCTTTCTCAGCCTCATTCTGAGCCCTCTAAACTAAGTTCCAGCTACACAAAACTTCCTTCAGTTTCTAGAATTTGCCAGGCTTCCCTTCTCATCTAGAGCTTTGCACATTTGTACAATGTTCTTCTCTCTGGAACACTTCGTCTCCCCAAGCAAGGGGAGTGGGAATCTCTACCATCGCCCTTGCCTGGCCAGCCCTTCATCCTTCTGAACCCCCTTCCTCTAATGAGCCTTCCCTGACCCCCTCTCCCCAGCTCTGCATCTAGGTTGGGCTCTTCTCCCCTGGGCTCCCATAGCATGTATTCTATACCTCCACGATTTCAGACTTTACTCCACTGTAGGGAACTTGCATTTTCATCATCAGTCTCCCTGACAGACTAGGAGCTCTGTGAGAGATAGGTCTGTCTTGTTTCCTGTAGTTTCCTTGGCTTCTGGCTTTATGCCCGGCACATAAGGAACTCAAGAAGCATTTGGTGATATGAATCGAACTGAACTGAGCCCAGGCCCTTCTCCAGAGGGCATTCTTCGTTCTCTGTTTATAAGAGTATCTCGGGTTAACAGACCTATTAAGCTGCTGTCTGTGATTTCTCCCTAAGAGGCAGCAGTATGGCTCAGGAAACTCAAAAGTCTGTGAAATTTGAGATAGTTCAACTTGCCAACTGCCCAGTACAAGGGAGCAGCTAATTCAGGAGTCCTGAGAATGTGCCCTTGCTGAGACCCCAGAGCTGACACCTTTTAACCCGTGAGGCTGTCCAGGAGTTAGATGAGTTGAGCAAAGGGAATGCCTTCTGTTGCACCCCTACTGTGTGCCAGCCACTGTGCTGTGTGCTTTGCATATGCTTTCCCAGTTATGACTCACTTCGGGGGTAAATGTCACCTGTAAGAGAGATATTATCGCCTACATATTACAGTTGAAGAACCTGGAACTTGAGGTGTTAAGCAACCTTAGCCAAGACCTTTGAGCAGGTAAATGGGCTTTTGATCCAGGTGTGTCTTACCCCCACGTCCATGCCCTTTCCACTGCCCTGCTCTTTCCACTCCTATGTGGTATTGATGTCATTGGTACGATTCTGCATGGTTCATTCAAGTGAAGTATTTGTGTGTGCATCTGTCACATCAAATCTGGATTCAAACTCCAACATGGGGCCTCTCTATTTCTGCAACAATGTCTTCATCTTCACACAATGGCCCAAAAAGCCCCAAGCAGTCAGCACAGCTGGGAGACCCAGAGGTTTCAGCTCAGATGTTTGCTCATCCTTAGAATCCCAGCCAAATGTTTACCCCTTTGGAAGGGCTCTATGTGCATGCTAGAAGAATAGAGTGCAAAGTGTGGTGCTTAATCAACTTGTTTCCACCTGTAACTGAGTTTCACCCACTCTCCACCCAACTCCATGTCCTAGGTAGGAGGGAAAGGACATATATGTCCTAACCTGTATAGACTGAGAGCAGTTTCCTCATTTGCAGACATGTTTATGTGTCAGAAGTATAGCATGCACGTGGGCACATGCACCCACAAGCCTTTTCACATCTAGGATCTTGACCCGCATGAAGCCTTCCCAACCCTTGAGGCATAGTTCCCCACTCTTCCTCCATGCCTCACTCTGGATTCTCACTAGTAGTGATGTGTCTGTCTTCTCCACTAAACTGGGAGATCTTTCTCAGTGCTTAGCACAAGGCCTGGCACTTGGTAGGTGCTTAGGCCTTGATGCTTCTCAGTTGCCTGGGAACAGGGTATTTACAAGTTGCATCTTTGGTCCCATCGCTTCTGTTAGGTTCTGTCTCCTCCACCTCTATCTATAGAAGCCCAAATCCTCCAGGATCACCAGCCTCTATCAACAGAGAGGCAAGAATATAAAAACCTTTAAAATGCTTTAGCATTAGAGGCTTGGCTCCAACCATCATTTATAAAAAATGTAGCAGTAATTAGCTAGAGAAGTATTTCTCAAATTTTAAGTGCATATAAATTATTTGGGATCTGAAGAGCATGTAGATTCTGATTCAGTAGGTCTTCAGTGGAGGCCAAAGATTCTGCAATTCTGGTAAGTCCCCCAGTGCTGACCACACTGCTGGTTCATGGACCATACTTTAAGTAGAAAGTGGGATCACACTTGGAGTAGCAGGTGGGTCCTAGTCTAACATGTTCTTGTCCTGGCACCATCCACAACATATAGTCCCAATAGGATACTCACTTGGTGTGATTCTGCATGGTTCATTCAAGTGAAGTATTTGTGTGTGCATGTCTCACATCAAATCTGTATTCAAGCTCCAACATGGGGCATGGCCCATGTGCATGGCCACGCACTTACACACATGCCCACCAAACACAACTGCCATCTGGACAAGTTCTAGAATTGCTTTGGGTGTTAAGACCATGCCGCTCTATAACTTCCCTCACTATCTGATCTCTTACCCTACCTGGCTATTCTTACTACCTGTTCTCTTTCTGTAGCCTGAGAGGCCGCACCCTGGGGTAGCTGAGAGCACGGCCTCTGCAGTCGGATTGCCTTAGTTCAGATCCCAGCTCTACCACATACTAGCTGGGTGACCTTGGACAGATGACTTCATCTCTTTGTGCCTCTGTTTCCTTGGATGTAAACTGGAGATGATAATAATGTACCCACGCCACAGGGTTCCTGGCAGAATTAAATGAGTTTTTTCTGTCTCCCTTCCAAGGGACAGGGGCTGACTATAGTGCAAGTAAAAGCAGTCAGGACAGTAAATATTTAGTGCTTGAAATGTTAATGAATATCATGACTTTGATTTTGTTTTATGCTCTTAACCTTTCCCCTTACTGGAGCTCCTTCCTCCCTCTTTCCAGCTCTCTGATTGCTCTTTGACCACCTCCCCCATCGCTCCACCTTCGCCTGGTCTCCTACTCCCTGTCACTTCTGCCCATGCTTCCAATCACCCCTTCTCTGATTCTCACTCTGCCCTCTTCTCTCCTAGCCCTCTTCTCCATGCTTGTGGCTTCAGATATCAACTCTTTGCTGGTGACTCAAATCTACCTCTGTAGTCCCCCTTTAATCCTGAACTTCCAAATCTGTCCTTCCAATGGCCCACTAGCTCTCACTGCTTGCACACAGAAAAGGCTAAGTCCATTACTCTTCTACAACCCACACCTCCCTCCTGCATGCCCTTCCCCAGGTAACAGAAGACATCACCATCCTTCAGGTGGACATGCCACCAGATGTCATGTCATTTCTCCTTTGCATTAAGTGCCTGCTGTCTTGGCTACCCTACCCCGACCCCTGAGGGCTCATGGCCATCTCCTGCTCTTGCTCCTTCTGCCAAGCCCCATCCTCTCCCAGTGCAGAGCAGCCACCAATATAACTGATCTCCCTCCCTGCTCTCCCTCCACTCCATCCTCCTTACAGCCACCAACATCTTGCTAAAACTGAGATCTGGTCCACTCTGGATAGGATGGCTTCTCATTGCCTCCAGAAAAATATTGGGTCTGGCCCCCGTCTACCTATCCAGCTTCAATTCCAGGAGTAGCCACACCCAGCTGCTGCTCAACAAACCTGGAATTGACAGTCCCTGTACACATATGGGTCTCCTGCTTGGGACACTCTTTCTTCCCTTACCTGGTTAATTCCTGTGCATCCTTTTAAGATCCATGTCAAATGTTTACTCCTTGGTGAAGCCATCCTCCACCCACCTCTTCCTGCTGTCAACTGCTTTCTGTTCCGGCCCCCATGGCATGCTGTCTACATTCATTCCAGCACTCAGCACTCCGTATTGCAGCTATTCGTTTAATGTCTGGTATATCCTCTTGCACCTAACCCTGGATCCTAGCCCATAGTAAAGACTCAACAAATACACAAATGCTTGTTGAATGAATTAATGAATGTCTCTAAAGCATTCTCATAGGTCAAGCCATAAATCTCTCTTTTAAATTTTGACAACTGTAAAAAGGCACTCTTCTCCCTGACTGAATCTTTGGGCACTTGTGTGTTCAGGTTCCTTCATTCAGATTCTCCTGTATGGTTTATCAATGCATGCTTGTAGTCATCCACACAGATAGACATTTGCTAACTGGAAATGTTTGTGTAGATCCTGTCTTGCAGCTGAGGTGCTCCAGCCATCTCGCCATCACCAACCTGACCCTCTGGTCTCTTGGCAGGTGTATTCTTTACTTTCCACACCTTCCACCTGGAAAGTGGCCACGACTACCTCCTCATCACTGAGAACGGCAGCTTCACCCAGCCCCTGAGGCAGCTGACTGGATCTCGGCTGCCAGCTCCCATCAGCGCTGGGCTCTATGGCAACTTCACCGCCCAGGTCCGCTTCATCTCTGATTTCTCCATGTCATATGAAGGATTCAACATCACCTTCTCAGGTAAAGAGTGTGAGGGTCCCTGAGGGGAAGAGACCATGGCACTATTCGCTCTCGCCTTCTGCTGCCAGTCTCTGGTTTTCCTAGCAGGTGGATATTAATCCACTCTCCAGTCCCTGGGAAGTTGATCTCAGTGCTTCAGCAAAAGATGCTTGAGTTAGACCCAAGGAAGAACTTCCCTGTAATGGTCTTGGAAGGAGTTAGCATGATCACTGAGGATTCTCCTTCTATGAAGGTGTTTAGGATTTGCTCTGAACATGGCCCACCTAGCTGGATGAACTAGGGGACTTCACAAAAGTCCCTTCCTACCTTAGTTATTTGAGATTTTTCTTCTGATTCCACTTCCACATTCCCAACCCCAGCAATATGAAAAAAAGATTTGAAATTAGCATATTGGTGTGGTTTAGTCTCATTTGGGATCTTTTTCATCAATGCTAATTTTGTAGTAATAGATATTTATCTCTGTGTTTAGGGATTTGGAAAAGAAAGTGCTTTTATTTGGCATTCAGGGAGAAAAGAGGACCCTTGGCTCCTCTTATACCGAGCCCTTCACCATTCTTGTCCCATAGCACCCCAGAGTACCTCCCTCCACCTTTCTCAGCCATGGCCAGGAGTATCAGATGGATTCCTCCTGGGATGGACAAGAGGTATCCAGCTTCTAGGAACTGGGGTGTGGCCCAGCTTAGTCCCCCGCCAGCCCTCCAATGCAGAAGCCACCTGTCACATCCCTGGATTCACTTGGCCAATGGGACATATCCAGCCAGTAAGACTCAACCCTTATGAGAGAGACCCTCCTTCTCATCACACAGCCCTGGAGGACTGCATCCTGAAGGGAGAAGCCCTTGCAGACGAGGGACTAGTCACTTCTATGCTGTCACTAGAGGCTGCGGGCAGGGCTTTGGCCCATAAATGCCCCCAGTCATGCTTGCTGTCTGCCTCAAGTGCCAGCGTAGCTAAGACATGGCTTCTCGTCATGCATTTGGAGTGTCTTCCCCAGTGGGAGTTGCCTGAGGCTAAGTCATGTATTCTGACCTTCTAGAACCCGCTGGTTGAATGTATCTAGTTTGGTGCCCAGAGACAAGGAAGCAGGAGAGCCTGTGAGCCCCAAGGCGCAGGTTTAAAATGGAGATAAAAGGATAGCGCAGAGAAGAGCTGAGCCCTGAGGATCCTCAGAAATCCTCCTGGGAAGCCTGTCTAGGAAAGGCTGTGCCCTTTCCCACTGCTCACAGGAGTGGGTGCAGACTGCCCTCCCTGGCCTCCCCAGGCTTATCTCTGCCTCTCTGCCTCCCCATGCTTCCCCATGCTTCTCTCTGCCTCCCCATGCTTCCCCATGCTTCTCTCTGCCTCCCCATGCTTCCCCATGCTTCTCTCTGCCTCCCCATGCTTCTCTCTGCCTCCCCATGCTTCCCTCTGCCTCTGCTCCCCTCGGGCTCTCGCTTCTTCTCTTTTGTGGGCCAGTGTCACCTTTTGTGGGCCAGTGTGCGCATGCCCTCTTCTCTGTCTTTCATTGTCCCTGGCTCTTTCCCCCTGGCGTTTTGCCTGTGCATTCCCATCTTCTTGCTCTGTGTCTCCCCACAATGTCTCTGAGCCGGGGTCTCCTGCTACCTTTCCAGAGTATGACTTGGAGCCCTGTGAGGAGCCCGAGGTCCCAGCCTACGGCATCCGGAAGGGCTTGCAGTTTGGCGTGGGCGACACCTTGATCTACTCCTGCTTCCCCGGGTACCGTCTGGAGGGCACCGCCCACATCACGTGCCTGGGGGGCAGACGGCGCCTGTGGAGTTCGCCTCTGCCAAGGTGTGTTGGTAGGTGGTCACGTGCTTTCATTTTGCTTCACTAATGGGGTGGGACAGATTATAGTCAATTGATGTGAGGTGGTGGATGGCACACAGGCCAAGAGGCTGACTTAGCCCACACTTACCACACTTACCTGCAGTGGGACCCGGGGCAGGTAACCTAACCTCCTTCTGCTCCAGCCTCCTTATCTGCAAAATGGGGATGGCAATCCCTGCTTCATCAGGCAGTTCTGTATAAACTAAAGTGACCTTTACAAATTAGGTCCACACTGGGCACTCACATGAAGTTGACTTCAGTACTCTCACCTCGCCACCCTCAGCACACAGACCCATGGCTTAAGGATGCCTCTGGCCGAGGAATCTGGATGGGCACTAGGTGGGCCTGTAGGAGGCGTGTATGAGCTTTGCCCGGGGGGAGTCCCCATCTGGAGGAGTAGGTGGGTGCTTTTACTAATCCAATGGCGGTGCTCACTCTTAGAGACGCTTTAGGAAGCCTTCATCCATTCAGCAGGGGAGGACAAAAGGAACAGGGGCGGGGTCATTTACAGAGGACCCACTACATGTCAGGCATCTGCTAGGTTCTGAAGATACGAAAGTGAACAAAACAGAGAAATTCTCCACTCGTGGTCCACATTCTGGTGGTGGGGACACAAGCTGTGAATATATAGATGTGTGATGTGTCAGGCAGTGTCGAGGCATACAGAGAAAAATTAAGTCAGCTTAGAAAGTGCTGGAGCTAGGGTTGCTCTTTTATCATGGTGAGAAAAGGCCTCTCTGATGAGTTGACATTTGGCCAGAGATAGATATCTGGGAGAAGAGGGAACAGAGGACCAACACCCAAACCATGAGCATGCTCAGCACTTGAGGAACAGCTCAGAGGCCAGGCTGGAGCAAGCGGCAGGGAGCACAGGAGACGTGGAGGTTAGAGGCAGCTGCTGGGAGTGGGAAGTGGGCCCTGCCTGCCTCCTTGGAAGAGCTTTAAAGAAGTCTGTTCAGAGCGCTGTGCCCAGGTAGTAGGGGAAGCAAGTATTGTCCCCAGGGCAGAGTGATTGCTGTCTGTCCCTAATGTATGAGGCTCCTGGGTGCCTGTTTGCTCAATCCTTATAATGTAGGGCTGGATAAAACACTAGCTGCATTCACGGGGTATTTTCCATGCTCACTGTTAGCCATGGATCTCACGTAAAGTGAAATAGTATATAAAACCCCATAAAAATATACAAAACAGATCAAAGCAGCACTGCACTGACTGAAACAGGGACCAGCATCTCCAATGCCAGTGAGGTCAGCTATGCCTGAGACAAGTCCATGGAGCCCTCGGGCTATGCCGAGGACAGCTTAGACAGGCTGGCAAGATGAGCCGGGCCCAGGCTGTGCACTCATGCAGGCCAAGGTGGGGTCACTGCTCTGCCACTTATCAACGCTTAGATCTCAGGCAGGCCAGCAAACCCCCTCAGCCTCAGCTTCCTCGTTTATAAAACAGATAACAGCATCCAACTCACAGGCTTCACTCTACATTAGATGACATCATTTACATAAACCAAGAGGTGGCATATAATTATCAGCATTTTGCCAATAACCTTTTCATCTGTATTTATCAATAACCAATTGTTATTTTGCCAATAACCTTTTACAATCTCAGAAAGGAAACATTAAAACAAAGAGCTGCAGAATTCCATTTCTGAACAATTAAATAACCCCAGAGTTTACTCCGTCTCCTATAACCATCCCCAAAGGCATCCACCCACCCTGATCTGGCCACACACACTCAGAAACACTTAGAACCCCTCCACCCACCCCAGGAAGGTTCAGTTCACGTCTGGCTGCTAGCAGCTCCTTTAGTCTCTGGGAAAACATCATCAGCTAAATGGTTCTGGGGGAAATTCTTCTTGAATAGGATTAGCCAGGACCACAGATGCAAACAGCCCTTAAGCTCTTGCCTCATTGATCTCATTACATAAACTCATTCTTTAACTTATTATTCCAATTACTGTTTGTTCATGACACCTCACAATATTTTCATTATTACATTTGTCTTCTGTTTCACATGTTATGAATAACACACAGTAATGATAATCACCTCTAATTACCACCAGCCCTGCTGCCGAGGCTCAGGCTGGAGGCATCTCGGGAATGCCCACCGGGGGCTGCTCCCAGTCGCCCTGCAAATTGGTCCACATCGTGCTACCAGGAACATTTCCAGCCGAGAAGGAGATGAACAGCCCTGGGCTTTAATTCATGGTGTGACGTGGGTGGCGGGGAGGGAGGTGACATAGCCCCTGACATCAGGGGCCCCTGAATTTGATGTAGAAGAGACAGCCCTGACCCCAGGGGACCCCAGTCTGCAGCAGGAGACATGGCCCTGTCCTTGGGAATCCTGGTGTGATGGAGAATACCTAACCCTCTGCCTCAGAAGCCCCATGCTGATGGATAAGGTGCAACCTCTGCCCTTAACAAGACCCCTTCTGATGGGGGGCGACAGAAGTCATAGATGCCAGAATCGGCCGCAGCACTTTCCTGTGGATGTGACTGTTTGTTTCTCTGGAGCATTTATTTGTTTCCATTTGTGCCTGTGTTTGGCTTCTAAGTTCATCTGTTCACCTCCCCTGTTACTTTGGAAACTCTCCCGGAAGCAAGTGCCCCGTCCCTCTATCCCTCCTGTCCCCTCCCTGGTGCCCAGGACAAAGGCCTGACAGGGAGTCAGGACCTGGGGATTGGCCAAGGACTGGCCACATCTAAAGCTATCAGCCCCTCCTTGTAAAGGTATCGGGTGTGTGGGAAAGAGGAGAGGCTCGTGCTGAGGCAGAGGTGGGGCACATAGCTCTTCTGCGGGAAGCAGGGCCAGGAGGGAGGTCCAAAAACACACCCAAGCCCATATTTAAGGGAAGCCAGCTGTTGAGAATTAGGCAGAGGGCAAGAGGCATCAGGAACTGTGAGGGTGCTGTGAGCCTCGGGCAGCTAACGCATGCTTCCCATAAGCTTCTCAGGCTTTCTGCCAGTCCCAGAATCCAGGCAGTTAGGGTTCCAAATGGAAGCAGGTAAGCCACGTAGATTCACCTGGGACATTGGTGGAGGGGCTACTATGTGCTAACCATTCCCCTGTGTTTACCTATCTTACATATAACATCTCACGCATTGATTCTACAGTCTTATGAGAATGCTATTATTGTCCAGATGAAGGCAGATGAAGAGACTAAATTTCAGAGAGTTGACACAATTTGTCTAACTCCAAAGTCCATGATCATCCTGCTGCACCACAGGCCTCTGCCTAGATGGAGGGGAAAGGTAGTAATCTCAGAGAAAATGGAGAGACGCTTCAGAAGGCTGCACATGTGATACGACTGAGTAATAAATGTTTACATATGCATGGCCCTAAGCAACTCCCCCTCTCCCCGACAAATCCTCACCCTCATCTGAGATCATCAAAGAAATGTACACATGCTGGAAACGTCTGTAAATTAGCAACAGCCACTGCCCCCAGGGAGCCTGCCCACCGCTGTCCCTTGAGTTTTATGAGCCATCTCAGCACATTCATCATGACGTTTGCAAGTTTTGCAAACAGACTAAGTTTAAAAGTACTGTAAAGTTAGATTTCTCTTCCAAGAGAAATAAATGAGGCCATATATAAAGTCTTAGGAAACTGAAGCTGATCCTGAATTGAGCAGGACACAGGGAGGAGGGTCCATTGAGAAAAGTAGGGACTTGGTGGTGGGACATGTGGCCCCCATCTTCAAAGGACTAATGAGCAGCCTTAGGACAAGAGAAAACACAAGATGTGTAACTAAGCCCATGAGCAGTTCAGCTCTGAAGGTTTCCATGTGCTCCATCTATGCTGCCTCAGCCTAGTACGCTCCAAGCTTAGGGTAATAGGGGTTAACTATAAGGTCCAAGCAATGGCCCTTTGGTCAACTCCAGGGCTTTTCCAGCCACAGACTGTGCCTGGACTGAAGGATACTGAGGGGTGGTTTAGAGAAAGCAGACTTGCTACCAGCTGCCTGAAAGATTCAAGGCATGCTCCAAATTCCCCATATGTCCACACGAATAACAGGCCTGCCATCTGGACTTGTATTTACATCCTTCCGGAACCTAATTATTATTTTTAAGACTGTACATCTTCTGAGGTCAGTGTACTCCATATCCATTCATTCATTCATTCATTCATTCAGTAAATATTTATTTTACAGACAATCCAGGCTAAGCCTTGGAAATTCATAGGTTCATCCAACATGACCCTAGCCCTCAAGTTACTGACAGTTTAGGTGGGGGACACAGGACAGGCAGCAAGCAATCAAGGTGCAATATGGGAGGTGCTCAGATACAGGAAGGAACAGGGAGGGGCCCCCCAATTATTAAAGATCCCATCCCTCTGTGCATGCCCTGAGCCTGCCCTGCCCACACACTGTGTGGGTGTTAAGGAGACAGTAACACGACCCAAGCCCCAAAGGATCCACAGTGCAGTACAGGACATAGAAATGTTAACAAATAAGTGAAGTAAAATGGGATGACTGCTATAAATAAAGGTATGAGAACAATGGGGAAAGAATGACTAATTCTGGAGGAGGAGAAGCAGTTTCCAGAGGAGGGTGTGATTTCATTAGCTGTTGAATGAAACAGGCTGCAATGAGACTGCTAAAAACTTTCCCCAGGACCCAGGAGGTTGAGTTCTCAGTCCCCTCCTCCTCGTGAATCCACAGAGAGGCTTGGTCTCAGTGGTTGAGTCCCTGGTTCCTTATCTTTAAACCAGAAATGATAATTGTGCCTACCTTATGGGGCTGCTGTTGCAACTGATGACTGAAATGGTCCTTGTAAAGTGTCAATCGTGCTGTTTTGCACATAAGGGTTAGCGATTATGATGTGATCTTGCCCCCTCTTAGTTCCTATTCTGTGAGACGGAAAGGCTTCATCTCTCCTCACTTAACTGCCCCCCTCTTCCCCTCACCTCCTCCTCGGTCATTTCTGTTGCTACGCTACCATATGAATAGGTATGTCACACGGCTGCTTTATAGCACTGAAATTGTAAAGGGTGCCTGGTGGGTTAGCGTCTGTTTCTGTAGGAGAGAGACAGATGAACTGTACAAGAGACAGAAACAAAGCAGGCAGCACCATAGGTAGGGAAGTTTTTTTTTGTTTTTTTTTTTAAGTTTGAGAAGCATTTCTATAGATAGTCCAACAACTGGACAGACACACAGGTACCTTGGCAGGTAGACAGGCAAACGACTTGTCATCTTTGTCAGGTTCATCAGAGCTGTGAGTTGCTTTCTGGATGCAGCTGATGGGGGTTAATCTGTGGTTATTGTGATTCTCTTTCCAGCTGAGTGTGGGAATTCGGTCACAGGCACTCAGGGTACTTTGCTGTCCCCCAACTTTCCTGTGAACTACAATAACAATCACGAATGCATCTACTCCATCCAGACCCAGCCAGGGAAGGGGATTCAGCTGAAAGCCAGGGCATTCGAACTCTCCGAAGGAGACGTCCTCAAGGTAAAATTGATCCATTTCAGAGTATGTGTGTTACACTATGCAGTAGTCTGGTCAGTACTCACTCCTTTGTCTCTGTGTGAGTGATCCAAACTTTCTCCTTCCTTCCTGAGTCCCAAGATACTGTCCTCACTCATCTGGGAGAAAGAGAGGACCAAAAGAGAGGGGTATATGGGTATCTAAGAATATGGTTTTAGAGTTTGTTTAGAAGCTGCCTGCTATCAAATGCATGTGTAATCGAGTATGGGTTGACTGCATAATAAAAGATAATAAGTCAGCTTACGGAACATGGCAAAACCCTGTCTCTACAAAAAATACAAAAATTAGCTGGGTGTGATGGCACATGCCTATCGTCCCAGCTACTGGGGAGGCTGAGGTGGGAGGATCACTTGAGCCAGGGAGGTTGAGGTTACAGTGAGCCATGATCATGCCACTGCACTCCAGACGGTGATGGAGTCAGACCCTGTCTCAAAATAATAACAATAATAATAAGTTTGGTTGGAGCAGCCAATGGATCCAGTTTTCCATTTTGAGCCCTGACTGTCAACATGGATAATGAAGAGCTCGTAGAACATGTATATATATGCATGTGTGTGTTCATTTGTGTAGCTGTGTATTTATGGATATAGATGCTTTTTTAAATATGTTTCCACATGTGTATGAATCGGTGTCCATGTATTTATTTGGTTTTGGGGATCTATGTCTGCACACACCTCTGTCAGCATATTGTGTGTATGTGCACTTGTGTATTGCGTATATTTTGGCTGAATAACAGGCTATTGCAGTAACTCCAGTGTACCACGATGATGGCCTGGTGTGGCAGTGGGGTTAAAGAAAGTGAGTTCGAGACATATGTAAAGAGAAAGAAATGATAGGACTTGGATTACAGAAAGGGTCATAGAGAGGGATTTGTTAAGACACTGGGCATATATGTCTTGTATTTCTTTGCATAAATACAAAGAATATGTGATTGAGTGCCTCCAATAATGTGTGGTGTGTGTCTGTGTAATCAAAGAGTTGAGCATGGAGAATTTATTAAAGAGCTGCCTTAATAAAGTGAATGATAAGGAAAGCCTCATACAAAGCATGTTCATTTTCATCCTAGGCCAAGGAATGTTTTTAGCTTTTTCTAATATAGTTTTATTCCTTGTAGCCAGAGAAGTCCTTACATTAGAAAAAGTTGAACCAGAACCCACCTACTCTGGAAAATCCAAAGATAAACCATTAAATTTCCATGCTTTCAGATTATCTCCAGGTGTGATAAATGTGCTATCCTTTTTATGTACAGATGATGGATACTCTTGGCCAACCCCCTGGGGCATATGTCCTCTGGGGTGTATGGGGTGTGTGTGTGTGTGTGTGTGTGTGTGTGTGTGTGTGTGTGTGTGTGTTTGAAATGCATTTCTCACTCTTACCTAATCCTTTTTGAACCCAAGCAGATGCACTCGTAAGATCACTGGCTGGGACTGGATGTGCCTGAAATGCGATAGAACAATCCCATTGGCTTCTTAAGCTCTGCTTTCCAACCCCACATAAAAACAGTGTGTGTCTCCCAACAAAAGAATACAAGACAAGGGTTTTATGCCCTCCCAATAACCGTGTCTTTAGGCATCACCCTTGACCTTCACCTCTCTCCATCCGTTTGAGTCTCAGAGGCTGCAATCTCCATACAGCAGCACCAGAGGGACCTCCTCTCTGTAGAGGTACAGATGGAGCGATGTGAGCTGGGCAGTGCAGAGGCTTTCTTGGATGAAGGCCATTAGCACAAAAAGCCAGCTTTGAGGCATAGTTTACAATTTTCAGGTTTTGAAAGGGAGTATAAGCAGTGGTTCCGTGCAAGTGACCTGATAGAGCCAGCAGAAATGGCTCCCAGGTTGCTGGAGGTCATATGGAGTATGGCCAGTGCCCATGCTTCCTCGCTAAGGGGGTCTAGATTCAGAATAGCACCTAAGACATAGTCAGTAGGTGTGCACACTCAACGGCACTATCAGAGTTCTGGCTTCAGGGTCAGGTGGGCAGCTTGGTAGATAAGCAGAGAGAGTCTTTCTGAGGTGGTCAGGGTAAGAAAGGAGGAGGGACATGGGGCATAAAACCTAGGTCAGAGTTCAGGGAGGACTAACAGAGGATGCAGGAGCCCAGGTGGTGCACACACATGCGCACATGCACACACACACATGCGTACACAAACACATGCACACACATGCACACGCACACACACGCATACACGCGCGCACACACACACACTCTTTAGCACCAGGGTAGGAAATGCTCCTGCTATGGCCTCTTTGAGTTTAGCTCCTCTGCTCTCCCTTAAAGACTGCTGGGAGTTTCCACTCCCAGTTTCCATTTTCCCTCTGTTGTGGTGTGCCAACAAGAACATTAACCAGATATGTGTAAATATTCAGTAGATTA
Organism: Hylobates moloch; assembly: GCF_009828535.3. Lineage (NCBI taxonomy): Eukaryota > Metazoa > Chordata > Mammalia > Primates > Hylobatidae > Hylobates > Hylobates moloch. The sequence continues at coordinate 35,589,953 of NW_026652283.1, read as the reverse complement.
GAAGAAGGAGACATGTTTGTGGAATCAGAGCTAATTGCCCCTCTGTAGGCAACAAAGAACAGAAACATACTTTAAAAGCTCCTAATTTGTATTCTTAAGAGAATTTCAGAGAATATTATATTTATGACACCAAAATAGGCAATAATGAAAACAGAGCAATTGGAGATGAGGAGAGATTGAACAGAGATGAAAAACATGATCACCCAATTAAAAAATGGGATGGAGGCAATGAACGGAAGATGGTAAACCACAGAAAAATGAAATCAGTTTATTAAAAGATAAATTTGAGAACTTCTCCCACATCTCATAAGGAAATGAAAAAAAGGATTATTTTATATTAATAAAATGGATAATCAATCCACAGTGAAACTTTTATGTGCCAAATAACATAGCACGAATAAATTAAATAAAAACCGCTGGAAATGTAAAAAAATTTAATAAAGTTACAGCCATCATGGAAGCTTTTAATATACCTCTGTAAGTCTGTGACATATCACCTAACTTAATGATAAATAAGGATTTGTGTAGCTTGAATAATGTAACAGAATAAATCAGAAGAAAGTAGGAGAAAGATACTTTTAAAGATAAAGGCGGAAATGACTAAAGAAACAAAACTAAAAAACAATAGCAATTGTCAACAAAACCAACTGTTTTTTTTGAAAAATAATAAAGTAGACAATACTGGCAGAACTGATCAAGGAATAAAGAAGTCACAAATATATAATATTAGGAGTTGAAAAGGAACATAATCAAAGATATAGGAGAGATTATGGAAATAAGAAAATGTTTAGGAATCATGCCACTGCACTCCAGCCTGGGCAACAGACTGAGACCTTTTTCTTTTTTTTTTTAATTATACTTTAAGTTCTAGGGTACGTGTGCACACGGTGCAGGTTTGTTACATATGTATACATGTGCCATGTTGGTGTGCTGCACCCATTAACTCGTCATTTACATTAGGTATATCTCCTAATGCTATCCCTCCCCCCTCTCCCCCCACCCCACAACAGGCCCCAATGTGTGATGTTCCCCTTCCTGTGTCCAAGTGTTCTCATTGTTCAATTCCCACCTATAATGAGAACATGCAGTGTTTGGTTTTTTGTCCTTGGAATAGTTTGCTGAGAATGATGGTTTCCAGCTTCATCCACGTCCCTGCAAGGGACATGAACTCATCATTTTTTATGGCTGCATAGTATTCCATGGTGTATATGTGCCACATTTTCTTAATCCAGTCTATCATTGTGGACATTTGGCTTGGTTCAAAGTCTTGGCTATTCTGAATAGTGCCGCAATAAACATACGTGTGCACGTGTTTTTATAGCAGCATGATTTAAAATCCTTTGGGTATACACCCAGTAATGGGATGGCTGGGTCAAATGGTATTTCTAGTTCTAGATCCCTGAGGAATCGCCACACTGACTTCCACAATGGTGGAACTAGCTTACAGTCCCACCAACAGTGTAAAAGTGTTCCTATTTCTCCACATCCTCTCCAGCACCTGTTGTTTCCTGACTTTTTAATGATGGCCATTCTAACTGGTGTGAGATGGTATCTCACTGTGGTTTTGATTTGCATTTCTCTGATGGCCAGTGATGATGAGCATTTTTTCATGTGTTTTTTGGCTGCATAAATGTCTTCTTTTGAGAAGTGTCTGTTCATGTCCTTTGCCCACTTTTTGATGGGGTTGTTTGTTTTTTTCTTGTAAATTTGTTTGAGTTCATTGTAGACTCTGGATATTAGCCCTTTGTCAGATGAGTAGATTGCAAAAATTTTCTTCCATTCTGTAGGTTGCCTGTTCACTCTGATGGTAGTTTCTTTTGCTGTGCAGAAGCTCTTTAGTTTAATTAGATCCCATTTGTCAATTTTGGCTTTTGTTGCCATTGCTTTTGGTGTTTTAGACATGAAGTCCTTGAGACCTTTTTTCAAAAGAAAGAAGGAAAATATTTAGGAACAACTGTAGGCCAAGAAATCTGAAAGCTCAGATGAAATGGAAATTTTTATAGATAAAAAGTACTAATATTTTTAAAAATCTGAAAAAAACCAATAACCATTAAAAAATTATGATTCCCCCATATCCTCTCTCAAAAGCCCCAGGCCTTAACTATTTTACAGGTAAGCTTAACAAAACTTGAAGAAGCTATTAATCCCTGCAATAAACTGTTCAGAAAAGAGAAAAATAAAGAACCATCTCCCAGCTCATTTTTTCTTAATGAGGCAAGTAGAAACTTTGGTATCAACGAGTAAAATTCTGGTTACCAGGGGATTGAGGGAATGGAGAGATGATGGTCAAAGTATAGAAAGCATCAATTAGACAGAAGAATTAAGGGTTTATTTTTCCTTTGAGATGTATTGCACATTACATGTACAATATATGTGAACATAGCAAATAATAATGTATCATACATTTCAAAATCACTAAAAGAGTAAATTTCAAATGTTCTCACCACAAAAAAAGATAAGTATTTGAGGTGATGGTTATGTTAGTTTGATTTACTAAGTCCACATTGTATTCATGAATCATAACATACTTTCTACCCCATGAATATATTCAGCTGTAATTTATCAATTTATAATTTAAAATAAAAATTTTAAAAAGAGCAGAAATCAGAAACTATTAGGTCAGTTGCACTTTTGATCATAGATCTAAAAATTCTGAGTATAAATCAGATTGAATTTGGCTGTGTATTAAAACAAAGATGAGACCATCCTGGCTAATACAGTGAAACCCCGTCTATAATAAAAATCCAAAAAAAAAAAAAAAAATTAGCGGTGCGTGATGGCAGGTGCCTGTAGTCCCAGCTACTTCGGAAGCTCGGGCAGGAGAATGGCATGAACCTGGGAGGCAGAGCTTGCAGTGAGCAGAGATTGCAGCCACTGCACTCCAGCCTGGGTGACAGAGAGAGACTCCATCTCAAAAAACAAACAAAGATGACCAAGTAGGTTTGATTCCAGGAATGTGAGGATGTGTCAAAATTAGAAAAGCTCATAATGTTATTTGTTAGACAAACCATATGAAATTGCTATTTTTGTAGGTCAAAACTGTTAAAATATTGGCAATTTCATGGCTCAACCTAATAGCCTATAAACAGATTAGCAAAGAAAAAGACATTATCCTGCTAATACACCCCAAAGCATCATGTGATTAAGTTCAGCACCCACTCATGATTTTTAAAAACATCTCATAAAACTACAAATAGAACTTTCCTAACTTGATAAAAATATTTCTACCAACGCCTATAGCAAACATTATACTTAATGGCAAAACTTCCTAAAGATTTTCAGTAAAGTCAAGAACAAGATCAATAGTTCCACTGTCACCAATAGAACGTAGCATTGTGCTGAACAGACATACCATTTCATTTATACCAGAAAAAGAAAAAAAGGAACTATAAAAATTAGAAAGGAATATAGAAAATTGTGACTTTTGTTTCAAAAATACAAAACAATCAACTAATAAACTCAAAATCAATAAGAAAATTCACAAAGCTTCTGTGTTTCTATAACCAAATAAAACTTGCAATCAGGAGGGAAAGTCTCATTTATAATAGAAACAAAAACTGTAAGACACCTAGAAATAAGCCCTCCAAAATGTGCATCATCTTAACTGAGAGAAGATAAAATTTTATTTTGATATGGATGTAACTAAAATAAATGCAGGGAGATTTCATTCTCATGGATGCACAGAGGGTATGAAAAGGCAGGCAATTCACAGAAAAGGAAGTAAGAACTGTTGATAAACACATAAAAAGATGCTCAACTTCAATGGCGATCAAGGATTTACATATTAAAGTGAGATACCACTTTACACTCATCAAATTGGAAAACATCATAATGCCCTAAAATACCAAGTATCAGCAAGGATATAAAGCAATGAAAGCTGTCAGACGTTGCTGGTGAGAGAGCAAATTGGTATTCCTTTTCAAAGAGCAATCTGGTAATATCTAACCAAATTGAAGATGTGTCATCCCCACAACCAGCTTTTCCATGCTAGATGTATGCTCTAGAGAAACTCAAGCACACGTGTGCAAGCGGACATGCAGGAATATTCATAGAAATTATGCTTACGTTGTTTGTAATTGTGTATAGAAAGCTTTCTGCTTAGCATATTCATTTTGAAACCCGCCATCTTGCTGACCTGCTTTATTGGATGTAATGGATGTGCATAGATTCTCTTGGATTTCTCAATCACCTGCACATAATGATGAATTGGACCATCAAGCAATATTGTTAGGAAATAAATGTATACAAAGGCCCAATTCCCAATAGCAATCAAAAATATAAAAATACCCAGGAATAAGAACAGAATGTTAGTGAGAGACATAAAAGACAACTTGATTAAATGGAGCTAGACACCATGTATATGGATTGGAAGACTCAATATCACATAGATACATTTTTCTCAAATCCACCCATACATTTAATGTAGCTCAGTCAGAATTACACAAGTTTTGTTTTGGAGTTTTTTGTTTTACTTTTTATAATTCAGGAAAATTCTTCTTGAGTTTAGACGAGTACATCTGGGAGAATTTTTTTTAAGTTAGAAGACAGATGAGGACTTTTCCTACTAATTATTTAAATATATTGTAAAGCTACAGTAACTAAAACAGTGTGGGTCATGCATAGGAATAGACAAATAGACAAATGCAATAGAATAGAAAGTTGACAAAACCAAATGTATACAATTATATGTTAATTATATATGTGATAAAGATGGATTTAAAATTGGTAGTGTGTGGAATATTTACAAACAGAGTTTGGTTAAATGACTAATCTATCAGGGAGTTAAGGTAGAATTGTATATCATATTCCAAAATAAATTCCAGGTAGATTTAAGGACATGAATTCTAGAGGAAAATATTGGTTTATTTATCATACATTTACTGAGTGAGCCTTATGTGCCAGAGCACATATTTTGGACACTGATATGTAAATAATTTTATTGCAGATTGGGTTAATTTTTATTATGGAAATTCCTGCCACCATTTAAATGCTGTTATGGAAAAAATATTTAATGACTTTAAAAATATACACATTATATTAAGTGAAAGAGCAGGTTGCCCTATAGTGTCTATAATTCGATCTTATTGTTATAAAAAATTATAAAAACATAAATTTATATAAGGAAATAAATGCATAGAACAAAGCCTAGAAAGACACTTACCAACATGTTGTAAGTTCTGAAAGTTATTTGCACATTCTATTTTATAAGTTTTTCTGCAATTAATATTTTATTGTAATGATGCAAGTAACATTTTTGTTCTTGATGAATTATGCTTGGAAATTAAGGAAAATATCCTGTTCCCATCATACTTTTTATTAATTAACCATAATTTCTTAATAACATCATATATCCAGTGAGTGTTTAAATTTCCAATTATCTCATAGATGTCATAATATTTTTTAAATTTATAGTTTATTTGAATCAGGATTCAATAAGGTCCACACATTAGATTCATTGTCTCATGTGTTTTTTAATCTATAGGTTTCTCCCTCCATCTCTTTTCTTTTCCCCCTTGTAACTTATTTGTTGAGGAAATCAGATCGTTTGTTCGGTGGAACTTTCCACTCTCGATTTTGCTGAATGCCCTCACAGGGTATCATTTCGTATGTTCCTCTGTCCTCAGTATTTATTGCCTGTAAGTTGGAAATTGGATCCAGTGGCTTGATCTGATCAGGTCTGATTTTTTGGGCAAGATAACTCCGTGGGTGATGGTATATCTTTTATTAAAGAAACACATGGTGTCCGATTGTCTTTCTTACTGCAATTGATGATTATTATTTCTTATTGCAATTGATGATTCTTATTCCATTGATGATAAATGCCTTGATCCATTGATTTCCATATGTTTCGGTGATTAAAAATATTTTTGTAACAGTTTAGGCTAAACTCTTTGAACTTGTATTATCTTGATGTCTGTTGGAACCCCGGAATTCACTCAGTCTATCAGTGATATACAGCAATTACACAAGGATCTGGAAACAGACTTCAGGCTCCCAGGAGCCTAAACAAATCTCTATAATATACAACACTGTTAGTTTGAAGGATGGCTTCTTTTAGAAAGCTTTGCTTCATAAATAGTACAATGGAAATATTGTTCCAATTTGCTGGCAGCTGGCATCACATTGTGTGCCATGCACAAATATTCATCACCCACTCAGAGATCCCATCTTTGATATTTACAAAAGCACCAGGAGGTCTTTCACTCAATCACAACTTCTGTTGTTATTTGTACAATTATCTGGAAAGGAGCAGCAACCTCGAAACCTGGGGAGCCAGTTCATTATTCTGATGATTGTTGTCTTTACTGGTACTAAGAAGTTCAGGGGACAGATGGAAACGAGGGAAGCCAGATGCCTGTACGATTCCACCCTTGGCAAGCCCAGCAGGCCCTAGCCGGAGCCCTCATTTAGGAGGGAAGGGGCAGAGGCTGAGCTTGGGGAAGAAAAAGTCACCATGACACACTGGTGTCTAGATCCCAGGGATGATGTCCAGCAGAGTGCTCAAGACAGGCTACTGCCACAGTGGGGTGGGATCAGGTGAGAGGATGGCTGCCTCATCTACTGAAAGGACAGGATTGAGGGTTTAGCAATGTAGAGATGAATGTTTTCAGCCTGTCTCTCTGAAGAAACAGATGGTTTGACAAGCAGGCAACCCAAACCTGGCCTCCCCAGGCTGCTAAAGAGCAAGCTGGTGCTACATGGGCATTAAGGGAATAAGAACAGATCTCCACTGGAAAGATTAGAATAGCAGTCAGTTCCCAAAGACTAGATTCACACTAAAGATGGGCTGAGCATAGAACTGACATCAAGGGAAAATGAGATAACTTGCTCAGTTGATAGCTTCCCTCTGCCATCTTCCTTGCATCTGATAACTCACTGTGCCTCTGATAGTTGTTACCAGTGCTAAACTCCAGGAGTGTGGGTTGTGGGGTAAGAAAGTGTTGTTCAACATAAGGTCATGCTGACGACACTGGGCTGGGGGTCTCTCCTGTGTCCAGGTTTATGATGGCAACAACAACTCCGCCCGTTTGCTAGGAGTATTCAGCCGTTCTGAGATGATGGAGGTGACTTTGAACAGCACATCCAGCAGTCTGTGGCTTGATTTCATCACTGATGCTGAAAACACCAGCAAGGGCTTTGAACTGCAGTTTTCCAGTAAGTCTTTCTTGCATCTGTGTGGACAAGGAAGTCAGGGTTTCCCATTTTATTCATTTATTTGAGCTTCTGCTTGCCGACGAGATACAAAGAATGTGCTCTTAAGACTTTTAAAATCCAATATGTGTCCATCAGTGGATGCATGGGTAAACAAAATGTGATATGTTCATACAATGGAATAGCATTTGGCCATAAAAAGGAGTGAAGTGGCCAGGTGCAGTGGTTCATGCCTGTAATCCCAGCACTTTGGGAGGCCGAGGCGGGTGGATCACGAGATCAGCAGTTCAAGACCAGCCTGGCCAAGATGGTGAAACCCCGTCTCTACTAAAACTACAGAAATTAGCTGGGCATGGTGGTGGGCGCCTGTAATCCCACCTGCTCGCGAGGCTGAGGCAGGAGAATCGCTTGAACCCAGAAGGCAGAGGTTGCAGTGAGCCAAGATTGTGCCACTGCACTCTAGCCTGGGTGACAGAGCAAGACTGTCTAAAAAAATAAAAGGAATAAAGTACTGATACGTGCTTTGACATGGATGACCCTTGAAAAGATTGCACTAAGTGGAAGAATCCAGTCTCAAAGGCCACATATTGTTTGAGTTCCTTCATATGAACTGTCCAAAACAGGCAAATCCATAGAGCGAGAAAGTAAAGGGCAGTTGCCTAGGGCTGAGGGAGTTGGGGGGAACATGTGTATGGAACTTCTTTTTGAGGTGACAGAAATGTTCTAGAGCTGATTATGGCAATGGCTGTACAACTCTGTGAATCTACTAAAAGACGTTGGATTGTACACATCAGATGGGAGAATGTATGGTATGTGAATTGTATCTCAATAAATAAAGCTATTGGGGAAAATAATGCATGGAGTATAGTCAGGCTTCCCCTCGTCTGAGCTCAAGGCTGCCTGGCAGAGGATCCTTGCCTGTTACAAGAGGTTCAGTGGAAGAGTAGTTAGAGACACCTTTGAATTCCATTTCTATCATGTGAAAATTGTGTAAGTTTGGAACAGTTTTTTTAACCTTCCCAAATCAATGCTCTCCATTGTAAAATGCAGATAATTATACCCACCTGTAAGACTCCTGTGAATAACAAATGAGAGAGAACACATGTATAGCACCATAGAGTGGGAGCTCTACATAAATCCGTTTCCTATTCCAGCCCATCTCAACAGCGTATGTTTAAGCAGGTCATAACTAAGCTTTTAAACATACATTTAAAGTGACTTCTCCATACTACTCCGTCTTATCAGAATGTCTCAAGGAGCAAAATGAAAAGAATGCCCCTGCTAGCAAAAATGCTATGGGGTCAAACGAAAGAAATAGAACATGCAGAGCTTAGGCCTGAAAACTATTAAAAGCAGAAATCATTTACATATAGCAACAGAGAAATGAATGTTCCTTAATAAACCCTCAACTGAGCATAGAAATGAGGAAATCCTGATTGGTGAATCCATCAGAAGTCAGGGTCTGTGGCTGAGACAGCTTCCTTGAGGAAGTGGGCTTTGAGGGAAGAGAGGAAGCATGGTTTCTGCCACAATAGGTCTTACTCACTCTACCTCTTCTCTCCTCACCAGGTTTTGAACTCATCAAATGCGAGGACCCAGGAACCCCCCAGTTTGGCTACAAGGTTCATGATGAAGGTCATTTTGCAGGGAGCTCCGTGTCCTTCAGCTGTGACCCTGGATACAGCCTGCGGGGTAGTGAGGAGCTGCTGTGTCTGAGTGGAGAGCGCCGGACCTGGGACCGGCCTCTGCCCACCTGTGTCGGTAGGAGGGCTCTTCCTCTGCAGGGAACCCTTGGGTCTCCCATAATACCAAGTTCTAGCCCTGGTCTCATTCCAGTTAGACCCCATGCTCCAGGGCCTGGGGGCCATCTACTTGGACTGAATCCTCTTGCTAAAAGGCATCATGGTTCGCCTGCACCTCTTCTCCACTTCTTCACTTTCACACCTCATTACACCCATGCAGCAGTGCAGTCAGGTGGGTGGCTTGCCTTTGTCGCACATTTAGCAAGTGGGACCACAGCCAAGTCATGCCCTCAAAATTGTAACACGGGTGATAGCGATGAGGTGGGAGAGTCCATTAGAAAGGGAGAGATGGGGCTTTTGCTTGAGTTCCAGGGCTTATTGTAACACCAAGACTCAAATGAGTCTCCCACCCACTTTGGGTCTCAGTTTCCCTGTAGGAAAAATGGGGCTCATTCTCCCTTTTCTGGAGGAATGTCAAAAGAAAGAGTAAGATAAAGAACAACCATTGCTGTCACTGATAAAGAATGCAATAATGATCTTGCATCTTGTTAAACCTGTGGTTCTTCCAGAATGTCATCAGAGGTTCTCTAGAATCTTTACACATGTGTCACAGGACAAGAGACAGCGATCTGGGGCAGAAGTGCAAAATAGGCAAAATTGGTCATTCTGTTTGTCTGGCCTTTTCATCTCTTACCACCCATCTCCCTGCTAATGTGAATTCCCCCATACTGCTTCGTCCTGCCTCCTCCCTTTCCAAAACCGGATCTTTCTCTCTCTCCACCCCCTTCCCCATGTCCCACAACCTCAACGTATCTGTGCCAGCACTGGCTAATCTCGTAAGAACAAAACCTCCACTGGAAAAACACGTACATGCCTACCAAGCCCCACATGCCAGAATTGGTGCACATGGTATGTCTGGGTATTTGTGGAGGCAGAGAAATAAATGAAGAATAAAACCTGTTCACTGCCCTTGTGGGGGCCCATACTCTAGCATGGAGAATAGACACATAAACAGATAAGTATAATATAAGAGAAGCACTGTAAAAAGAGTTAAGTCCAAAATGTTGGGAGGATATGAGAATGTTTTGCATGAGAGGTGATATTTCAATTGAGACTTGGAAGAATGGATTCGAATTCACCAACAGGAGGGAGAGGAAGGGAGGTGGACATTCTAGACTGAGCATGTGCAAGGGTGAAAGTGTGAACTGGCGTGGTGGGAAGTGTTAATGGCCACAGATGCTTCTTTTCCCCTAGATGACTACACTTTCACAGGATCTTTAACACTGTTATACAGTGGAGGGTCTAAGTGGACCCTCTGCAAGTGGACAGACCAAAACAGTAGCCCTTATGGAGCCTTTAGGGTCTTCCTCTCCCTTTGCCTTTGACCTGGTCTTCAGGCATATCTTCCCTTTCGCCCTCCATCTCTCTTTTTATATCTCCCCTCATTCATGTGCCAGGAACTATGCTAGGCACTAGGAATACGGAGAAGAGCAGATCTCAGGCCAGGAAGGGTGATGCTTGCATAAACACACAACAGTATAATGCCACAGACCAGCAAGCCAGAGCACACAAAATGAAAAGGAGGGATGATGACTCGCATTACAAGATAATTATTTGCTTTGCAGAAAGGATTCACTGTAAGATTACTTTGAATATCAAATATGCCAGTTGGACTGGACTTATTGGGTTCGCTCAAGCAGTATAAGAGCATTTAAACTTAAACTTACACTAGAACCTTGGAGGCCTTCCACATTGAGACTGCCTCTAGCCTGCTAGGGGAGCGAGGCTGTGTATTTGAGATTGTGTGCATATTTTTGTATATGTCATGTTGTGGTCGACTTCATCATGGTCTACCACAAAGGACTGCTATAGCTTAAAACATCCAAATGTTTTATTCTTCGGTGAGTGGACTCTGCAGCCCAAACAAAGCAGCCAAGGCTCTGGGGTGGGAAGAAGGGAGAAGACTAGAAAGAATAGACTTATATGTTCTCAATGTTGTTGAATCTGCTGCATGCTGGCCCACTCAGCCCCCTCCTGCCCACCTGCCAGGCCCCAGGGAAGGTATCTAGTTGTCCATGATGACGTGCTGCCAGTGCTGCTGCCTCCAAATCCTCACTTCCCAGGAAGCAGGAGGTCCTTCTCTATCTGGAATATGGAAGGAAGCTCTAACCAAGGACATGGATCATGCCCTCCCACCTTTCTAGCTACTTCCTCTATTTGTGGAACCAGTCAAGCCTTCTCCCCACAATTGTAGTCCATCCTCTCACCAGCACCCTACTCCCTGCCATGGGCCCATTCAGCCTGGCGTCTTTCAGTCAGGTTGGCACCTCCCACCCCAACAGCACCTTGGACAGAAGAGTGAAGCTTGAGCAGAGGGTCTGGTAGAGGGCCTCTCCTGCAACCCTTCCTTAGTGGTCCTGTGTGAAACCAAGGGGTCGATGAAATGTTTGATAGGTCTTTTATAGCAACAGGTAGGGGTCAGTCTTCCATCTGTAACCCTGATCCCTTCTTCTCCTATTTCTAGCATCTTGCCTAACCAACTATTCCTTTTCCTAAATAGCTCTGCAATGAATATCCTCCTCTTCATTTGTACTCATTCTCCCTTGATTCAGACGCTTATAGTAATTTGCATGGAAAGCAATAATCTGCTTCCATTCATTTGATCATCCAGCCATCCATTAATTCAATAAACATTAAGTATCTATAATGTGCCAAACAGTATACTAGGTACTTGATGTGCAGATATAAGACAAGGTCCCTGTTGCCAAGGAGCTCATAGTCTTGTGGAGGAAATAGACAGGATTTTAATAACACGTTACACATGCTACAGTAGAAATCTATTCACATTGTAACGGAGACACAAAGGAGGGCAGTGTCAGTTCTACCTGGAGAGGGGAGGTATGTTACAAAAGATGTCATAGCGAGGATGTTTATTGAGGTCCTCCATCCAGATAGAGCTTGTGGACTTCATCAGGCTGGACCAAAGAATTCAGGGAGGCCAAAGGGAGCCACTCTGGTGGGCTCAGTGGGCTCTACTGAAAAGTTTAGACTTCATTGGAGAGTAAATGCAAGCAGTGACTTGTTTGCATTTGATAAAGATCCATTGATGGCACTGCCTAGAGCGCAGTCAACTGTGCCAGCCTAGAGATCGCGAGGGCCTGAGTCAAGACTCTAGCAATGTGGGCAAAGTAGAGTCAAACATGAATAATATCACACAGGTTTAGCGACTGGGTCTCAGAGGCAGATTAGATGTCGGGAAGGAAGGAGGAGAAGACCAGCAGCAACCCCCAACTTCTGACTTCAGTGACTGCTGCGATGGGGAATGTAGACCTCTTCACCTGCCTCCCTGCCTCCAGTTTCACCCCTGCTGCACCCCTTATACTGCCACCACAGTGACTCCTCCTAACATGCAAAGTTCACTGACGGGTCATGCAGTCAATTAACTCACGTTTATAAACACTGCAGTTCTTTCCTGGAACAGTGAATATATGACAGCCTGGTATCCAAGGTCCTTCAACCTGTGATGCTTCCTCACCTTTCCAGTCCCATCTCCCCCGTCTCCCTATCTCATACCCCGGCCTCCAGCCTGCCATGCTGTTCCTCACCTCCAGGAACTTTGCAGTTACTCTTCTCTCTCTCTCTGCAGTGCCCTCCTTCCCATCCTACCCTTGCCACCCAACCGACCTGGTCAACGCTTGCTTCTTCTTCAAGGTTCATTTGAGACCAGCACCCTCCCTGACCGTCGCTGTCCTTTGCTCAGGGAGATTGGTCACTTCTGCTGTGCTACTTGCTGTTAGGACACATAGCACACAGTGTGGCCGTCTTCTCTACTAGATGGTAAACTCTTCCAGGGGAGTGCAGTATCCTGTTGATCTCTGCTGTCCTGGAAGCTAGCAGAGGTCCTGTTGCTATCAAGAAGCAGGTTGAAGTACTTGCATGTTCCTCCCTAGGAGGCTTTGAGGAGGTTGGTCACAGAATAGGCAATCAGCCCTACACTCAGGGACTGTTTTTATTTACCAGTGTACAATTCAGTTGTTTGTAGTTATATTAGTCTGTTCTCACACTGCTATAAAGATACTACCTGAGACTAGGTAATTTGTAAAGAAAAGAGGTTTAATTGACTCACAGTTCCTCATGGCTGGGGAAGCCTCAGGAAACATACAATGATGGCGGAAGGGGAAGCAGGCACCTTCTTCACAAGGCAGCAGGAGAGAGAAAAGAGAGAAGGAGGAACTTGTCAAACACTTATAAAACCATCAGATCTCGTGAGAGCTCACTCACTATCATGAAAACAGTATGGGGGAAACTGGCCCCATGATCCAGTCACCTCCCACCAGGTTCCTCCCTCAATATCTGGGGATTACAATTCAAGGTGAAATTTGGGTAGGGAAACAAAGCCTAACCATGTGACTAGTATACTCACAGGGTTGTACAGCCATCACCACAATCTAATTTTTGAACATTTTGTCCCCCACAAAAGAAGACCCATGCCCATTAACAGCCACTCCCCATTGTCCCCTTCCCCAGGCCCTAGCAACCACTAATGTACCTTCTGTCTCCAAGATTTGCCTATTCTAGGTATTTCATATAAGTGGAATTGCACAATGTGTCTGACTTCCTTCACTTAACTAATGTTTTCAGAGTTCATCTATATTGTAGCATGTAGCAAGCCTTGATTCCTTCTTGTTGTTGTTGTTGTTGTTTTGAGATGGAGTTTCGCATTTGTTGCCCAGGCTGGAGTGCAATGGTGCGATCTCGGCTCACCACAGCCTCCACCTCCTGGGTTCAAGCGATTCTCCTACCTCAGCCTCCTGAGTAGCTGGGATTACAGGCATGCACCACCACACCTGGCTAATTTTTTGCATTTTTAGTAGAGATGGGGTTTCTCCATGTTGGTCAGGCTGATCTGAAACTCCCGACCACAGGTAAGCCACCCACCTCAGCCCCACAAAATGCTGGGATTACAGGCATGAGCCACCATGCCCGGCCACCTTGATTCCTTTTTATGGTTGGATACTATTCCATTGTATGGCTATGCCACATTTTGTTTATTCATTCATCAGTTGATAGACATTTGGGTTGTTTCCACTTTTTGATAACTATGAATAACGTTGCTATGAACATTCATGTTCAAGTTTTTATGTGAACACGTTTTCATTTATCTTGGGTATGTGCCTAAGAGCAGAATTGCTATGGTGACTATGTTTAACATTTTGAGGAACCACCAACTTGTTTTTGAAAGCAGCTGCACCATTTTACATTTCCATCAGTAATGATGAGAGTTCCAGTTTCTCCACATCCCCACCTACGCTTGTGGAGTCTTTTTGATTATAGACATCCCAGTGGGTGTGAGGTGATATCTCATTGTGGGTTTGATTTGTATTGCCCTAATGACTAACAATGTTAAACATCTTTTCATGTATGTATTGGCTATTTATATATCTTCTTTGGAGAAATGTTTATTCAAATCCTTTGCCTTTTTAAAATTGGGCTATTTGTCTTTTTATTGTTGATTTGTAGGGGTTCTTTATAGGTTCTGGATAGAAGTCTCATCCAAGGACCTTTTAATATGCTGTGCTCAGTCACTTGGAATGAATGAGAGGGAAGGGACTCAGGAGCAAACAGGCAAAAGGAGCCGCTGAATGACTGCTGGCAGCTCAGGCCACCCCATGAAGCTCACTCTTTTGGGATTTCTTTCAGCCGAGTGTGGAGGGACAGTGAGAGGAGAGGTGTCGGGGCAGGTGCTGTCACCCGGGTATCCAGCTCCCTATGAACATAATCTCAACTGCATCTGGACCATCGAAGCAGAGGCCGGCTGCACCATTGGGTAAGTGTCAGGGCTGGCAAAGTAACCATCGCCAGTTGTTCAGGGGAGCCATCATCGGCATCATCACCAGGCCTTCCAGCCAGTGCCTGGCCCGCCTGCCTCACCTGGAGAACCTTGTGATCAATAGTGGTTGCTATGCTGGATGCCTTAGAAAATCTAGAAAGTTCCGTCTCAGCCTCTCAGGGCTCCATGCCAAGTCCATACACCTCACTGGCCCAGATAGCACAGTTACAGCAGAGTAGCTGAGGGCACGGATTGAAGGCACGCAGACCCCCATTTGAATCCAACCCTTCCATGTACTGTTTGCAGGACTTTGGGGAAGTTCCTTATCGTCTCTGCATCTCATTGTCCTCTTCTGTCGAGTATGGATCTCAGGATAAAGCACTTGAATGAGATATTGCATATAACATGCTCAGTATAGTACTTGGAACATAGTGAATATTTAATAACAGTTGCTGTGGTTATTTCTGACAGTTAGCATGTGCTAACTCAGCTTTAGCTATATGGCCCCTGGCAGATTGCTTCCCTTTTTTAGGCTGTTTCCTCATCTTTAGAATGAGGACAGAAATGCTTGTATTTTAGAGTTGTGGAGGAAGTAAATAGCAAAAGACAAGCAGTGGTATGTACTTCTTCAAAAGATAAATTCCTTCAAAATAGGTATGCCATCAAAATGTAACTTCCTTCCAGGAATTCCTTATTGGAATTTCAAGGAGTCAGAGGAGAAAGAACCATCACCATTTACTGAGCACAGAGCCTACCTTATTAACTCCCTGTAATAGCCCTACTGATAAGAATAAGCCCTAATAACAAATAGACATTATTGTAATTCCCATTTTATAGATGAGAAAGCTCAGATTCCAAGAGGATGCATAGCATTTCTAAGTTTGCACAGGGAATCAAAACTCTGAGATCCGAACCCAGGTCTTTCTGAATCTTCGCACTATTGCCCTGCTGGCAAAATGGGGCCTTGAGCCGTGGCTCAGGTGAGTTAGGAGGAAAAGGGCAGGTTGGGGCAGCAGTATGAGCGGAGGTGTGAAAGGAGGATAGAACAAGGGAATTGGGGAGGAAACAGTCTGGCTGGAGTAGGGGAAACACATGGATAAGGAATGGGAGATAGATAGGGTTAAAGTATAGCCTGGTTATGGACCATCTTAAATGCCAATAACTAAGAGGGAGCCATGGAAGGTTCTTGAGCAGGGTCAGTCCACCAGGGTTATTTGCAGTGTAGAGAGCTCATGGGGAGGCACCATCAGGAGTCTGTTACAATGATCCAGGAAGTAAGTGCTAAGGATTTGGAATAGTGAGGAGCCAAGAAAAGGAACAGAAGTGTAGCTAGGAGAAGATTCCTGCATGTCAGAGTTTCCAATTAGGGAGAACTGGCTGAATGGGTGTTTTGCTGCAAGAAATACAGATATTCACTGATGTACACAGTTCAATTAATGTTAAAGAAATATATTAAGTATTTAATATGTACAAATTTTTTAGCTACACTCTGAGCAAAATAAGGTCAACAGTGTACACAGGGACTTTGCATTGTTAGGGGGACAAGTTAAATATGCACATTCATCCCGCACAGCACTGCTGGTATAACCTTCTGAAAGCATACCTGATCAATTCACCCTCTGATTAGAAACCTTCCATGGCCACCCCACCCTCACAGAATACAAGATAAACATTTTATTCTTGCCTTTGAGGCTACAGCAACTTCAACCTCCCTCCTCAACCTTATTTTCCACTTCTCTTCAATGACATTCTGGCAAAGCAGAATTATTGGTGACCCCTGTACATGGCCTAGCTGAGGGCCTTTGTTTCTACTCTGCCCTTCCTCTGGAACGCCCTCTTCCCTCTAAAGGCTTACATCTAAAATTATCCATCCCTCAAAGTCAAGTGCAAATGTCAGCTCACCCAGGAGGTCATCCCTCACCCCGTCTCTTGTGGGGCTCCTCGGAGTCCTTTCTGCCTCTTCTGAACTTCCGTTGCCTGTTGCATATATTTTCCTGATGACACTGACCACTTTTCTCCTTTATTTATGCTCATGCCTTACCTCCCCTCCTGGAGCTGTGGTCTCTGCCTGATTCATCTTTGCAAGTCTCCCAGCTCTTAGCACAGTGCCCCCGGCTCAACAAGTGTCAAGTGTTTGACGAATGAAAGAATGAATGAAGCAAGACCCAAGTATAAAGGTAGTAATATGCCTAGTGGATCTATGATAGTTCCTTAGTGACTAGTGGTTGAACAATGAGTGGATCAAGAACATAATGACTATTTGACTTTAGTATACACATGTGCAAATCAAGAGGTTTTCTCACTTTCTTCACAGGAGCATCATTCAAGGATGCATTCATTCCCTCATATTCACAAATATCTGTTGGTTTACTACCCAGCTGTGCCTGTGCCAGGTGCTGGCATTATATAAATGAACGAGATGTGGCCATGGTTCACAAAGAGCAGACGCACATGTCTGTCCAGAACAAGGTGGTGGCACAATGAGGAAGGGGAATGAAAAAGCAGGACAGGAGGAGATGGGAGAAGTTATTCTGGAAAAGGTGACCCTTGAGCTGAGTCCTGAAGGAAGGAGAGGAGGTTGCCAGGTAGCCAAGGAGGAAGGTGGTTGGGAGGATAATGGGCTTCTAGGCAGAGTGAAGCAGCGTGGTCAGCCTCAAGGAGCTGGAAATGGTTCCTGCAGCTGGATGATCACCTGCGATTTGGTGGGTGGCGGCATTCATGGGAGATGAAGCTGGTGGTGGAGGCTGTGGGGAGCAGAGAGGGCCTTGGGGCTATGAGGCTGCGTTTTGACAGCTCCTGGCAGTTTTTGGAGAATGGGCGGAGTGGGACAGGCTGGGCCTGGAAGCCCAGTGAGGAAGCTGTCTCCAGAGTGTGGCTGGGGACAAGGAGGCCAGAAGCCAGGCAGTGGCAGTGGAGATGGAGAAAAAGAAAATTCAGGGGACATTCAAGTGATCACACCGACTTTTCTCAACTACTGTTTATGACAACAGTACACCAAGTACCTGCGTACCTACCGCCTACACCCAAATGGCGTTACTATTTTGCCATATATGCTTATGTGCTTTCTTTGTTCTTCTCTTTCCACCGTTTTGTTTTCCTTTTTGCTGAGCCGCTGGAAAGTACACTGTCAACATCGTGATACTTCATTTCTAGATGCTTTGGCACACATCCGCTAAAGAGAAGGATGTGTTCATCCATGGCATAGTGGCCGTAACGTGCCTAAAAGGCACAGCATTAATTCCCTGGGAATTAAGGAGAGCAGAGCAGGTCTAGGTGTGGCTGGCACAAGGAAATTACAAGAAATTGATGAATGGATTTCTGGGCAGTAGTGAGGACCGTTTTCACTGATGAGAATGGTGGCTATGGGGGTGGAGGGGAGACAGGAGATGCCCTTTCTAGCCCTCAGGAAGACGAGATCAAAACCAATACAGGAAACGTCCTCTCCAGAGTAACATAGCAAGAAATATGAAGTCATGGGGGGCATGCTGAGGATCCCAAAATGGGAAATAGTCCGAAGAAGGTAAAGATTACATCAGTCCTTAGTCTGGATGGCTTCGTGGAGCCACAGCAACCTCAAAGGAGCTAATGTGAAGTAAGAAGAGGTCTTCCCAGTTTCATTGAGAGCTGCAGAAAGGTGGAGATAGAGTGGCAAGACACTGTCCCTTCCTCATTCTCCCACCCCAGCCTGCCATCCCAGCCAGTATGCATAGCATGCACACGTACAGCTGTACTTATGTGTGCTCACTCGGTCCTCCCCCTTTCCCTCCCCTTCCCTCCTTCTTTCCCACTCCCTCTCTCCCTCTC
>NW_026652283.1:35403884-35571025 GCF_009828535.3 Hylobates moloch | reverse complement strand
CCTCTAGATATTATAGCAATTTACAAGTCCACCAGAAGTCTATGGGAAGGCCTGCTACCCCACGCAGTATCACTAGACATTGTCAATACTTTCAGTCTTCACCACTTAGATGGACAATAGGATATTTAATTGTCTTTGCTGTTTCTGGTTCTTTGTGTGTTTTTTGTTTAGACAATTTGTCTTTTTCATATAGAGTGTTCAACTGGGCTCATTTCTAGTCTATAACTCATTTAGGTTTCTCTTAAATCCAATAATATTTAAGAATTTTTTCAGTTACTAAGTGGTTTATAGATTTTTGTATGCTTTTCATTATTTTTATTTTGACTGCATTGTGCCTTTTTTTACTTTCCAAATTTTTTTGTTTTATTTATGTTCCATGGGCATTGAAGAATATGAAACGAGTACAAGGGGCTATATTTCTTTTACATAAAATGTATTATGCTTTCTTTCAAACAAAATACATTATGCTTCTGTATTGCTTTTTTTTATTGTTAACTCTTCCTGTTGTTAGCTGATCTGCTTTAATTGGCTTTTTGTTCTAGTGATTTCAGAGTTCTATATCCTGTTTTTATTTTGCCAGTGATCTTGTGTTTTCATTAATTCAGTTCTCAACAGTAATTATCCTGTTCTTTACCTTTTTATTTTGGAAATCTTGCTTTTGTTTTTATTTCAAGGAAACTACTTTTTCTGTTTCTAGACTGCTCTCGACAGCCTACTTTTGTTTTTATCAATATGTTATCATCTTGTATCTCTGAGAATACTATTTGTGTTTTGTTTTACAATGTCGTCGGTTTTTCCCTGTGTCAACTGCATTTTGCACTTGGGCCATTTGGTTTGATTATTCAGCTGGATTCTTTATGTCCCATGAGTTTTATTGTTTATTCACTATCAAGTCATAGCTAAGAGCTGGTCTCTGGTATCAGCCTACCTGAACTCTTATTTGCTGTGTTGCTCAGGGAGCTCTTTAAGCCCTCTGTGCCTCAGTTCTCTTATCTTTAAGATGGTAATTAAAGAGGGTACCCTCCTTAAGGTTGCTATGAAGATTGAGTGAACATATATAAAGCACCTAGAACGTGGCTGGCTCATAATTCCCAAATGATGAGAACTCCCACCTGGAGCTAGGTGGATAGTTGTTCATTTTACCCAAACAGAGTATTCCTAAGCACAGCAGGCTGTAAGTCACCCCTAAAGGATCTCAGGTGGTGGGTGCTGTACTGTGGGTGGGAGTAGGTGTGCTAGGTGGGAAGGGACATGGGCTAGGCAGCAGGCTAGCCCATGAGGCTATTTCCAGGGGCACAGACAGGAGAAGGCTTTCAGATGCATCTCCCTACCCTGCTTCAGCCCTGATCCAGCACTGAGGGTGACCAGAGGGATCTGTAGCCAGGTTTGCTCCAGCAAGCTGGGCAAGGATGGTCCCTTCCCAGGAGTGCCCAAGAGGCGAAGTGGTTGGCTGCAGGAATCTACAGTCAGGCTTACCCTTGGGTGTGGTCCAAGCTGGAAAATGGGTCCTGCCTGGATGTGTGTGACAAGAGTGGAATGGAAGGCAGCCCCTTTCCTTGAACCCTGGTGATACCTACAGCATCTGACAAGTGCTTCTTCCTAAGTGCCAAGAATGGGGTGGATGGGCCAATGCACTCCATCCAGGCCTGGCAGCTGACAGCAGGAGGGCAGACCCATGAGCTTCTCCCTCCCTGTCACCCTTGCCTGTGTCATCAGTACATAGAACACAGAAGTTTCATCCTATAAGAGTGGAACCTCTTCTCAGCTTCTGGTGTTGAGCTGGAGGGTTTTGTTTTGTTTTGTCTTGTTTTTGTTTTTGTTTTTGTTTTTAATAATCAGTGGGCCAGCTCAGATGAAAACTGGATAAGAAAGGGAGGGAAAGCCCTTTGCTCTTGGTTCTGCCCCTCTAACATTTATCAAATACCTATATCACACCAGGTTCTGAATCAGTTATTACTGTCCCCATTTTATAGATGAGATCATCGAGGCCCAGAAAGGATAAATGACCTTCCTTGAGATCTGACAATTACCCAGTAATGTGGACTTGGAACACGTTCTGTCTAACGTCAGTCTTTGCTCTTTCCCGTCTGCCATTCAGGCTGTAGTCTGATTCCATCTAACAAAATATGCAATGAATACCTGCTCTGTGCCAGAGACTGTGTGATGCTGTGCAGTCGGAAACACAAAGTCCAGACCAAGGCCAGGCCTTGTCTGCCAAGAGTTCACATTCTAGTGGGGAAATAGTCAAACAGACAGGTACCTCCGAGATAAAATAGATGCTATAAGTGCAAGCCAAGTGATGGAGTTCAGTAACAGAGAAGAGAGAGAGTTCTGCCTGGGACTGTAGAGGCAATCTTTCCAGCTAGGGGTAAGAGAGCAAAGGTATGAACATAGGGGAAAATATAGGATGTGGCCACGAAAGGGCACTCACTTGACGTGGCTGGAGCTGCATGCATGTGGGCAAATAAGGCTGTGTGGGTAAGGAGGAGTCTTTACACACTGAAGGCCAAGACAAGAACTCTGAATGGATTTCTCAGTATAATAAGGAGCCGTTGGAACATTTTAAAGGCAGTAACAACATTCAGTCCGATTTAAAAACTTGGAGCATTTACTAGTGCTGGGCATTCTGCCAGGCACGGGGGTATAAATATAAATAAGAAACAGCTTTTCCCCTTGAAGGCCTCAGTATTATAGATAGAAATTATATCAGTTAGGAATGAAAATAGAAAAACGGACTGAAGCTGGCTTCAACAGATGGGGGTTCATTTTTCTCCTGGAACAAGAATCTGAAGGTCCCATCCAGACTTGGTACCACTGCTCAGGAAGCCATAACCTTCCTTCTTGGTCTGCCATCCTGAGGCTTTCATCCTCATGGCTACCTAATTGGCTGCCACAGCTCCAGACATTACGTCTGTGTTCCAGTCTAAAAGAAGAGGGAAGAGGAAAGGGCACGGAGCTCTCTCCTAATGAAAGTTTGCTTGTGTATTTGGGAAGAACCACTATCCTTAGAGATATTGTCCTACATCTCATTAGTCAGAACTTGCCACGCCTGGCAGGGAAAAAGTGGGAAATCAGTTTTGCTTTGCTTTTAGAGCCTCAATAGTAGAGAGAAATGAGAGGTTTGGAAATGAAGCACAGATCATCCAACCCACAGTTTCTGCTGTAGATTCTAAGATAATGTGATGAATGCTACAGTAGAAGTATGCACGAAACACAATAGCAAAGTGTCTGCAAGGACAGATCATAATTCTGTATGGCAGTTGGGGGTGGGCTACAGAGAGGAAGCACCTTTCCAGCTGCACTTTAAAGAACGGTAGGAGCTCACCATGCAGGGTGGAGGTGAGACCCTCCCAGGCATGTGAAAAGGAGGAAGATATGAATGTACACAGCTGCTTCTGGAAGAGCTCATTGTCTAGGGGGGATATGAGCACTTCAGGAAGATCTGTGGCAGCAGTGCAGAGGATAAATTGGCTGGGAAGCCAGGGAGGAGCCTAGGAGCACTGTTGAGGGATCCTGGTTATATTCAAAAGAACTGAGTCATTTCTTATGCGCAAATGTGGTTCAGGTTGAAGCTACAGTTGTCTGGCTTCGTGGAGGGGGAAGGAGGAAGGGAGAGGAGACAGTCCTCTGCTGATGTGCTTTCCCTGCAGAGATCTGGGACCCATGGAAGGTAGAGAACTTCTCACTCTGGACACTCGGATTTCTTCTCCTAATGCCCATAAAGTTCATATTTGGCTAATAGTCCTTGTTTTTTAACTTCAGGGATACTTCTTAATGATTAACTTACAGGGAAAACTGAAAACTCCATTCTTGGATTTTGGTCACCATGCAGCAGGCATTGGGGGGCATGGTTTTGATTAACCAGGACCCCTGCCCAGTGGAGCTTGTCTTCCTGGGAGGATGCTGGGCTAGAAAAACATCTGGCTGTGCCTGAAGCCTGGATTCCCTTGCTGTCGTTTCAGATCAGTCACAGGGCAGCAATTCCCCACTGTGGTCAGTGTTGCCTCCCTCCAGCCAGCAAGTGGGTAGCTGGCTCAGAGGAGGCAGAAGGCACTAGAAGTGAAGCTTGCATTCACAGCTCTTGCCAGGAATTATGGCCGCAGGTTCAGCAGCTTCCAGAGGGTTTATTTCTGAGCAAGTACAGCAAGTTAAACCTTAAACAGAGAAGGTCCATGTACTTACACTGCAAGAGCCAACCTCCTAAAGGAACTGAACAGAGAAGCACACACACAGTGGGGTACTCCTTTGTCAGATTTAAGGCTTCAACAAATCGGGGAATAGCCAAAAGGAATGTGCACATTGTTTGAAGGAGAGGATGTGGATAGCCTGGTAGCTATAAATGTAGCTTTGAGAATGGTGGCACTTTCTGGTCATTCAGTTTTTCATAGAACACATCTAGAGAAAGAAACACAAACTACTTCAAATTATCCTCATACAATAATCCAACTGAGCTACACTGAGTAGTTGAATTGGCCAGAATACATCAACTTGACTGCCAGTTTAAGATCCCAGAACTGAATTCCAACATCTTAGGAGGAAAATAAACTATTCAACCAAAGAAATGCACATTCCCTGTGGGTTGACCACACTGAACCAGTATAGATCTCTCCCTTTCCAAAAATAAGTAAAGAAATAAGCAAAAAATACATAAAATAAACTTGTGTGATGCCACTTAAAACATACCATTCATTAAAAGAGAACCATTTCCGTAAAAAAACACAAAAATTTTTGTCTAAACATGTTTTACTATAATAGACAAGAAAATTTAAATGAGTATAGACATAATAATCTCATTTAAATATAAGCAATATGGATGATCAATAGAAGATGGATGATGAAATGCGGGAGGAGAGATTCTGAGATAGACAGACATTGATGAAGGTAAGAAAGGAATGCGAAGAAATTAAACACACAGTAACAACTAAAATCCACCATAGCAGCATTTGCCTTGTAAGAAATAAAAGCATTGAAGTAGTAGACAAGCTAGACTCTAAGAAATAAAAGCATTGAAGTAGTAGACAAGCTAGACTCTAAGTAATAAAAGCATTGAAGTAGTAGACAAGCTAGACTCTAAGTAATGAAAAGTAGACAAACATGGAAGACAGAGTGCCAATCCAGGAAGCACAAATGCAGAAGAGCAATGAAACGGAGCAGAAGGAATAATAAAATACAAAAGGCCATCACCTCCCCTGGGGAAAAGGTGGGGAGTGGGGTGACCAGGGCTAAAATGTCCTCAGTGAAGTGAAAGGATTCATTGACTTTCCAGGCAAAAAATAAATTAGATACAACGTGATGAAAAATGAAATCATTCCAAGGGGTGGGAGTGCTTACTCCACAAAGCAATTCAGGGCTCTAGACCTTGGGTGAGGTAGAAGGGAAAGGGGGAGGCAAGGCCACCTCTGGAGCAGACCAAGGGTATAGGAGCTCAGGATGAATCATAAAAAATCCCTACAAGCATTTGGCAAAATCGACTCACACAAGCAAGTACACAGTCATCCCTCATTCTATAAAATATTCATTTACAAAACCACCACAACTAATCCAACCCTCCTAAGACTCCTTTTCCGTAATCCCAAAGTCCAAAGTCAGTGGTGTTATTGGTCTCAAGAATGGTTGATTCAGCCAGGAAATATGATTCACTGACAAAGGTAACATATTATCCTCAGATATGCACAAAAACCACATAAAATTGGCTCTGATCGGCTTCCTGAGGAACTTACAAAAACATTGTAGTAGGCTGAATGGTGGCCCCCAAAAATGTGAGGTTCTAATGCGTGGAACCTGTAAATGTTGCCTTATTTGGATAAAGGGTCTCTGCAGGTGTGATTAAATTAAGGATTTTGAAATGATGGGGTTATCCTGGATTATCTGGGTGAGCCCTAGATGCAACCATGTGCAACTTTGTAAGAAGAAGACAGAGGGAGATTTTATGCATGTAGAGGAGAAGGTGATTCAAAGACAGAGGTAGAGGTTAGAGTGATATAGCCATAAGCCAAGGAATGCCAACAGCATCAGAAATTGGAAGAGGCAGGAACAGAGTCTATTCTGGAACTTCCAGAGGGAGCATGGCCCTACTGACGCATTGATTGAAGCACAGCAATACTGATTTCAGATGTCTGGCCTCCAGAACTGTGAAAGAATAAATTTCTGGTTTTGTTTATGTTCCTTTGTTTGTTTGTTTGATTTGGAGTCTTGCTCTGTTGCCCAGGCTGGAGTGCAGTGGCGCGATCTCAGCTCACTGCAACCTCCACCTCCTGGGTTCAAGTGATTCTCCTGCCTCAGCCTCCCGAGTACCTGGGGTTAAAGGCACCTGCCACCACACCCGGCTAATTTTTGTACTTTTAGTAGAGACGGGGTTTCACCATGTTTGCCAGGTTGGTCTAGAACTCCTGACCTCAGGTGGTCTACCTGCCTCGGCCTCCCAAAGTGCTGGGATTACAGTCATGAGCCACCATGCCTGGCCAAATTTCTAGTGTTTTAAGCCACCAAGTTTGTTGTAATATGTTATAGCATCCACAGGAAGCTAATACGGACATATAATTTTTAGCCTACTGAGATGTTTAGAAAAACTACACGGTACTAAGAATTGGTGACCATGAAAGATTGTGCGTAACTGGGGCCTCTAGTCCCTACTTACATTGTCAATGGTTTGATGGCTGGGAGAGGGCATAGGGAAAGGTAAAACCTTTTTAAGATTTACTGTCTTACATAAAAAGAAGTAAAATGGTATAATATGTTATTTTTCTTAAATTTGATGATTAGAGAAAATACAAGTTTAGGAGTACTTTTGAAAATGCTTAAAGACAATCACCCATAGAATTTAAAATAAAATGTGTACTTTGCAAATCACTAAAGAAAACTTACAAACTAAGAAATATTACCCAAAAAAGCAAGAAAATATAATAAAAGCATAAAACACAGCCAGCCATGGTGTCTCATGCCTGTAATCCCAACACTTTGGGAGGCTGAGGGAGGTGAATCACTTGAGGCCAGGAGTTCGAGACCAGCATGGTCAACCCGGCTAAACCCCATCTCTACTAAAAATAGAAAAATTAGCCAGGCATGGTGGCATGCACCTGTAGTCCCAGCTACTCAGGAGGCTGAGGCATGAGAATCACTTGAACATGGGAGGTGGAGCTTATAGTGGGCTTAGATCATGCCACTGCACTCCCGCCTGGGTGCCAGAGTGAGACTCTGTCTCAAAAAAAAAAACGTAAAACAGGATGATGGAAATAAGCTTGTATTATTAGTCAACAGTAATGGCTAACTGATATAACAGATAACCCCCAAATCTCAGTGGTTTAACACAATAAAGGTTAATTTTTCACACACTTCACAGTCCAGTGCTGGTCTGCAGTGGGGAACAGGGTCCTGGGTGGGGATGGAGGTGTCTGTTCCACAAAGTAATTCAAGGCTGCAGGCCTCATGTAGGGAAAAGAGAATGGGGGGAGAGGAGGCAGCCTCTGGAGCAGATCCAGGTTACATTAGCTCAGGATGGGCAGGAGACTGAGAGGGGGACCAGATATAAGGCCCAGAGCACAGAAGTGCTGTCATCTGAGGTTTCTCTGAAGGATCGGCAAAGAGCTAAGGTCAGGTGCCTGAGTGGAGTGCGAGACTCAGATGCTGAGCAAAGGGTCTGCAAAGGGAGCAAACATAGGCTCCCAGAGAGAGGCCCCAAGACGGTGCACGGGGAAAGGAAGCCTCTACCGTGATGTGCAGAGCGACTACTGACTGACCTGTGGCAGGGAAGGCAGGAGCCATAAGGAGCTATGAGCTGGTGCCCACATGGGAAGCATTCATACTGCAAGGCAAAGATTCTTGGGTTGGATAACATTTAAAAGAATGCTGCTAAACAGAAGAATAACAAAATATTAAAAATAAAAGGTTGGGACAAAAGAATAGCATGGGAACACATGGAAGTAAAAAGCAGGGATCGCAATATTGCTTTTCTGTTTAAAAAAGAAAGAAAAAAAAAAGACGAGGCCATCCTGGCTAACACGGTGAAACCCTGTCTCTACTAAAAATACAAAGAACATTAGCCGGGCGTGGTGGGCACCTGTAGTCCCAGCTACTCGGGAGGCTGAGGCAGGAGAATGGCTTGAACCCGGGAGGCAGAGCTTGCAGTGAGCCGAGACTGTACCACTGCACTCCAGCCTGGGTGGCAGAGCAAGACTCCACCTCAAAAAAAAAAAAAAGTAAAATTCAAGGTTAAATAACATTAAAAGAGACACAGGGAATGCTTCCATATGGTAAAATGCATAGTCCACAATAATGCTATAACAGTCATGAGGCTTTCTGCACTAAGTAACCTAATGAAAAAACATAAAGCAAAATCTGTCAGAAATATGAGGAGAAATTGACAATCCTTATAGGAGACTTTAGCACATCTCTTAGTCAAGTAAAAAATAAAATAAATTGAACAAAAATGGAATTATTTTAGGTGATTTTACCATTTGATGATTATTTAATACTATGTACTAGATGCTTTATATGTGATTTCATTTATGATAATACTCAGCAGCGCTGCTTGATAGATTGAAATTACAGCCATTTTACACGGGGTAAACTGAGGCTCTGCAAGGTCACCAAATTAGCTCTCTCAGAACTAGTATTTGAGGCCGGGCGCAGTGGCTCACGCCTGTAATCCCAACACTTTGGGAGGCCGAGGCGGGTGGATCACGAGGTCAGGAGATCGAGACCATCCTGGCCAACGTGGTGAAACCCCGTCTCTACTAAAAATACAAAAATTAGCTGGATGTGGTGGCTTGCGCCTGTAATCCCAGCTACTCAGAAGACTGAGGCAGGAGAATCGCTTGAACCCAGGAGGCAGAGATTGCAGTGAGCCGAGATGGCACCACTGCACTCCAGCCTGGTGACAGAGCAAGACTCCATCTCAAAAAAAAAAAACAAGAACTACAATTTGAACCCAGGTCTTTGGCTCCACAGCCAGTGTTTTTACTTTATGGAAACATTTCTTCCAAGGACAAAGATACATTGGCCCCTCACAGAATCCCTGACACCTACAGGGCAGACTCTGGACTCTGTCTAGTGATAGGCAGTCTCAGAGCCTCCGGTTACAGGGTGATGAGGAAGAGAGGGCAGCTGGCCGGAGGTTGCCCAGCACGTTAGAGGGAAGCACAAGGTCACAGCCTAAGTCCAAGACAGCAGTCACTACCCTGAGACATTCTGCAACGTTTTCAGTGACCTGAAGCCCAGTTTTATTTTTCCACTTTAGAAAATAACCAAAGAATCTTTTATTTCTTTTGAATGCCAGCTGCTCTCTGAAGAGAAGAGTCTTTTATTTTGCTCTAGACACCAATGCTGGATTTGGGCTTTGGACTGTCTTCTCAGTTTTTGCTCTTTGGATAGCATAATACTTAATTATTATTGTCTGCTATTATGGTCATGGTTTAATTGTTGGTTTGCAGCTTGGGCAGCTTAGAGGGGGGCATTTGATAAAACAAGTATTATTTTCTTATTGCCCTTTCCAGTGTCACCAAGGATAATTTCAGCTGCATTCTCATGTGGGGACAGGAGTGATTTCTGACCCCCTTCCCCCTGCAGCAGCTGTTCGTTCACATGCCATTTTCCCCTAATGTAAAGATTCACCATCATGACTCACATCAGCGATGGGTTTATTGTGTTCCCGCAGTGGTGACTGTTGGTTGGGCACATCCAAAGCCCTTTCATATTCTGGGGCCCAGTCAGAAGGCAAGTGAAATCAACATGTCAAGGTGCCATGAATTTTTTTTCTTTTCTCATTTTTGCCTGTCTTTCTTTTTTTTTTTTTTTTTTTAAATCTATAAAGAAAAGAGGTTTATTTGGCCCATGGTTCTGCAAGCTGTAGAAGAAGCATGGCACCAGCATCTCCTTTTGGTGAGGGCCTCAGTAAGCTTATACTCATGGTGGATAGAGAAGGGGAAGCCAGCATGTCACATGGCAAGAGAATGAGCAAGAGAAGTGGGGGAGGAGCCACACTTTTTTTTAATTTTATTATTATTTAAGTTTTAGGGTACATGTGCACAACGTGCAGGTTTGTTACATATGTATACATGTGCCATGTTGGTGTGCTGCACCCATTAACTCGTCATTTAGCCTTAGGTATATCTCCTAATGCTATCCCTCCCCCCTTCCCCCACCCCACAACAGTCCCCGATGTATGATGTTCCCCTTCCTGTGTCCATGTGTTCTCATTGTTCAATTGCCACCTATGAGTGAGAACATGCGGTGTTTGGTTTTTTGTCCTTGGGATAGTTTGCTGAGAATGATGGTTTCCAGCTTCATCCATGTCCCTACAAAGGACATGAACTCATCGTTTTTTATGGCTGCATAGTACTCCATGGTGTATATGTGCCACATTTTCTTAATCCAGTCTATCATTGTTGGACATCTGGGTTGGTTCCAAGTCTTTGCTATTGTGAATAATGCTGCCATAAACATACGTGTGCATGTGTCTTTATAGCAGCATGATTTATAATCCTTTGGGTATATACCCAGTAATGGGATGGCTGGGTCAAATGGTATTTCTAGTTCTAGATCCCTGAGGAATCGCCACACTGACTTCCACAATGGTTGAACTAGTTTACAGCCCCACCAACAGTGTAAAAGTATTCCTATTTCTCCACATCCTCTCCAGCACCTGCTGTTTCCTGACTTTTTAATGATAGCCATTCTAACTGGTGTGAGATGGTATCTCATCGTAGTTTTTTTTGCATTTCTCTGATGGCCAGTGATGATGAGCATTTTTTCATGTGTCTTGGCTACATAAATGTCTTCTTTTGAGAAGTGTCTGTTCATATCCTTCACCCACTTGTTGATGGGGTTGTTTGTTTTTTTCTTGTAAATTTGTTTGAGTTCATTGTAGACTCTGGATATTAGCCCTTTGTCAGATGAGTAGATTGCAAAAATTTTCTCCTATTCTGTATGTTGCCTGTTCACTCTGCTGGTAGTTTCTTTTGCTGTGCAGAAGCTCTTTAGTTTAATGAGATCTCATTTGTCAATTTTGGCTTTTGTTGCCATTGCTTTTGGTGTTTTAGACATGAAGTCCTTGCCCATGCCTATGTCCTGAATGGTATTGCCTAGGTTTTCTTCTAGGGTTTTTATGGTTTTAGGTCTAACATTTAAGTCTTTAATCCATCTTGAATTAATTTTTGTATAAGGTGTAAGGAAGGGATCCAGTTTCAGCTTTCTACATATGGCTAGCCAGTTTTCGCAGCACCATTTATTAAATAGGGAATCCTTTCCCCATTTCTTGTTTTTGTCAGGTTTGTCAAAGATCAGATAGTTGTAGATGTGTGGCATTATTTCTGAGGGCTCTGTTCTGTTCCATTGGTCTATATCTCCGTTTTGGTACCAGTACCATGCTGTTTTGGTTACTGTCGCCTTGTAGTATAGTTTGAAGTCAGGTAGCGTGATGCCTCCAGCTTTGTTCTTTTGGCTTAGGATTGACTTGGCGATGCAGGCTCTTTTTTGGTTCCATATGAACTTTAAAGTAGTTTTTTCCAATTCGGTGAAGAAAGTCATTGGTAGCTTGATGGGGATGGCATTGAATCTATAAATTACCTTGGGCAGTATGGCCATTTTCACAATATTGATTCTTCCTACCCATGAGCATGGAATGTTCTTCCATTTGTTTGTATCCTCTTTTATTTCATTGAGCAGTGGTTTGTAGTTCTCCTTGAAGACTTCCTTCACATCCCTTGTAAGTTGGATTCCTAGGTATTTTATTCTCTTTGAAGCAATTGTGAATGGGAGTTCACTCATGATTTGGCTCTCTGTTTGTCTGTTATTGGTGTATAGGAATGCTTGTGATTTTTGCACATTGATTTTGTATCCTGAGACTTTGCTGAAGTTGCTTATCAGCTTAAGGAGATTTTGGGCTGAGATGATGGGGTTTTCTAGATATACAATCATGTCATCTGCAAACAGGCACAATTTGACTTCCTCTTTTCCTAATTGAATACCCTTTCTTTCCTTCTCCTGCCTGATTGCCCTGGCCAGAACTTCCAATACTATGTTGAATAGGAGTGGTGAGAGAGGGCATCCCTGTCTTGTGCCAGTTTTCAAAGGGAATGCTTCCAGTTTTTGTCCATTCAGTATGATATTGGCTGTGGGTTTGTCATAAATAGCTCTTATTATTTTGAGAT
This sequence comes from Hylobates moloch, assembly GCF_009828535.3. Lineage (NCBI taxonomy): Eukaryota > Metazoa > Chordata > Mammalia > Primates > Hylobatidae > Hylobates > Hylobates moloch. The sequence goes on along the minus strand of NW_026652283.1, from coordinate 35,558,879 downwards.
ACATCCCATCAATACCTAATTTATTGAGAGTTTTTAGCATGAAGGGTTGTTGAATTTTGTCAAAGGCCTTTTCTGCATCTATTGAGATAATCATGTGGTTTTTGTCTTTGGTTCTGTTTATATGCTGGATTACATTTATTGATTTGTGTATGTTGAACCAGCCTTGCATCCCAGGGGTGAAGCCCACTTGATCATGGTGGATAAGCTTTTTGAAGTGCTGCTGGATTTGGTTTGCCAGTATTTTATTGAGGATTTTTGCATCAATGTTCATCAAGGATATTGGTCTAAAATTCTCTTTTTTGGTTATGTCTCTGCCAGACTTTGGTATCAGGATGATGCTGGCCTCATAAAATGAGTTAGGGAGGATTCCCTCTTTTTCTATCGATTGGAATAGTTTCAGAAGGAATGGTACCAGCTCCTCCTTATACCTCTGGTAGAATTCGGCTGTGAATCCATCTGGTCCTGGACTTTTTTTTTTGGTTGGTAAGCTATTAATTATTGCCTCAATTTCAGATCCTGTTATTGGTCTATTCAGAGATTCAACTTCTTCCTGGTCTAGTCTTGGGAGGGTGTATTTGTCGAGGAATTTATCCATTTCTTCCAGATTTTCTAGTTTATTTGCATAGAGTTGTTTATGGTATTCTCTGATGGTAGTTTGTATTTCTGTGGGATCGGTGGTGATATCCCCTTTTTCATTTTTTATTGCATCTATTTGATTCTTCCCTCTTTTCTTCTTTATTAGTCTTGCTAGCAGTCTATCAATTTTGTTGATCTTTTCAAAAAACCAGCTCCTGGATTCATTAATTTTTTGAAGGGTTTTTGTGTCTCTATTTCCTTCAGTTCTGCTCTGATCTTAGTTATTTCTTGCCTTCTGCTAGCTTTTGAATGTGTTTGCTCTTGCTTCTCTAGTTCTTTTAATTGTGATGTTAGGGTGTCAATTTTTTATCTTTCCTGCTTTCTCTTGTGGGCATTTAGTGCTATAAATTTCCCTCTACACACTGCTTTGAATGCATCCCAGAGATTCTGGTATGTTGTGTCTTTGTTCTCGTTGGTTTCAAAGAACATCTTTTTTTCTGCCTTCATTTCCTTATGTACCCAATAGTCATTCTGGAGCAGGTTTTTCAGTTTCCATGTAGTTGAGCGGTTTTGAATGAGTTTCTTAACCCTGAGTTCTAGTTTGATTGCACTGTGGTCTGAGAGACAGTTTGTTATAATTTCTGTTCTTTTTCATTTGCTGAGGAGAGCTTTACTTCCAACTATGTGGTCAGTTTTGGAATAGCTGTGGTGTGGTGCTGAAAAGAATGTATATTCTGTTGATTTGGGGTGAAGAGTTCTGTAGATGTCTATTAGGTCTGCTTGGTGCAGAGCTGAGTTCAATTTCTGGATATCCTTGTTAACTTTCTGTCTCATTGATCTGTCTGATGTTGACAGTGGAGTGTTAAAGTCTCCCATTATTATTGTGTGGGAGTCTAAGTCCCTTTGTAGGTCACTAAGGACTTGCTTTATGAATCTGGGTGCTCCTGTATTGGATGCACATATATTTAGGATAGTTAGCTCTTCTTGTTGAATTGATCCCTTTACCATTATGTAATGGCCTTCTTCGTCTCTTTTGTTCTTTGTTGGTTTAAAGTCTGTTTTATCAGAGACTAGGATTGCAAACCCTGCCTTTTTTTGTTTTCCAGTTGCTTGATAGATCTTCCTCCATCCCTTTATTTTGAGCTTATGTGTGTCTCTGCACGTGAGATGGGTTTCCTGAATACAGCACACTGAAGGGTCTTGACTCTTTATCCAATTTGCCAGTCTGTGTCTTTTAATTGGAGCATTTAGCCCATTTACATTTAAGGTTAATATTGTTATGTGTGAATTTGATCCTGTCATTATGTTAGCTGGTTATTTTGCTCGTTAGTTGATGCAGTTTCTTCCTCGCCTTGGTGGTCTTTACAATTTGGCATGTTGTTGCAGTGGCTGGTACTGGTTGTTCCTTTCCATGTTTAGTGCTTCCTTCAGGAGCTCTTTTAGGGCAGGCCTGGTGGTGACAAAATCTCTCAGCATTTGCTTGTCTGTAAAGTATTTTATTTCTCCTTCACTTATGAAGCTTACTGTGGCTGGATATGAAATTCTGGGTTGAAAATTCTTTTCTTTAGAATGTTGAATATTGGCCCCCACTCTCTTCTGCCTTGTAGAGTTTCTGCTGAGAGATCAGCTGTTAGTCTGATGGGCTTCCCTTTGTGGGTAACCTGGCCTTTCTCTCTGGCTGCCCTTAACATTTTTTCCTTCATTTCAACTTTGGTGAATCTGACAATTATGTGTCTTGGAGTTGCTCTTCTCGAGGAGTATCTTTGTGGTGTTCTCTGTATTTCCTGAATTTGAATGTTGGCCTGCCTTGCTAGATTGGGGAAGTTCTCCTGGATAATATCCTGCAGAGTGTTTTCCAACTTGGTTCCATTCTTCCCATCACTTTCAGGTACACCAATCAGACGTAGATTTGGTCTTTTCACATAGTCCCATATTTCTTGGAGGCTTTCTTCATTTCTTTTTATTCTTTTTTCTCTAAACTTCTCTTCTCGCTTCATTTCATTCATTTCATCTTCCATCACTGATACCCTTTCTTCCAGTTGATCGCATCGGCTACTGAGGCTTGTGCATTCGTCACATAGTTCTCGTGCCATGGTTTTCAGCTCCATCAGGTCCTTTAAGGACTTCTCTGCATTGGTTATTCTAGTCAGCCATTCATCTAATTTTTTTTCAAGGTTTTTAACTTCTTTGCCATTGGTTCAAACTTCTTCCTTTAGCTCGGAGTAGTTTGATCTTGTGAAGCCTTCTTCTCTCAACTCGTCAAAGTCATTCTCCGTCCTGCTTTGTTCCATTGCTGGTGAGGAGCTGCTTTCCTTTGGAGGAGAGGCACTCTGATTTTTAGAGTTTCTGGTTTTTCTGCTCTGTTTTTTCTCCATCATTGTGGTTTTATCTACCTTTGGTATTTGATGATGGTGACATACAGATGGGTTTTTGGTGTGGATGTCCTTTCTGTTTGTTAGTTTTCCTTCTAACAGTCAGAACCCTCAGCTGCAGGTCTGTTGAAGTTTGCTGGAGGTCCACTCCAGACCCTGTTTGCCTGGGTATCAGCAGCGGTGGCTGCAGAACAGTGGATATTAGTGAACCGCAAATGCTGCTGCCTGATCATTCCTCTGGAAGTTTTGTCTCAGAGGAGTACCCAGCCGTGTGAGGTGTCAGTCCGCCCCTGCTGGGGGGTGCCTCCCAGTTAGGCTACTCGGGGATCAGGGACCCACTTGAGGCGGCAGTCTGCTGGTTCTCAGATCTCAAGCTGCATGCTGGGAGAATCACTACTCTCTTCAAAGCTGTCAGACAGGGACATTTAAGTCTGCAGAGGTTTCTGCTGCCTTTTGTTTGTCTGTGCCCTGCCCCCAGAGGTGGAGCCTACAGAGGCAGGCAGGCCTCCTTGAGCTATGGTGGGCTCCACCCAGTTCGAGCTTCCTGGCCACTTTGTTTACCTACTCAAGCCTCGGCAATGGTGGGCACCCCTCCCCCAGTCTTGCTGCCGCCTTGCAGTTTGATCTCAGACTGCTGTGCTAGCAAGACTCCGTGGGCACAGGACCCTCTGAGCCATGTGCAGGATATAATCTCCTGGTGTGCCGTTTGTTAAGCCCGTTGGAAAAGCACAGTATTAGGGTAGGAGTGACCCGATTTTCCAAGTGCTGTCTGTCACCCCTTTCTTTGACTAGGAAAGCGAATTCCCTGACCCCTTGTGCTTCCCAGGTGAGGCAATGCCTCGCCCTGCTTCGGCTCATGCACAGTGCGCTGCACCCACTGTCCTGCACCCACTGTCCGGTACTCCCCAGTGAGATGAACCCGGTACCTCAGTTGGAAATGCAGAAATCACCCGTCTTCTGCATTGCTCACACTGGGAGCTGTAGACTGGAGCTGTTCCTATTCGGCCATCTTGACTCCACCTCCCTTTGCATGTCTTTCCAATTTGCAATGGGATAGAGATAAACTGCCTATAAGCAGGGAGGTGGGAATCGTTTGTTTTTTTGTTTTTGTTTTTAAAAAATACCTAGTGTGTCCAAGTTTCCTTCAGACTAAAAGAACTGAGGACCATAATCCCAGAAGCAAGTTTTGCCTGTGGACAGCACTTGAGAGGGACAGGCCCCTGCGGTGAAAATCCACTGTCCTCCCAGCTTCTTAGATTTAGGCTCTGGTAGAAAATCTTCTGTTGCTGAAGCTGAGTGTCGTGAACCTTACACTAGTCTTAGCAAAGCACAGTGGAGTCTCAGAGGGGGCTGGTGGGAAGAGGTAAGGGAGTGAGGGCCAGGTGGTTCCACCCTTACCTAGGGCCTGCTATTGGTTGGTGGGGGCGTGGGTGTGGCAGTGGGAGGTGGAACTCTGAAAATACCATGAGGAAAGGCATGTGGAGATCTCAGACTTGAACAAGGATATCTGCACATCCCAGGGTGTCCCTGCAGCCAGCAATCAAGTCAAGATCCAGCCCCCGCAGGGCAAGCAGAATTTCAGGGCAGCCCCACCGAGGAATGGGAGAGAGAACCAGGGGCCAGTGAGACCCGGTTACCTGAGCTGGCATACTTGCTGGAGTTAGACTGCAGATTATCATGAGTGCCCAAGATGCAACCCAGGCAAACCAGATACCAGATTTAGGATGATGAGACCAACTCAAAAGCCCTCCTTTGGTGGAACCGCTCCCTCACTGCCCTCAGCCCTGCCCCAGCACCAGGGAAACTGCTCTCAGTAGGAGAATGGGGACCATGAATTCCTCACTCCTCTGCAGCTGGGACATTGTCACCGTTTCCTGAGCCACGGCTTCAGGTCTCAGCCACCCGCATTTCACGCTTTGTCTTCCTGAAGAGCTTGTCATTTCCTGGGTGGGCCAGCCTCTACCTCCCTTCTGTGTCTTTGCATACCGTATTCTCTCTGCCCGCATTCCGTCCCCTTCTCACCCTCCTCACCCACCCCCTTCATCCGGACTCATCCTGTTAGTCTCTCATCTCTCTTTTCTCTGATAAAGATATCAAGACTCAGCTCAGTAGTTACGTCTCCCAGGAGGCCTGGTCTCATAACTTTGGCCTAAGTTAGGGAGCTTCTCTGTACGTACCTTTACTGTAGACTGTACCACATTCAGGGGTGGAAGCATGCCATATTCCTATCTGAATCACCAGTGCCTAGTGTGCTATCTGAACCTAGTACTTACTATTTATAGATTTAAAGTATGACTATCAGTATCACTGTAGGCTCAGGGAACCTAAAGGGCTGGATTCAAAAAGTGTGAGACCATGGTTGCCGTATCCCAGTTTCTCCCAGATTTAGATTCAGCAGTGAACTCTGGCCCAGGTTCTGCGTGGCTAGATTCTGTCTTTGGTAGTGTACAGCACCAAAGATACAGCTGTAAGATCCAAGGGGCTGGATGTGGATGGTAAAGGAAGAGCTCAGAACGTCCAGAGAAATAGGAAGTATCCTCCTTAGTATGTAGGATTTGTTTAAGTTGCCTCTTGTAGAGTGACAGATGCTTGGCAAGGACAGTGGGTGAGTTTGGATGAACCACAGGGGTCCCTGAAAGCTGGTGAGCCATTCGTTCATTCGTCAATTCAATCAGACAACATTCACCAAGGGGCTAGTACAGGTCAGGCCTCATGCTGGGTACCAGAGATATAGAAGTGAATGAGACACTGGCACAAGAGTTGAGGGATTCAGCAAGACAGGGAAGTCAACGGATGACTCTGATAGAGCAGGAGCCTGTAGAGGGAGCATCTCACCCAACTGAGGGGATGGGGAGGACAAGGAGAAGCCTGTGGCAAAGCTCCCCACTGGATGTGAGGCACCTGCCAGTACACATCAGTCAGGGGGTAGAAGAATTTACTAGGGCTGCTGTAACAAGCTGAATAGCTTAAAATAACAGAAATACATTTTGTTCACAGTTCTAGAGGCTAGAAGTCCAAAATCATGTTCTCAATGGGCCAAGATCCCTCTGGAAATGCTGGGGAAGAATCTGTCTCATGTGTCTTGTAGCTTCTGATGGTTGCCAGGAACCCTTGGCATTCCTTGTCTTGCAGACACATTACTTCTATCTGTGCCTCCATCACATGGTCTCCTTCCCTGTGTCTCCCCTGCGTCTCTGTATCCAAATCTCCCTCTCTTTTCTCTTATCATGATATCAGTCATTGGATTTAGGGCCCACCCTAACCCAGTATGCCCTTCTTGTCATAACTTGATTACATCTGATTCTATTTCCAAATAAGGTCACAGTCACACAGGTACCGGGGTAAGGACTTGAGCATATCCTTTTGGGACGCAAGTCAACCTGCTACAGGTGGCATGGGGGCATGTGCAGGGGGAACTTCCAGGCAGAGAGAAGGCTCTGAAGCAAGAGAATAAGAAGGAAATCAGTAAAGGTTTAGAAGAATGGGAGAAGGCAACTGGGGCAGCCCAGGGGGGACTTGATGCGTCCCCTCGGAAGTCTGACTTTATCCTGTAGAGAAGGAGGAGAGACTGGGTCAGAGGAGTGGTTCAGAAAGATAGACCTCGTCCTGATGGAAAAGGTGGATTGAAAGGATGGGAGGAGAACTGGATCCAGGAAGGCCAGTTACTCTTTCGATTCCTCTGAATTTGCTTTTCCCTCTTTTGCCATCTTCCTCTCCCTCAATTTCTCCACACTTTCCTTTCTTCAAAACTGTTTCAAAGACACTGCCTCCTTGAAGCTTTCCTTGCCTCTTCAAATTAAAAGAAGAAGAAGATGGTGTAAAAGAAAGGCCTTTGGTACCAGACAGACATGGTTTGAATACCGGCTCTGACCCTTGCTAGTTGCCTCTGTTAATCCCTTGGAACTTCAGTTCCTCCACAGCAAAATAGTGAGAATACACTCTCAACTGCAGGGTTTTATGAGGATATTCGGCAATGCACATAAAGCAGTTGGCACATAGGAGATTTTCTACAAACGTTTAGCTCTTTTTCTCCTCCGGTTATTTTGATAGCATCTTATTTATCCCACTCTTTAGCACCTATTGCACATATTATTATGTTTTGGGTGTCTCCTTCAGTAAGTTTCCTCCAGGGCAAACACGGAGCCTTACACATTTCTGCAGCTCTCAACACAGAGCTTGACATGCAACATGCTTCATTCCTCTTCCCTGGAAATGGCCTGTCTTGTGTTTGTGGTCCAAAGAAACGCACACACAGACAAGCAAGTCATCAATAGGAAGGAAGATCTTTTCACCTCTTTCCTCCACTTCAGTTTCTCCTACCTGGGGGCACAGCGCAATGGGGAGGGGGCTGCAAACTGTTTTCAGGATATCAAAAGCCAGAAGAAGACCCAGTGTTCACCTACAGGGGAGCTGCTCACGCAAACCCCAGTGTCTGTTTTGGCCTGGAATGATCTCTATCGATCAGAACTGCTCGTTAGCATTTATAGACTCTGATTTCTATAAGATAAGTATTCAGTGAGAGTCTCAATAAATGTTGGGTTGGCAAACCAAGTCTTTACTGGCCATCATCAAAGGTTTATAATAAAAGGGGTCACTGGCCCCCTGTGGCAGCCCCTAGCTAATTTCCCTGCATCCATTCTTGCCCTTGTCAATCTTTTCTTACCGAGGCACCAAGAGTGATCTTAAAATGTAAACCGGAACCTGTCAGATCTCGGCTTAAAATATACCAATGACTTCCCTCAGCTCCTATAGTACACACCAAGCATCTTCTCCCACCCACGGAGTCCCACCAGCCCTGCCCCTGCCTGCCTCTCCTGGCCCAGTGTCAGCCTGCATGGCCTTTCCATTGGGACCTTTGCACTTGCTGTCCTTTATTCACTGCAGGCTTCCTCCCACCTCGCACCCCGCCTGCTTTCCACGTGGCTTGGCATCTTGCTTAAATGCCACCTCCTTAGAAGGTCTTCTCCGGCCACTCTGTCTAAAGTGGATGCTCTGCCTCAGCACTCTGCCATGTCCTGCCCTGTGCTAGACACAGCTGATAATTTTTTAGTGAGTTTGTGTCTGGGGGGTTATTGCCCATCTCCAGAAGCTCCCGGAGAATGGCACCCTGTCTGTCATCTTCACTGTTACACTGCAGCACCCCGCATATGGGAGGCGCTTAAGTGAATGAGTGCCGAAAGGGGCTTGAACTTGAGCCTCTGTCCTTTCCTTTGCCATCTTGTATTGTTCGTGCACACAGAGAACCCCGCCTCCTCCTCCTCTCTTCTGCACTCCTCTCCGCAACATCAATGCCAAGCCTTTGACTTTGTCTGTTTATCAGATCAGCTAAGCCGAATGCAATCAACTGGCATTTTTAATTCATATCAGCTTATGTATGACTCACATGTAAACTGTTGATGATTGATAGAGCCTCTCCAGCCCCTGCCTAGCTCTCAACCACAGCCTCTTCCTCCTAGAGATGTGGGCAGCATTGTTTGGAGAGAGTAGAAGCACTAAGGTCTGGCCTGGATTAGTATTAAATAATAGCAATTCCAGCTTACTGTCTAACCAGCCCATGACCTTGTGCAAGTTACCTACCCTCTTAGAGCCTCAGTATTCTCATTGTTAAAGATGAGACTAGTCCTACCTACAAAATAAAGAGGCTTGCACAGACTCCATGGGCTAATGTGAAAGTGCCTTATACACAGTGGTTGTTATGGAAACACATTTTCTTTCATGTCTATTTAGTCCCATATTCTTGCTTTTCTCAGCTTCCTGTCAGAGTGGGGTTTCATTCGTTCATTCATTGATTCACTCACTCATTCATTTAGTTGTTCACCCTCAGGATTTCACATGGCCTCTAGAGTCAGTCTCTAACTAGAATACGATAAAACCCAAACTCTCATAGCTAATTTTGAGACTCTCATTCTCTTCCCTCTCTCAATCAGCTGTATTCTCTATGGCATCCTAATACCACCTGAACTCAAGTATGGAGTTGCCTTTCTTCCCCGACAGCTTCACCTCCTCTCTGCCTCCAGGTCTTATCTCATGTTATTAAATCCAAAGAAAGCACTCTCCTTTCACGCCACCCAAACTTCAGGTCTCATCTCCTTTTGCATTCCCTGATGAGTGTGGCCCACACCAACCTCTTTTCTGAGAGCACGTACAGCCACACCACACGGCTGGCACTCGGTCTCCTCTTGGCTGCCGATTTCACAGTGCATTGATCACCACAGAGAAAGCAGAGAAGGCAGGGGGCAGCCTGGCACAGCAGTGAGTATGTGTGTTTGTGCTCTGTCCTAGGGATCTCCTTCCCCCTCTTTTCAAATCAAATGTGGGGCCCCAGCCTCACACAGGTCCTGGTTTTGAGGAATCCCCTCCTATATCTATAAAAGATTCTACCTAGGAGATCCAACAGATTCTCTTGGTTTCTAATAGTACTAACTAGTGACTGAAAGTAAGAAACACACACACGCGTATATATATACAGACACACACACATATATACACACACACACACATATATATATCTGACAATAAATAACTAGAAAATGTAACTAAACATTAAATCTCATTCACAATAGAACCAAAACCATAAACTTATGGACTGCCAAAGAGGAAATTTAACAAGAGGTGTGCAAAGAAGAAAACCGTAACAAAGATGAAAAATATAAAACTTTGCAAAGTTCATAAACTAAGTTATCTACAATGTTCATGGCTGGGGAAAATTAGTAACATAAAGATATCAATTATCTCCAAATTAATCAATGTGTGTATAATTCCAATCAAAATCTCAATCACATTTTTTTGGGACTTGGTAACCATAAAGTTCATCTAAAAGAGTGAATTTGGGAAATTAGTAAGTTTTAGGGAAAAAAATCAAACTTTGAGAATATAGAAACCCAAGTAAGGTGAGTAAGCTATGTTCCTGGTACCACAAGTAGATTCTAGTATAGGGAAAGGAGAAACCACTGGACTTGAGAGAAGAGTCCAGAAACAGCCTGCAACTAAGGGGACATTTCAAATCAGTAGGGAGAATCAGGATTCTTCAGCTATGAGCATGTCATCATCCATGGCTATCATGAGCACCATCCAAAATGTCAGACACATCCTAGGCAAAAAAGGCCTGGTTCCACACTCATGAAAATTATGATCTAGTTAGGGAGAAGCATAGTCTACAAATAAGTACACTAAAGATAGATTGGTAGATGCTACAGAGGGAGTAAACAGATGTTTGGTAGGCAAAGTGTGGAAGAGGCTACTTTAGATAGGTGTTGGGACAATTGAGTTTCAATTTGGAAGAATAATGAACTTATTTAGCCTCAAAAAATGAAACTAGCCAGGCACAGTGGCTCACACCTATAATCCCACGACTTTTGGAGGCGGAGGCAGGAGGATTGCTTGAATCCCAGCATTCAAGACCAGCCTGAACAACACAGAAAAACCCCATCTCTACAAAAAATAAAATTAATCAAACATGGTGGCATGTACCTGTGGTCCCAGCTACTCAGGAGGTTGTAGTGAGTTATGGTTGCACCACTGAACTCCAACCTGGGCAACCAGATAGGCCCTGTCTCAAAAAAAAAGAAAAGAAAAGAAAGAAACTGTACAAGTCCCAGGAAAGTATTAAAGTTTTGATTAAAGTTTTGTTTTGTTTTTGAATCATTGGGTCGGGGAGAGGTCTCCCCAAGCATAACATGACATCCAGTATCCTTAAAGGAAAATATTAACGTATTTGGTTACATAAAATGAATCACTTCTTACCAAAATGGATACCACAAACCAAAGTTAAATGAGAAAAAGTCACCAGACATTAGTAGCAACAAATATATCATATAAAAGAGAAATCAAAATAATAGAAGAGAAATAAAAGTCATAATATATATGTAGAATTTTAAAAGTTTGCATCCATCAGTTAAGATGGATAAAGAATTTGAAAGCTACAAATGCCCAGTAAATATGTGCAAAGATACCCAACCGTGCTAAATCATCTAAACTCAAAACTGCCAGAGAGATTCCATTGTGGTCTAGCAGATGGGGGAGCATTTTCATAAAGAATATATTTACAGCATTGTAATATCTAATACTGATGAGGTGAACTTTAGAGAGAATAATAACATCAATGCTGATTAGTGCGAATATAAATTGAAACAATCAATTGAGAGGATAATTTAGCAAGATTTATTTTAAAATTTTTATTTATTTTATTTTTATTTATTTATTTAGTGTTTTGAGATGCAGTCTCGCTCTGTCGCCCAGGCTGGAGAGCAGTGGTGCGATCTCAACTCACTGCAACCTCCGCCTTCCGGGTTCACGCCATTCTCTTGCCTCAGCCTCCTGAGTAGCTGGGACTACAGGTGCCCACCACCTTGCCCAGCTAATTTTTTTGTATTTTTAGTAAAGACAAGGTTTCACTGTGTTAGCCAGGATGATCTTGATCCCCTGACCTCGTGATCTGCCCGCCTCAGCCTCCCAAAGTGCTGGGATTACAGGTGTGAGCCACCGCCCCTGGCCTAAAATTTTTAAATAGATGCCCTTCTCCTCCTAGAATTACTTCGGCAAGTCAACTGAAATATTAGCAGAAATGCGCAAAGCTACATAAAGATGCAAATGTTCCTTGCAATTTCATGTGAAATTGTGTTATATAACAATGTCCATTTCTGCAGAAAAATGAGGGTGATGTTTTTGTCCATGATATAGTATTAAATGAAGAAAGAAAGTTATAGAAAACTACATAAAATATGTCTCATTTTGAGGGAACAATATATATGTGTGCTCATTGAAAAAAACTCTGGAAGCATATGTACCAAACCTACTATTAATTGAATAGCTCTGGAGAACAGGTTGGCTGTGTGAAAGAGAGACTTTTTTTAAAATTCAGTACATCTGTATATTGTTTGCCTTTTCTCTGCCTCGAGTATGTCTTATTTTAAAAATTTAAAAAGATATTTTTAAAAAGAGATAGTGATAAATGGATTGGATCTGGAACACACAAAAAAAGGCATCAGTGGAGAAACTGGTAAAATTCAAATAAAGTCTGGAGTGTAGTTCATAGTAAGTATGCCAAAAATTGCTTTCTTAGTCGTGACAAATGCACTGTGGAAATGTAAGATGTTAGCAATAGAAGAAATGGTGAAGGGTCTATGGGAACACTGTATTATCTTTGCAACTTTTCTGTAAGTCTAAAATTATTCCACGATAATAAAAAAAAATTGATTAACAGAGAGAGTCTTACAGGCTTGTAGCCAAGATATCTTTGGCTGTTAGAATCTTTGGTTCCAGAAAATTTCAGGTTACTACTTGAGCTCCCTTGCTCTGAGAGCTCTGTCTCTGTCCTGCAGACTCCCACACAGAGAGACCCCTACCTGGCCTCCTGAGGTCTGCAGAGATTATCTAAGCCAGGCCTATATATAGCTAATACCCCCAGAATTCTGCTCTGGGAAACCAAGGTATGAGGTCACCCCTACCTGCACCATGGCTGGGCCAGCTTCTCAGAGACTCCACAGTTCCCTCTGCCCTCTAGCCCCAATTATATATATATATATTTTTTACCGATATCGTTTGTCCAAGCAAGATCCTGCCTTCTCAGTATTCCCCTTCCAACCTAGAATGGTAACAATATGGGCTCAGGGAGAGGTCTGCAGGCTGTGTAAGGTTGAGGAGAAGGATGCAGTCTGACAATGGCAACATGGAGCTCATAATAAGAAAAGGATGCACAAAAGCTACACCTCGAACTCTTGTGTCCATTGCTGGAGGCCCCAGGGAGGAGCTGGCCTGGTGAAATGAGGATGCTGCCAGATGCTGCCTTCTCTCCCCTGCTGGGCTTCGGAGGTTTAGGGCTTTGTAGGTTTAGGGCCAGGCTTCGTAGGTTTAGGACCTTCTGACCAGAAGCCCCTGGAAAGAAGGGATTGAGCCCAGATGACCACTGCCTCTTCTCTCCGTGCAGGCTACACTTCCTGGTGTTTGACACAGAGGAGGTTCACGACGTGCTGCGCATCTGGGATGGGCCTGTGGAGAGTGGGGTTCTGCTGAAGGAGCTGAGTGGCCCGGCCCTGCCCAAGGACCTGCACAGCACCTTCAACTCGGTCGTCCTGCAGTTCAGCACTGACTTCTTCACCAGCAAGCAGGGCTTTGCCATTCAATTCTCAGGTCTGTGCGTGCCCTCTGCCAGCTCCACTCCACGTGTCCTGACACATGGCACCCACCTCCCTCTGGCCCTCACTTTCCTTCATCCCTCAGTCCATGTAAAGATAGTTACTGAGCATCTGCTATGTGCCTGGTACATGGTTAGCACCTGTTCGAATGTCTGTGCTGAGCTCACTCTGGTAGGGAAGGCAGGTGGGTTAATAGACACATATAAATTGGCAAGCATCTGGATGGGGACATACGGGCTATAACGGTCACCTTGGAGCATCAAGGAAGATGTTCCAGAAAAGATGATGTCCAAGCTCAGACCCAAAGGACAAGTAGAAGTTACCCAAGAAAAGAAAGTTTTTCAAGGAGCAAGTAGTCATCTATGACAAGGAAAGGTGCCACTGAAATGGACTTTGGAGGACTTGTGCATGCCTATTAGATGGAAAAGAGAGAAAAGGGCGTCCTAGGTGCAAAGAACACATGAACAAGTGTAGATGCAGGAATGTGGGTTCTGGAAGTGGAGGGCTACCCCATGTGGCTGAGGCGCAGGGAGCGAGGAGGGATGTGGGAGGTATAAGTAGACGGTGGCTTGGGGCATGGTTATGAATGAGCTGATGGGACATGCTGCACGCTCGGGTTCTTAGTTGAGTGCAGATCTCGGCAAAGACTGGAAGTCAACATGAGTCATCTAAATTTAATTAATTAGGCACTGCAATAGCCAATTATGGAGGAGCATGACAAAGAGCTACCCAAAATGGCCAATGCTCAAACATCCAAATCCCAGTATGAGATAATTTATATGATTGGTCCTGCCTCTCCCTGGAATGCATCATCTCATCTCCTCTGAAGTGCCTCTTCCATCATTCCTCTCCCTGAACAAGTGACTCTGCCTCGTGTTTATTATACAGCAGCTGTCTTCATTACCATCTCCCTACTCCACTGTGTGTGTGGTGGGAGGGAGGGGGGAGTTTCCATGGTGATTCCAGAGCAATTTCTTGTGGCACCTGTGTCGTGGCTTTGCCCCCGAGCTCTTTCCCAGTTGGTGTATCAGCTAAGGGTGGCTGGGGTGTATCCCTGGCACCACTGAGATTGTTATAGAGTTGCAAATCCTGCTTCTAGCTCTTTTCTGCTACGTCTGTCATCTCCGTGGAAATGAGCATTTAGCAGCGTGGGGAGCAGATGAGCATCTCCAGGATCACATTGCTTTATACTTATTAATTTGTCCATTTAACACTCATGCATGCTTCCAGTCTAACATTTTCCGTCTATTCCTAAGAGTTCCATGAAATACTAATTGATATTGCAAGAAAAAAGAAGTTTGCATGATCAAATGATGCTGGGGAGGTGCTCAGGCTGATGCAGACCTAAGGAAACGATCGGCAATGCGGGGCCTCTGAAAACGTTTGCTATGCTAATGCACTTAAATTCAAAAGATGTCTGGTAGGTCACAATTTCCAAACATATTCCATCATGGATGACTTTTTTCAAGGCCATCTCAAGAGACTAACGTTTCATGGAACCAACTTGGGAAATTGCTGGAATAAGCAATGGAAGGATCTCCCAGCAGTAAGGAGGGTAGAATGCTAAAGAGACGGCTCAATCCACTCTCTGGGGAAAGGAGTATTATGAATAATTAAAGCCAGACATATTTTCTCCAACTGCGCCCAAGCTGATGGGTATGGCTTAAAAAAAAAAAAGCCCATAATTGTACTGACAAATTCCCCCACAGATTTGCATTATCTGACCTCGACTGCATACTCAGTGTAGCCACGCGGGACAGAGTCCCTGCGTGCTCTCCTATGCTGTATGCAGGCTGCTTTATCATGCATTGCCCAGCTCATGGAAGTCCTATTCATCCTTCAAGGTTCATCTCAGATGCCACTGCCTCCTAATTTCCCCATTCAGAGTAAAACTGCTATAGCCCACGGCACCCCGGCACTTTACTTCTATTTATTCAGCACATTGTCAATACCAGGCATTCTGTCTCGTCTTGAAGCTGGGCACCTACTTGACATCCCACTAAAAGCTCTTAGAAGACAGGGTCATACCATGCCTCCCGACTCTCTCATAGTGTATGTATGCGGCAGGTGCTCACTCACTACTTAGTGAGCAAATGGTCACATGAAGATATGAACACATGAATGGATGGTTTTCTCTAACAGAAGGTTTTCCTTGGGCAAGCTGCCCTTAGCATTGCTTAGGCAGAGTAGCATGGTCAAAGCTACCTAGCCTGAGCTCCAGAAAGGTCATGACAGCCTGGCCCAATGTTATGGGCATAACCAAGGTTTGGGAAAGGTCACCTTCCCTGTTGCTGTCATCATTTAGCAAATACCAGGACTACTCTAGGGAAGAGAGAACGGCTCACCCCATGTTAACTTTATAGTGTGTATTTGACAGGGGATTGTACAGAAATGCCAGAGACGATTAGTGCAGGCTTGGCTTTATTAAGTAAACATGACTGTGTAACATCTAACATCCTGTCTGTACCACGTGGATCCAGCCTTTCCCCGGGTGCTTTGCCAAGCAGCTCCAATTCAGGAGCATTAAAGAGAGAAAGTGAGAACAAAAAAGAAGGTGAGCGGGAAGCATAATCACAGCCATCTATTGAGTGGCTGCCACACTAAGCTCTCCACTACATCAGCTCTTACGATTTTCACAAAACCCTTACGGTATGGGCACCGTTACTACTCCATGTTGCACATGTGGGCTCTGAGGCTTCTCATACAAGGTCATCTAGTTAATAGCAAAAGCCGTGTGTCTGAGTCTTAAACCTAAGCCGTTAATCATTGTACTCTATTGCCTCCCATATAAAGAATCCTTCCAAGTATGGCCAGAACAATGAGCTATTTTTCTTCTAGGGGAATATTTACATGTGTACAGTGCACTATAAAGCTAGAGATGAAAGCTAAGTCTGATTTTAACTGGGAAGGAAAAAGATTGATGCATATTTGACTTTATAAATAAGTTCAGAAGCTGTCAGATGTTGATATGTAAACAAATGAGTGTGCCTGTGTTCCAGTAAAACTTCATTTACAAAAATAGGCATAGGCCCAGATATGGCTGTGGGCCATAGTTTGCTGTATGCTTCCTTAGGTGTTATTGAGTAGAAGGTATCAGATCGTGTAACTCAGGACTCGTATACAATCCTAGAGGTTATAATTAGTGACATCAGTGTATACAGTTGCCCTAGGCTGCCACTTCTCAAACTTTTCCGTTGATCTCCTCCTGATAGCAGAAGACAATGGGTGTGTATCCCCAGGAGGTCTGGTGGCTATAGCAAGCACAAAATATCTTTAAGGCTTCACATTTTTGCTTAAAAACTAATGTGAATTTTACCTTGTAATCCAGAATAAATTCTTTTGTTTTAGTATAAAAGTAGTTTTTCCTTAAATTGTTGAGAAAACTGATATTCCAATCAAATCAGTATTATTTATCCTGTAGTTTCAAGAACCTCCTTGCCCTAGAGTCCGCTGAGCACAGGCTATGAGGGATGACATAGCTGGGGACTGGGACCGGGCCCTGCTGTCAGCTCTGGGCCGTGGAGGCAGCCAGGGTTGTTCCAGCTCTTGAGATTCCTTTCTCTGGACTAACTCTTGCACCTGTTCCTCTGGTGCATTTTCTCATGCCGCATTTGTTCATTCATTCACCCACTCATTCTTCTATTTATGTATTCCTTCCATCTAGCATTCATTCAGCATTCGCTTATAAAACACCTGTTCTATGTTAAACTAGGTTAGGTATTAGACACGACGATCTCCCAAATTCCTGAGTATTTTGAATTTTTAATATATATCAGCTATTTTTGAACTCTTCTCTGCCCACTTGCTACAAATATCTGACTTTTCTTCAAATATGGTTTCAGTCTGATGGATCCTTGGTTGTCTGCCATTGCAAGAGAGAGCATGATCTTGACCTAACTTCAGTAGCTCCCGGTAACCTCACAACCGCTGCTTAGCATTTAGGCAGGCCAACTCGCAAAGTCCTTTGCAAACCCTTCCAATTGAATACATGGAGTTTATTTGTTTGTTTGTTTGTTTGTTTGTTTTAGAGACGAGCTCTTACTCTGTCACCCACACTCGAGTGCAGTGACACGATCATGGCTCACTGCAGCCTTAACCTCCTGGGCTTAAAGGATCCTCCCACCTCAGCCTCCAGAGTAGCTAGGATAACAGGCAACTACCACCACACCCAGCTAATCTTTTTTATTTTTTTGTAGAGTCAGGGTCTTGCTGTGTTGCTCAGGCTGGTCTCGAGCTCCTGACCTCAAGTGACCTTCCTGCCTTGACCTCCCAAAGTGCTGGAATTACAGGCTTGAGCCACCATACCTGGCAACGTGGAGTTTAGACTTGATTATCTTGTCACTTCCTCCTTCTGATCATGTTAGTTACATTATACAACATTGCAATGCTTTGTTTATGTAACAATGCTTGTATTCTTAAGCTGAATTCACTTCTATAATTATAACAGTACAATCATGCTTAACTCATAGCATCTCATGACAGGCAGATGACAGTAATGGTGAAGGTACTGGAAGAATGGTAGTGGCGATATCAGTGAGAGTGACAAGTGTGATCACAATTGGTGGTGGAGGCAGTGATAGTAATGGGAGTGAGAATAGTGGCACTGTGGCTACAGCCGATGATGATGATGGGGAGGTTCTGGTGGTTGTGGCAATGCACGGATGATGGCAGTCTGAGGGTGATGAGCTGGGAGCCTCCTGCATGGCAGACACCCAGGC
The DNA here is from genome assembly GCF_009828535.3 of Hylobates moloch. Taxonomy (NCBI): domain Eukaryota; kingdom Metazoa; phylum Chordata; class Mammalia; order Primates; family Hylobatidae; genus Hylobates; species Hylobates moloch. The sequence goes on along the minus strand of NW_026652283.1, from coordinate 35,541,080 downwards.
AACCTTACCCTCTCTTCTATTTCCTCACCCCAGTGTCCACAGCAACGTCCTGCAATGACCCTGGGATCCCGCAGAATGGGAGCCGGAGTGGTGACAGTTGGGAAGCCGGCGACTCCACAGTGTTCCAGTGTGACCCTGGCTACGCGCTGCAGGGAAGTGCAGAGATCAGCTGTGTGAAGATCGAGAACAGGTTCTTCTGGCAGCCCAGCCCGCCGACATGCATCGGTACAAAGCAGCTGCAGGGTGCACTCTGCCCTTGGGGCTCACAGTTGTGTGCTCCAGAACCTTCCATGCACAGCAGCTGCATCTTGGGCCTGGGGCCAAGAGAATTGAAACAGACAAAAGTTGCAGAAAACCCATTGTTTACCCTGCTTCGCATGCATGTGTCCCCACACCCACTCACTCATGTTCACACTCTACACACACAGCACTGCAAATTCCTCACTTGCTAAAATTGTCCCAGAGATTTCCGAGTCAGACAGGTCTGTTTCTTTCTCTCTGGCCCAGGCTGTACAGGTCAGAAGGAGGACAATGGGTCATCTTGGGTAGTAAAGGCTAACAGGTTCTGAAATGACCCTTCTATTACCTGAAGCAATAGAAGGGCACCCACAGGCTCAGAATGCAAAGAAAAGAACCTTGCTTTTGCTGTTCTCAAGGAAATTATTGGTTACCTGCGTTTTGGTTCTTTTAGGTCTTAGAGATAGGGTCTCACTCTGTCGCTCAGACTGGACTGCAGTGGCACCATCACAACTCACTGCAGCCTTGACCTCCTGGGCTCAAGTGATACTCCTACCTCAGCCTCCCAAGTAGCTGGGCTTGCAGGCCTGTGCCACCACACCCAGCAAATTTTTGTATTTTTTTTTGTTGTTGAGATGGAGTCTCACTATGTTGCCCAGGCTAATCTGGGACTCCTGGGCTCAAGTGATCCTCCTGCCTTAACCTCCCAAAATGCTGGGATTACAGGTTTTGTTTCTTTAGATCTGTCCTCAGTCTTAAAACCTTCCTGTATGAGAGATGAAGACCTGAAGGACCTGAGACTTGTCTAAGGTCCCATCACTTAAAAAGGGTGGGGCCTGAAAAATCCTGACTCTAGCTACTTGAGACTGAGAGGAGGAGGGAACTTGAAGGGAGGCTGGGATGGCAAAGAAAGGTAAATTGATAGAGACAAATACTCCAGGTGCCCACTTCCACATGGCTATTTTGCTCAGGTGAAATAATGAGTATTTATCTCCCCTGTCAATGCTGGCTGTTAGAAGAGAGCCCATGGTCACTGAGTCCTTACTGTGTCCTTGCCCCATACTGGACATTTACTGAGATAACCTCATTTAACTTTCCCAACAGTTCTCTGAAATTAGCACCATTTCCTCATTTACACTCGAAACTGAAACTTAGACAAATTTGGATATCTTGTCCCAAATCACAGAGCTAGGATATGGCAGAGACAAGATTTACACCCACGCCAGTCTGAATGCAAAGCCTCTCATTTTCCTACCTCCCATACCGCCTCCCCTGCCGGAGATGGGTGCAAGGGGCTTCCTGAGACAGCTCCTGCAGGAGCGTCTGCCCTGGCCGGCACCTCTCTCACGCAGGCTCAATGGGAGGCAGTATGCTGCCCGGGCCTCTGAAGACTGGCCCATGCCAGTCATGGCTCTGAGGCCTGGCCCTGAAGGTGAGACACTAAATCCTGCTCTTCAGTGGGAATTAGGAGCCTCACAGCTGTGTGGGGCAGGAGGTTGAGACCTGGGTTTCAGATCCAGCTGAGTTCTTCACTACGTATTCTGCTGTGTAGGGAACAGTATGGGATACTGAAGTAGACACATCCAGATTTAGTTTCTAGCTCTGCCATTTACTACTTTGGTGACCTTGGGAAATTGCTTCAACTCTCTGAGCCTGAGTTTCCTCATCTGTGAGGGTAAATACACTTCCCTTATGGCATTGTGGGGTGAGGCCACGCCTATCCCCAATCTCAAGAAATACTAATTTCCTTCCTTTCTATCTTCCTTCCTTCCTCCTTTTCATCCTTCCCTTCTTTGGTTCCTTCTTTCAAGTCTTCAGACTCACTTCCCCTTCCCTAAGCCAGAATTCCATCTGCTCAAGGGAATTCTGCTGAGGCCCAGGAGAGAATCTGGGAAACTCTGAGGCTCCTTCCAAATTCAGCCTTCTACAAGGCTGTGATTCCTTAGATTTATTTTACAGAAAAGCAGGTCCTGAGATGAGATTGTCCCAAGTGGAGAAGGAGGATTGTGCTAAGCTGAGGAGAGCAATAAATGTGCAGTGGGCAGGGTGGAGAGGTTAATTCAGTTTTCATCACCCGTTCTTCTACACTCGGCTTTGGGGAATGTTCCTCAGGCAACAGAATAAATGCCTTTGCCTCTTCTCTCAAACGAACTGGCAATCCCAGTGACACGCTTCTGATTTCCAGCTCCCTGGGCGTTCTGCCATGAGCGGGTCTAGCTGGCCCTGATAACCCTTCATTACAGGGAGGAAGCAAAGGAAGAAAACAAATACTCATTGGATGCTATCCCCGTGATAGGCACCGGGCTAAATATTTTAGCTACGTTATTGAAGCTGAAATCACTCTGTGGTGAGGTTAGAGCTCAGGATTCCACTCCCTGGCTCAGGTCTGGCTTCACCACAGCAAGCTGTGTGGCCTTAGACAAATCGCCCAACTTCCCTGTGCCTTAATTTCCTCACCAGTAAAATAGTGAAAATGATAGTACTTACCATCTAGCATTGTTTTGAGGATTAAAAAAGAAAATAAAGCAATAAGAACTGTGCCTGGCTCATAGTTAGCACTGTGTATGTTAGAAGCCGTTATCATCATCATTCTTTTACTTTCGAGATGAGGAAGTAGAGGCTCAGAGGGGTGGACAGCCGGCCCAAACTCGCACGGCCAATGAGTGGCATTGTCAGAATTTGAGCTCAGGATTGTATGACTTCCAAATCAATGCCCTTTCCACAACTCTCGCCCTCAGTCCAACCTGCCCACTTCTTGGCTGTCTAGAAGGATCTGCAGCTTGCACCCACTCCCATCTGGGCAACCATGGTTTAGTGAGCTCAGTAGGACCCCTCAACTAACCCTGAGCAGTGGGAGCCTTCCTGCTGGCGAGGCAGCCCAGGATCCAAGCAAGGCCTCGGGGCAGAACTGGCAGCAGCCAGTGAAGCCTATGCTGGGGTTCTGAGTGGGAAGCACATGCCCGATGCCATGGAACCTTCCAGAAGAGATCTGTGCCCAGACAGCAGCCTAGAACCCAGAGACACTGATAGTACTTTGGGGGTTGGTGGGAGAGTAACAGGGGTAGTTTCAGAAACACAGAGACTCACCCCATCTGTGGCAAACTTAAGGGAAGAAGCCCCTGAGCTGGCAGAGGGACGTGGAGGCTGGGAACCAGAATGGAGGCCTCGTTGTGCCCCCTTGGGAAGATCTCCCCAGAGTTGGGACTTCTGATATGACACTGGCTTTCCACTCTCACTGGCCACATCAGACTCTGTTTCTAGGCTGGCCTGGGCAAGGCCACACTCCATGGACTGGACATTGCAGTCTTGCTTTGTTAAGCTCAAGGGTCTAGCCTGATTGTACTGGCCTCTGGTTGGCCCCACTTATCTAGCCCTCTGCTCCTGAAGGATTCAGTGGTGGAGACACAAGTGAGACATAAGCAGACCCAACTTAAGGCACCATCCTCGCTCAGAAGCTCCTGCAACAACTATGCTCTCCCTGCTGGCCTGCGGGGAGAAGCACGCCTCCTCTACTCTGGCTACTGCTACCGACTGTATGGAAGTAGAAAGGGGGAAAACAACAGACTTTGGAGCCAGTCCCGCGTGAGTTTGAGTCTCAGAGTGACTCTGGGCAAGTTACGTAGGCTTTCTGAGACTCACTTCCCTCCTTTATAAATCAGGAAGAGTAATCCATTGCTCATTGAGTTGTTAATGAGACATAAATGAGATAGTGTATCTAAAATGTGATTTGTTAAGTCTGATACGTAATAGATGCCTATTTCAGTGTTTCTGATACTCAGGATGGTTCTTGGGATATATTTTCCCATGGAACAAAAAGCAGACTACTCACGACCACTCGGATTTTATGTTCAGCCACATCAGGGCGCTTATGGCCTGACCTGAAGACCTACCATTTGTTTGAGACCCTGTTAGGGATTGACCCAGCCCTTTAAGCCTCACCCTGAGTAAAAGCCACAGCCGGAGGTGGCTCCATGACACAGCTAAAGTAGCAGTGCTCAGCTCTATGACAAGCCAGTGGCTGCTCCTAACTTTGGAGTCAGGTATACCCTTTTGCTCTCCCCACAATGACTCGTCTTGGATTTTCTAACCAGCCCTTAAATGACTCTCTGTGTTCCTGTGGGCTCAGTGTTTACAACCTCTGATGGTGCCCTGTGGTTTCCAGACCAATCATACCTATAGTCTTGGCCATCCTGCTAACGACCCCACATGCTTCCCAGCTTTTACTCTATCCAATCCTCATACCACGGTACAGCAGCCCCAGCCATGGAGGAAGAGACCTGATCCAGGCTCTGGGGAAGCTGCCCAGAAGGTCCCTAGGTAAATAGGTTGCTGTGTCACCTGGCCACTTTCTCCCTCCCCACCTGCTTGAGAGACCTGTCATCTCAGGAGAGGGCAACCATGTAGACTGATTGGGGATTAATAATAGCTCCATACAACTGAGGTACACACATACTCTTGGACAAGGCCTTTTGGAAAGTTGGAAGCTATCTGCAGCCACGAGCAGGAGCACTGGCAGCGTAGGAGACCAGCTGCGCTTGGCAGGCTAATGTGAGCCTGTTTCCCACTCCTCCTGACATCGAGTGCACAGGAACTCACAGTCAGTACCCACAAAGCTCGCCTGGAAGCTGATGTGAGGCAGTGAAGGAAGGCCATGTACTTCATAGGTGTACAGACAGTGCCGGCTCCGTCTATCAACCGTTCACTGTCTACCAAATGCTTCAGCAGACATCTCCAATAATCTTTACAACCACCCCACAAAGAAGATATTGTCTCTTTTTATGATACAGGAAAGACATCGAGGGCTAGAGAGGCTAGATGAGTTCCCTAAGTTCACACAACTAGGAAGTAGCAGGGTCAGGTATTTTTAAAAATAATTCATTAGGCTGGGCGCGGTGGCTCATGCCTGTAATCCCGTGACTTTGGGAGGCCGAGACGGGTGGATCACAAGGTCAGGAGATAAGACCATCCTGGCTAATACAGTGAAACCCCGTATCTACTAAAAATACAAAAAAATTAGCTGGGTGTGGTGGCGGGTGCCTGTAGTCCCAGCTACTCGGGAGGCTGAGGCAGGAGAATGGTGTGAACCCGGGAGGTGGAGCTTGCAGTGAGCCGAGATCACACCACTGCACTCCAGCCTGGGTGACAGAGAGAGACTCCGTCTCAAAAAATAATAATAACAATTTATTGAGGTGAAATGCACCTAACATAAAATCACCGGTTTTTCAATGAAAGTTCAGTGGCATCTGGTACTTTCGAAATGTTGTGCAACCACCACCACTATCTCCGAAACATTCCCACCACTCCAAAGTAGAAGTCCATCATTTCACCTTCTCCTGAGTCCCTAAGCCAGGTTCAACTTCAGCCTGTCAGCCTCAGCCCCTCCTCTCTCAATAGTGCATTAGCGACGCCCACGAAAATGAGCCCAGGGTGAAGAGGCAGCCTAACCCTCATCTTCTTCTCTCCTCAGCTCCCTGCGGGGGAGACCTGACAGGACCATCTGGAGTCATCCTGTCACCAAATTACCCAGAACCCTACCCACCAGGCAAGGAGTGTGACTGGAAAGTGACCGTCTCGCCAGACTACGTCATCGCCCTGGTATTTAACATGTATGTACCTTTCCCCTGGGTGGGAGACGAAGGGTTCAGAGTGGCTAGGGGTTCTGGGACCTGGGTCTCCAAGTGAGTATTCACAGGTCTGTAGCAGAGTTCTCAGCTCCAGGGAGGTGAAGAAGCCAAGAGAGAGAAACTAGCATTTATTGAACATCTACATGCCAAGCACCATGCTCAGTGGTCTCATGCATATCATCACATCTAATCCTTGTAGTAATTTGTGAGGAAGCAATTATTGTTTCCTCTCTACCTCTGAAGATACTGGGACCTGGAAAGGAGGCCTTTGTTGGACGCCCTTGCCCTGGCCTCTGCATTCCCAGTCTGCTTCCCCGGCCCCTTCCACCCCACTCCAGAGGTATAAACGGGCGGGCTTGGGTACCAGGCACCCCCCCACCATCCAGCTCCTGCACTTGCTCTTCCATTCCTGCTACAGGAAAGCTCTTCAAAAGAACTGCCTCTGCCTTTCTGTACTTCGTCACCTCCCATTCACTCTCAACCCACTGGAACCTGGTTTCTGCCTCCACAGTTCTACTGGAAACTCCTCTGATAAAAGCCACCCATGAACTCCTGGTTCCAAACAAAATGGGCCTTTCCATGTTTTATCCCACTCCACCTCTTGATCACCCTTTCCATCCTTGGGCTGCTTTTTCCCTTGGTTTGTGTGAAGTTACTCTTCCCAGTTCTCCAGGCTCTTCTGTGACTTCACGTGGACCTCTTGTTAACCCATCTTCCTTTGCCGGGCTTTGTCAAAACCTCCTCTTCTTCCCCTACACCCCTTTCCTGGACAAGTTCAGTCATTCCTGCGTCTCCACTCTCCTCTTATAAGTGGAAGACTCCATTCTGCCGCCCACCCTGGCTTTATTCTGAACATCAGCCTCGCTATCCAGCTGTTGGACATCTCTGTCTGGGGCCTGCAGACACTGCAAATGAGCATGTACAAAATCAAGCATATTTTTTCTCCCCCAGAAGAGCTCTGTTCTGAGCCTTGGGGCTGGCGTTGACACCTGCTCTCACGGCTTCTTCCACTAGCAGCAACCAAGGCGTGCAGCCTCTACCGCCTTCACTCTCCTCATGTATTTTCCTCTTCTCCATCCTCCTAGCTCCTGTCCTGGTTTAAGTCCTATCATTTCCCATCTAAATTACTGCCCTCATCTCCTAGCTGGTTCCTCTGCCCCATCTTGCCTCCCATGCCGATCTCTCCCTTAGCTAGCTGTCAGAGTGATTGTGTCACTCAAAAATGCTGAAATAACCACCCTACTTTCCATTTTAACATCCTCTAATGACAGTGCTCAGCAATAAAAAAGAATGAACTACTGATACATGCAACAACGTGGATGAGTCCCAAAAATATTATGCTGAGTGAAAGAAGACAGACATAAAAAAAGTACATAATGTATGATTCAACTCCTATAAAATTGTAGGATCAGCAAAACTAATCCCTGGTGAAGAATTCTAATCAGTGTTGGCATCTGAGGGTAGTGAAGGTTGAATGGGAAGGGGCATTTGGAACTCTCTGGGGTGATGGGACAGTTCTGGGTCTTGATATGCATGTGTCAAAACTGATAGAGTGGCACACCTTAGGGCTGATCATTTCACACGGTGTAAATCATACCTCAATTCAGAAACAAAGAAACAAACAAATAGATCCTTTATTTTTAAATCCTATCGTGGCCCTCTATTGCTTATAAATAAAGGCCCAAACTTTGGAGTTTCATTCCAAACAATCTGGTGCCTGCCTACCTCTCCAGTCAGCCTTCGACCCCATCCTAAGCCCTAAGCTCCAGCCAGATGGAACTCCTTGCAGTTCCAGAGCCTCGCGGATTCTTTCATGCCCTTATGACTTTGCCTTCACAGCAACTTCCTGCTCCTTCCTTGTCCTATCTCTAAGGGTCTTCTCATCTCCCAAGACTCAGTTCAGGCTTGATTTCCTCCATAAACGTTTGATTTTTCATCCTCCCCAAGGAACCTTGCTTTGTGTTTCTGCTCTGCCTCGGGCTGACTTTATACATTATTTTATTGTTGACCTATCTGTCACTTCCTACAGCAGCATCAATTTTTGAAGGCAGAAGTGGTGTCTGACACGTCCCCATGTCCTTGGCACCTTGCACAGTGCCTGGAATATCGAGGGTGCTCAAAATTTGATGATAGAAGGAAGTGAGGGACAGAAAGAAGGCAGTTAGGAAGTGGTGATGCCATCTTTTGTGACCAAGACTCACTCCCTCCAAAACCCTTCGCTGGTGACTTTCAAAAGAGCAGATGTCAAGAAGCTGAATTACAGGGGCAAGAAGACCGTGTCACCCAGCCGTGGTGTGGTGACCCCACAACTGACACCAGTGTGACAGGGTGCCAGGTGGGAAGGAGGCCAGTGCGCATCTGGCTCTGTGCCCCCTGCCTCCCAGTCCCCCATCCTGTCTCTTAGCCAGCCTTATCTCCTTTGTCCTAGAGATGCATGGCCTCCTCCCCCTGCTATATATCTTAGCCAAAGGGTAGAGCAGTCATTTTACTCTCAGTCTCAAATAGAGTACAGTAAGTCCTCAGTGTCATGAACAGGTTCTTGGAAACTGTGACTTTAAGTAAAACAAAGTATAGCAGGTCCTCAAATGTTTCCTTCAATGTCATTTCATTGTATTGTTTTGTTTTGTTTTGTTTCTGAGACAGAGTTTCATTCTGTCACCCAGGCTGGAGTACAGCGGCACAATCTTGGCTCGCTGCAACATCTCCCTCCCTAGTTCAAGCAATTCTCATGCCTCAGCCTCCCAAGTAGCTGGGATTACAGGTGCATGCCACCACACCTAGCTCATTTTTATATTTTTAGTAGAGACGGGGTTTCGCCATTTTGGCCAGGCTGGTCTCAAACTCCTAGCCTCAAGTGATCTGCCCACCTTGGCCTCCCAAAAGGCTGGGATTACAGATGTGAGCCACCGTGCCCAGCCTGTATGTTGATGAGAAACAAACAATTGGTTTTTTTATATGTCATTTCACTTAAAGTCATGGTTTCTGAGAGCCTGTGGACAATGCTGAGGACTTGCTGTATCGGAGTATCCCAGCCCATGGCTGGGCATGAGCAAATTTGCATCTGAAATCTATTCTCTGCAAGCTCATTTACTTTTCTGTTGTTTTCATCTTTGCACACTTGATTGGTGTCAATTGCCTTTGTTAGATATATACTTAAGAGTGGAATTGCTGCACCAGAGCGCAAGCATACAGGGGGGACTTCAAAAAGTTTGTGGAAAAATTGAATTTAAGATAAAAATAAAAAATATAAACTTTATTACTCAACGTAAACTCCATCAAGTTCAAGACACTTTTGTAAACAACTATACCAGTCATTTCGTCCATCCCTAAAGAACTGACATGTCAATGTAGTCTTTTTTACTTTATTAACTGAAGAAAAAATGGGTGCCCTTTAAAGACTTTTTTAAGATTAGGAAACAAAAAACAATAAGAAGGAGCCAAATCAGGACTGTAAAGTGGATGCCTAATGATTTCCCATTGAAACTCTTGAAAAATTACCCTTGTTTGATGAGAGAAATGATCAGGAGCATTGTTGTCGGGCAGAAGGACTCTCTCCCAAAGCTTTCCAGGCATTTTTCTGCTAAAGCTTTAGCTAACTTTCTCAAAACAAACTCCTAAGAAGCAGATGTTATCATTCTTTGGCCCTTCAGAAAATCAACCACAAAATGTCTGGAGCATCCAAAAAAAAGAAAAAAACCCATGACCTTGACCTTTGCTCCAGTTTTGCTTCAACTGTACACTTCCATTCCCTGGTAGCCATTGCTTTGATTGTGCTTTGTCTTCAGGATTGTACTGGTAAATCCATGGTCCATCTCCTGTTCTTGGGAGAAATGTTTCAGGATCTTGATCCCACATTTTTAAATTTCCATTGAAAGCTCTGCTTTTTTGTTTGTTTGTTTGTTTGTTTGTTTGTTTGTTTGAGACAGAGTCTCACTCTGTCACCCAGGCTGGAGTACAGTGGCGCAATCTCTGCTTACTGCGAGCTCCACCTCCTGGGTTCACGCCATTCTCCTGCCTCAGCCTCCTGAGTAGGTGGGACTACAGGCACCCACCACCACACCCGGCTAATTTTTTGTATTTTTAGTAGAGACGGGGTTTCACCGTGTTAGTCAGGATGGTCTTGATCTCCTGACCTCGTGATCCGCCCACCTCGGCCTCCCAAAGTGCTGGGATTACAGGAGTGAGCCACCGCACCCAGCCAAAAGCTCTGCTTTTGTCTGCAGCTGATCTAGGCACAGTGGTTTTGACACCCATCAAGTAGAAAGTTTGGTCAACCTTAACTTTTTAGTCAAAACTGTGTAATCTGAACCAGTTGAGATGTCTATGGTGTTGGCTCTCGTTAGTGCTATTAATCAATTAATCATTGGTCCTATTCAGTTAGGACACAAACAAGATTAATTTTTTTCCTCTCCAATTGATGTGGAGGTCCACCTTGGCAGGCTTCATCTTAATTATCATCCTCTCCCTTCTTGAAACAAGTTATCCATTTGTAAACTGCTGATTTCTTTGGGGCATTGTCCCCATAAACTTTTTGTAAAGCATCAGCGATGTCACCATTCTTCTACCCAAGCTTCACCATAAATTTGATGTTTTTTCTTGCTTCAATTTTAGCAGAATTCATGTTGCTCTGATAGAGGCTTTTTGCAAGCTGATGTCTTGTCCTTCTTAATGCCTCACATTAGCTCCTGTGCAGACATGTTATAACGAGTTAGTGTGAGTTTATTTTGGTGCAAAAAACTTTTGAACTCCATGCATAATTTTTTCATAATATGCATTTTCCATCATTTTCACTTGAGCCATTCCAGTGGGATAAATTACATTCATGAACTCTAATGTTCAATTTGCTCAACTAAGTTTTTAAAATGGATTTTTCCCTCGTACGAGGGTCAGAATAGCTAAGGGTTAGGACATTTGTGGGTGCTAGGAGTGGGGCAATAGCAGACCCTGAGGAGAGCTGGAGCACTGGCTTGGGATGAAGGCACGAAGCTAGGGTCCTTCATGGTAACAGGCCCCTTCCTCTCTGAGAATGGCACCGTAGTTGGCTCATTCTCTCTTAGAAAATGAGGTTCAGAACAGCACAGTATAAGGACATTAGTGTCAGGTAAGAGACCTGGGTTTTGGACCTACTTTGGTTGACAGCTTGGTGTCCAGAGTTGGCAACTCATTTTCCCTTCTGTATAAGGAGGACGTTAAGTTTTCAGCTCCAGATTTTTGGACACTGACTGGAATCTGGCTCCCCTGCCCCTGAGCCTGCCTCTTCCATCTTCACACCTGACTGAGGTCATCAGGGCCTCATCTTCTCCCTTCCCACCAGCCAGTCTTCAGGGGTTGGGTACCAGTGGGATGGTGGGCTTGCTCCCTGGGAGGCCCCATGCTTTGGTTGAGCCTAAGACCCCGGCAAAAGCCTTTATTTGACCTTAGTGGGGTGGGGGTGGGATGTTTTTGTTTCCCAGCTTTAACTTGGAGCCTGGCTATGACTTCCTCCATATCTACGACGGACGGGACTCTCTCAGCCCTCTCATAGGAAGCTTCTATGGCTCCCAGCTCCCAGGCCGCATTGAAAGCAGCAGCAACAGCCTCTTCCTCGCCTTCCGCAGTGATGCATCTGTGAGCAATGCTGGCTTCGTCATTGACTATACAGGTAAGGGCCCTGGTGCCAGAGAGTACTGAGGACAGGTCCAGCTAACATGGCAGAGGGCAAGTAGTGTAGCGTAGTGAGGAGAGCCCTGGGCTGGACCACAGCAAGCCCACGCCAACCCTAGCACTGCTGCTGCCTGCAGAAACCTGCCTTTCCTGCGGCCCCCCAGATGGCTTAGTCTTCCACCCCTATATTCTCCAGGGGTGGGAAAAAAGGGGACTAGCATTCTTTTTGCACCCCATCTATTTCTAACCACTACTCCTCTTCTCTTTTTCTATGAGGGTCACTCCTAACTCTACTTCAACCTTATAGCTATCAGCTGATAGCCTCCTTCACTCCACTTCACTAAAGAGGATTCTGATGTGAGGCTCAATCTTCCTCTCCACCCAGAGCTTCTCACCATCCTGGGTAACTTCAACATCCCTATGGACAGCCTGTCTAATCCTAGGGTCACGGTGCTTAGATCTCTGTCCCAAGGACACTCCTTGGCCACACTCTGACACCTCGTCATAGACTGGTCACTTTCTGATACCTCCTGATCACATTTGCTCATCCTCCCAGCTCTGCTAATTAAGGCACATCTGTGCTGAATTAAGGCAAGTCCGACAGTGTTGTGGTCGAAAGCAAGAGTCAACAATTTTTCTCTTAAAAATAGTAAATATTGTAGGTTTACCTATCACAACTACTCAGCCCTACTACTGTAGTGCTAAAGCAGCCACAGACAAAACATAAAGAAATGGGCGTGGCTGCATTCGAAGAAAAATTCACTTACAAAAACAGGCTGTCCCTGCCCAGTTAAGACCATTGACTGTCAAATTAATTGGATTGAAAGTTCACGTTGATGACTTAACATTTGCGTGACCTTGGATAAAGCATTGAACCTCTTGAAGCCTCCATTTCTTCCTTTACAAAACGATGGTAGGAAAATTCCTGCTTCATAGAAATGTAAAGATCAGTGAGTCCATGCACAAAGTCCTTGGTACAGTGCCTGGCACAGATCGTGCATTCTGTAATGTTCAAGTAGTAGCAGTAGTGAGAGGAGTTCCAGGCTCTCGAGCACTCCACTGTCTTCTACTCTATTATCTCTTTTTGACCTTTTAGTCTTCCCTAATTATCCCACATCCCATTATCTAAATCCCAGCTCCCTTCCTTGCTTGATTTGTGAGCTGAGCAAGTATTATCTCTTGGAACATCATCTACAAATTGTTGCTAGTAATAATTATGTTGCAGGAGGTTAAGATTAAAAGATATTTTATACGTGCATATTTATATGTGTAATGCTCCATATGTACTAAACACTCTACAGATGCTCTGGGAATGATAGATTTTGTTATTGTTACTATAACCCATGTTCACCCAGGCCTCATCAGCCTGAGCATACAAATGGGGTCACATTACCAGTTAAAATTAAAAATTTTCTGGCTCGTGTTCCCCACTTGCATAACATAGGACCTCAGATACCTTTTAAAGTGTCCCCTAATTAAATATTTCCGGCCACCCCTGGGAATATCTCACATGAGTTCACACATAACACTAATTAGAACAATGGAAAATTTAGTGTTTGCCCACTGCCAGCACCATCCTAAGTGCTCTATATCCATCAACTCATTGACCTCCTCATAGTTCTCGATTATCTCCTGTTTGTCAGGTGCGGTTCTAGAAGACTGGTGTGCAAAATGGAGAATGTTTTACTTGTAGTCTTCTTGCCTCACGGGGCTGGCCTAGGGAATGGATATTCTGCTATCCTTTCTTCCTCCAGGCACCTGCCATTTGGTAAACCTCCTGGGCCCAAACCCTCTTCCACACACTGATATCAGCACAGTCAGACACTTTGGAATTCTAACAGAAGCCACAACTTAGACCCAGTCTGGGACCTCCATTGCTCCCACCACCACCATCCCCACTGCCATATCATCACCATTTCTTATTATTCATCTCTCCCTTCATATTCTCATCAGTACCCTCAATTGCCCTGCCCGCTAGTCCTCCAAGTGCATAAACCTTGCAAAACTGTACCCTTTGTTGAACCCACACCCACACAGCTGAGGACACCCAGACAAAGCTGCACAAACATGATACTTAGAGTCACTACAAGTGATGTCCTTTCCCCCAGCCAAGCCTTAGCAACCACCAGAGCTGCCTCTGACTTGACCCAACTGAGTTCTTCTTGGCAGAGATTCCAAAATTCACCCCAAATGTCACCCTGTCAGCCTCATTTTTTATAAGATGATTTCATTTCAGCTTCCCTGGATACAGTAAGCTGTTGGGTAGAAACCCCTTCAGCTTCCTCTCCAGTCACCTTGTTCATGGCTACCTGCCTGTGGCCATCTCTCCCCCAGGTCTTCTCCAAGGAAATTCATGGTCTAAGAGCCATACTTTCAAATCCTCTTTCCCAGTGAAGTTCTTTCCACTTTTGCCTATTGACCCAAGTTGGTATCTAGAGGGGTCTTTAGGTCTAAACAATAACCCAGGGAATAAGACCTCCCCAGCTGCCATCTGAGCCAGCCAAGCAGCAAATTACTGGAGAGAGGGGAGAAGAGAGGCACAGCCTACAGACGCATCCCCCATCACCCTATTAGGATCTGTAGTGCAAGTACCAAGATAAAGATAACTATGTGTGTTTGAGGGATGGGGGTGCCTGTTGGAAGCCTCAAGCATCCTTCATTAGTTTGTTCGTTCGTTCCTTCCTTCCTTCTTTCTTTCCTTTCTTCCCAGACTACGCACCTCCTAATATTAGTCACTCTCTACTATCTCCCTGGGCCTCTGGTCTAGTAGCCCATTTGGTGGAACCCAGGGACCCCTGCCTTACCCTCTGGTCTGCTTCTGCCTTTGCCAGGATCCCTGGATTCCTGGAATGGGTCTACTTTGCTATCAGGTCCCATGGCTTTGAGGATATTCTCCCATGTACAATATCTGTCTTTATAGCGTAGGCTCCATCACTTAATAACTGTATGGCCTGAAACAAGTTGCCTAACTCCTCTGAGCGTTGCTTCCATGCTCATCCATGAAAAAGGGACAGTGACACTAAACGAAGGAGTTGTTGTGAGGGTTAGCACATAGGCACAGCATCAAGCAGAGTGCCCAGTGCCAATATGTACTTGACATGTACTGTGATCCACCCACTTTCATCCCACCTCCTTTTTCCTATGTCACTGGTATTGCATTTGCCGTGCCTTTGTTTGGAAGGGAGAATGGGGCTAACCCAGGGGAACACAGTACATGTTCTTTACTGTTTACTGAAGATATAAAGTGTGAGCATAATGTTTTGCACATGTAATAAGTGTGGGATATTTATAACATGAATATTTGTGATAGACGTATGTGTCCCATATGCTTTGCCAGCCCGTGGCAAAGAACTTAGACATTCCACACCCTGTAAGTCTGGAGAGAACCATAGTTGGAGAGGCAGCCCACCGAGGACCTCCACAGGGAGGCAGGGCTGGGTCCTCAGGAAAAGCAGAATTGGCCTCTGCATCCAGGAGGCATCTGTGTCCATGTCTTTTAGAGGGATCCAGGGCTCTGTTAAAGCTGAGAGTCTGGGTATCCTGGGAGCTGTGGCTTCAGGGGTCTTGCTTAGGGAGGTGAAAGGGGCCTATGAGAGCCCCACATAGAGAGATGTTGCTGGACTCAGTTGGGCTTAGCACAGGGGAAATTACTCTCTGAGATTAACCCTTCCTCTGACCCAAGGCAGAGAGACCAGGAGCCTTTCTCCACACACAGTTTCCCAAGTGAGAAGCAGAAACAGTTTGGTAGAATCTTAGGAAATATCAAAAAACCACTCAGAGCAACTTAAGCAAACAAAGGGGTAACTTATTATAAAAACACAAGAAACAGAAACCCACTCAAAACAATCTGACACAAAAAGGAGACATGATTATAAGAAAACAACTAACAACCTAAGTAACTTAAGCTAAAAGGTTTCTATATTTTAACAATACAGATAACAACAACTCTGACACAAAAAGCAAAATATTTTTAGAATACAAGAGCCCAAGGGCAGAAAGCATAAACTCCCAAAGGACGGGAATCAGGATGGCAGAGGCACAGACTGAGACCATCTTCCACACTCCAGGATCGTTCTCTCTCCTCCCTGCCTCCTTCTGAGCACTTGCTACATTCTCCCCTCCCTGCAGATCAATTTTCCTTGCTTTTCCATTATCCCGGGATAAACGTGGCTGTCTCACTCTTGACTTTTGTTTGTTTGTTCGTTGTTTTCTTCTTTTCTTTTCTTTTCTTTTTTTTTTTTTGAGACAGAGTGTCACTCTGTCACCCAGGCTGGAGTGCAGTGGCACAATCTCAGCTCACTGCAGCCTCCACCTCCTAGGTTCAAGTGATTCGTCTGCCTTAGCCTCCTGAGTAGCTGGGATTACAGGCGTGCATTGCCACCCCCAGCTAGTTTTTGTATTTTTAATGGAGATGGGGTTTCGCCATGTTGGCCAAGCTGGTTTTAAACTCCTGACCTCCAGTGATCCACCCACCTTGGCCTCCCAAAGTGCTGGGAATACAGGTGTGAGCCACCGGGCCAGATCACTCTTGGCTTTGAATCACTTCCCAGTTTATATTCTAGTTTCAGATCCCAAAGGATCATCTGAGGGACCAGGCTTAATTCAAGTATCCACTGAGCAGCATCATAGGATTAGGCTTTTGCAGAAGGGGCAAGAGCAGATCAGGCATTTTTATTTATTTATTCATTCAGTAAATACGAATTGAGCAGCTACCATGTGCCAGACCTTCTTACAGGGGCTGAGAACAGACCAGGAAACCAAAGTCTCTGCCTCCGTGGAGTTCACGTCCTCATGACAACTAGACTGACGGACCCTTCTGTAGATGAGATGTTGGAAGCCCACCTGGTTCTAAGGCAAAGAGGGGTGGGTTTTTAGATGTCTCTGTTCAGTTGCTTCTGAAGGGTGACTGTAGTGTCTTAGTCATCTCTGGGCAGACTTTCTAGGAGATGATTCTGAATGCAGTCATGTCATCTGTGGATTTCTGTTAGACCATTGATCAGAGGCACTTCTATTCCAAATTCATCCTCCTGGGTGGCTTTACCAATTGCTAAAAGGACACAGAGAACAGCAGGGATCCTGTGTTTTGGATACAGTTACTAAAATGGAGTCACAGGGAGGTTTATGTCTTTCTCCAGGCCACGGATATCAACAGAACCAGTGGGGTGGAAGGACCTTTATTCTCATATACCAGCATGTGTGGCAGCCTTTTCCTAGGCAGGAACCTGCTGAAACATCCACGCACATGCGAGACATATTCATTCATTCAACAAATGCTTGATGACTCCTACTTCATGCCATGCCCTTTGCTGGGTGTTGAGAATACAGCAGGGAGCAAAGTAGTCATGGTGCCTACCCTAATGTAACTTACAGGTGAGTGAGGGAAACGGCAAGAAGTAAGAAGCATAAGAAGTTAGGGAAGAAAACAACAGGCTCCTCTGAGAAGGAAATCAGAAGGGTCGTTGTGAAGGCCTCTCTGAGCAGGAGCCATTTAGACAGAGCCCTAAAGGTTAAGTAGAAGCCCTCTGTGCCAGAGTGGGGGCCAGGGGCGTTTCAGAGGGAAGAGTTTGAAGTGTGTGTTAGAGAATCTGAAAGAACAAAGGAAAGACCAAAGTGAATCGATTTTTAATGGAAGGTCCTAAAAAGCATGTATTTTCTCTTTCAAGCCCTTGGAAGTAACACTGTGGGCCTGGAAGCTATGGCCACACCTGCTACCACCCCTATTCCTACCACCTGCTGCTGTTATGGGTCATTCTTCTTAAATGCAAATTAGAACTATCTTCCATTCTGCCTCCTTTTAAAGGAATGCATGTCTGTTGGAAAAATTCAAACAATATATAAGCATATAAGATATACTCTTAAAGACTTAGCATGCCCCCAAATGCCATCATCCCGTGCAATACCATTATTAACAGCTTGGTATCTCATTTCGGATACTTTCTATAAATATAAAGTAATGTAAAGTCTGCACCAGGAGTTGGCAAACTTTTTCTGGAAAGGGCCAGAGAGTATTTTTACTCCAGATGGTCTCCTTTGCCACTGCTCAGCTCTGCTTCGTAATGCTAAAGGCAGCCACAGACAATATGTAAACAAATGGCTGTGTTCCAGTAAAACTTTATTTACAAAACCAGGCAGCCACTGACCTGTGGGCTGTAGTTTGCTGATCCCTGTTCTATATGAATGAGACTGCACCATATGTACTCATCTGTAATCTGATTTTTTCGTATGTAAGCCCAAGAATAGATCTTGGACTCTTTCCCATATCAGTATTCAAAGAATAGTGCTATTCTTTGAAAAGGCTGCTAGTGTTTCAGTAGATGGCCCTAATCCACCCTTTGCAACCAGTTCCTTACTGGTTGAATGTTTGGGTTGTTTTCAGATTTTTGCAGTTACAGGTTTGGAAGTAAGCCTCATCTATTAGGACCAGAGAGAAGCTGGCTCTTCTCATTCTCCCATTTTGAGGGGCTTGGGTTTTATTTATTATAATCACCATGATGTTTTAGTCATTTGGTGTTATCATTCACAGCTGAGCTTTGGTTTGGCTGACTAAAGACCTGATTTTGGTCTTAATTCTACCTCTAAATAGCTGAAAGGATTGGAAGACTCATTTAGCCTCTCTGATCACCATATTCCTCATCTATAAACTGAACATGAGCATAACTGGCCCTGCCTTCTGCAGAGGGTATTGTGAGACACAAATGAGATAACTGCTTGGCAAGTGCCTTGAAAGTTATGAAGTGGTATTCCTAGGTAAGGGGCTATCATCACTATCATTATCCTTGTCATTATTATTAATGTGGTAATGCTTGGGATGATGAGCTCATCTTTCTCTTACGTTTGAGTAAATATAGAATAGAGTCTGTAGTTGGAATCGTTGATGTGGTTGTTGATTTTCCAAGCCTCAAAGTATTCAGCCAAACAATCTGGAGGCCATTTATTAAGCCCTTATTATGTGCCAAATAGGGCCAGCCTTGGTGCCAAGTTCTGTGCTAGTTGCCAGGGTTATGAGAAGATTAGGTGATGAACCCTCTCCTCCAGGAGTTTCAGAACCTACTGGAAAGAACTACCCTTACCCAAGCTACCAAAATAGTGTGATACATGTTATAACCGGGGGAAGAAAAACAGAATTCTGTCAGAGAGAAGGTGGCGTTAAAAGTGTAGGATTTTGCCACACAAATAAGGAAAGAAAAGACGTTCTGACATCTGTAAAGTTCTGGGCCAGTCATACCCAGCTAGGGTCCAATGCTGGTGCAGTAGTGACCCAAAAACACAGTCGCCTGAACACGGTAGACGTTTATCAGCCTTCTTATAAAAGGCGTCTGGAGGGCAGCGCCAGGGTTGATGAGGGAGCTCCATCTCGGCTCCTTTTTCTCCCTACTCTGCCATGCTAGTCCACGGATCCCATTTCAAGGTTATCTCAGATCCAAGATGGCGACTGAGGTTCCAGCCGTCATGTCTGAGTTCCAGACTCAGAGAAGGAGGAAAGATACAAGGAAGGAACGGCCAATAAGCATTTCCCTCCGCTGAGTCAACTTCCCTTAAGCAGCCTTTTTAGAAGTTCCACAACAATCCACTGAAGATATTTATTCAGTGCCACCATGTGACAGACACTGGAATACAGCCGTGAACAAAACTGAACAGCTGCCCATCTGAAATCTATATTCTAGTGGAGGAAGACAGAAAAAAAATAAGGTCAATATAGAGTCGATGAGAAAGTATTAACTGCAGTGGAGAGAAATATAGCAGAGGAGGGTATTGGGGGCATTGGGGAGAGGAGTATTGCAATTTTAAGTAGCTGCTCAAAGAGTGTCACGAAAGGAGAAATTGAGCTAAGTCCTGAAAGAGGTAAGAGAGGGATGCGCAAATACCAGAGGCCGGTGTGGTTGGAGCAAAACTAGCATAGAGACGACAGGAGCTGAGGTCACAGAGGGGACTATTGGAGCCACATGTGCAGGGCCTTGAAGGCCTGTGAGGATTTCGGTTTTACCCCGAGTGAGACAGGAGGCTGTTGGATTGTTTTCAGCAGACATGATCTAACCTGTGTTTACACAAGGAGGCTGGGAAATGTAGAATTTAGCTGATGCCTTGAAGCTCTGGATAAAATTGGAGTTCTGTTACTGAAGGATGAAGGTGGGGAAAGTGGTTATTGGGGACTACAGCTAGTTTTGCCTCTTATGAGCTGTGTGAACTTTGATTCCAAGTTACTTAATTTTTCTGAACTTTAAGTAAGATTTAACTCACTTTGAATTTATAAAAAGGATAGATGAAACAAAAGACATGATGACAGGTCCCTGGATCTCTATGACTCACATATGGGTCACCCAGTGGCCAGTTCTATTCTGGCCAGAGATACTAGGCATATGGAGAAGACAGATTTGATAAAGGAGGTCAAGGCAATGCATCACGGGGCACGTGAGGAAACCACTGAGGAGTCCCCTGTGATGAGTGACCATGTTCTCTGTCCCACTTGGGTTTAAATGCAGTAGTGCATCCAGAGCTGCTGCACTCTTAGCTGCAGGCAACGACTTAAGGTGCAGGGTGTTCTCACATGCTCCTGTGCAAGAGTGAGACTCTCAGAGTCCCATCCCATCAGTCAACCAGATGATTGGCAGCTGAGTGACAGCCTCAAGCAGCAGCCGCCTCCTGTGTAGGTAATCTAAAAGGTACCCAGGTGACAAGGACCACCCTTAGCAAAATTCCTCCTGAGCCATTCATCTCTGATGAATTAACTCTGATCCCTTCTATTCTGGTTCTTCCCTCCTTAGCTCCACTCTTTGAATTGCTGAGTCCTTCTGCAAGGACTGTCGGCACCCTTTTGTGAGTCCCCGTCTCTAGACCTCTCTGTTGCCCCCCCAATAATGTATCCTCCAAATGCTCATCAGTCAACCTGATACTCAGTTGCATCTCTCTGGTACTGACTGGCCTCAGCTGTATCCTATTACTGCCCAGCCCTGGTGACAACCCTCTTGACCATCAGTTATCTTAGAACAAGGAGGACTGAGGAAAAGTAATCATGCATGAAGCGTGAGCGTGGGCTCCCAGGAGCTGCTCAGGATTTCCAGCTGATGGTGAGGGATGCTGGAGAGTGTCCTACTCCAGAGATTTGGGACCTGGACTAGTACTCTCAAGCCACAGGCAATGTCAAGAGTGGTCTTGTTTGGTGCAGAGGGACAGAGTAGATGACTGTTTATTCATATCACTGTATGACTGATAGGGAAGACATATAAGGGTCAATAGCCACATGAAAAAAATACGGTGGTTTTCATAAACTGGCAAGCACCCAATACCCAATGCAAAGCCCTGGAAAACTGCACTGGAGACATCAACTTATCCCGCCGGTCGGGTAACCCAACCCAGAGGTGGAAGTGAGTTTTGTACTTCCTCCCTGAACGTAAGTATTGGTACCCATGCACTCAGAAGTACCTGCAGCAGATGGGTATGACTGGACCTGCAGAACAGATGCCAGCTCCACTCCCCAGCCAGTGGTACAGATGGGGCAGAAGAGAGAGGAAGAGAAAGAGCATCTCCAAAAGCAGACTGTCTACCCTGCTTCTCAGGGGAACACAAAAGACCAGGAGGCTGCTGAGTGTGGGGGGATCAAAGATGAGCAAAGTGGTGGGCTGTGCCTAAGCACTGACCTTTACCACAATGACCCTGCCGGCAGCTGAGATGTGGGCCAGGGACCGTCAGCCCCCACCAGCCAGAGAAACACATGCTTCCCTTGGGGAGGAGCGAGCAGGGGATGAGAGAGGGCCTCAGGCATTTTGCTGGGGCTCCTTCCTCTGTGGGTCAAGGCAAGAACATGGGAGGAGGGGGGGAAATTGCCCTCTTCAATGCGATTTCCATCCTTCAATTTCTACCCAAATTGAGAGACGTTTCTAGACCTGAGGGGAGTAGGAGCCACAGTCACGCATCCCTGTGTGCTCTGTGACTAATTAAACTCGGGTTCTCCTCATGGGCACCGGAGCCCAAGAATAGCCTCCTCATGGGCCCCCTGTGTGTGTGTGCACGTGTTCGTGTTTCTTTTTCCTAGAAAACCCTCGGGAGTCATGTTTTGATCCTGGTTCCATCAAGAACGGCACGCGGGTGGGGTCCGACCTGAAGCTGGGCTCCTCCGTCACCTACTACTGCCACGGGGGCTACGAAGTTGAGGGCGCCTCGACCCTGAGCTGCATCCTGGGGCCTGATGGGAAGCCTGTGTGGAACAATCCCCGGCCAGTCTGCACAGGTGGTGGAAGCCCAGGGGTGGCAGGGGTCTGAGGAACTGAGGGCATGCCGGGGGCAGAAGGCGCTATGGGCTAGCAAAGGGAGGGGGGCAAGGTCCTCAAGCCCGGCTCCTCCAAGCCTGGCAAACCTGGGTTTGCTGTGGATGTGTAGAGAAGTGGCTTATAATTCACTAAGTGTGCAGTTCTGTCAAGGTATCATCTCAGAACACGTGGTGTCCCCACCCCCATTCACGTAGATGCTCGTGCCCTCAACGGAGGCCCCCAGACATGCCACATCAGGGGGCTCACACCAGGGAGAAGTCATTTAAAGGTGGCTCCTGGACTAGTTCCTAGGCCTAGGGAAAAATCACTGAGAGATCAGATATGTTAAAGTAAGGCCCGCAGAATGCGCTGATCTCAGGTGGGTCTGGGTGAGCCATGGGGGTCCTGACGAGGGATAGGAATGAGTATCAGGGCTTTAAAAGCTTGGTGACCACCCGTTGAAAAGCCAAGGCTACCCCTTCGTCATGGTAAGAGAGGCAGGCTCAGACCCGCCCCTTGTGGAAATTGGGCACGGTGGAGAGCAGCAGAAGGTGGCTGGGTCACATGGGCTGGCCGCTCCCCATGGGGTTAGTCCGGGGAAGCTTCAGCTCCCTACTCACGCTGACACTCACTGTCCAGGTTAGATGTCAGCCAGGGCAGCAGATCATTTCTAGGCCCCACGTGTAAGCAGAAGTTGTTCCTAATGTGCTCCCTAAGGCTGTGACTTCAGGGACCAATGGCAGGGTTTATAGGTAGAGGGCAAGAACTGACACCTGCCCAAGAGGGCCCTTGGTAGCTTCAGGGCAAGTTTCAGGCCACTTGCCAGGCCAGGGCTGCATGTCCTTGGGCAGGGCAGGGTCCGCAGGACTTCCCTTCTCCAAGCCAGGGGCCGCCCACCTCAGGACAGCCCTACTGGGGCCAGAAACTCAGGCTGGGGCAGAACAGAGGATGGTCACTGGTTAAGAGGCCCACAAGGTCACCTGACTCTCTACCTGGTTTCTCTTTCAGCCCCCTGTGGGGGACAGTATGTGGGTTCGGACGGAGTGGTCTTGTCTCCCAACTACCCCCAGAACTACACCAGTGGACAGATCTGCTTGTATTTTGTTACTGTGCCCAAGGACTATGGTAATGGGTTTTGATTGTTGTTGTTCATATGTTTTCTGACTCCTCACCCTCATTCCAAAATGGGCAATTCCTCAGACTCCTCCCAATTATACAGCCCCATTGTGGGAATTGCAGAACAGTCTCCCAAAAAGGACAGCCGAGTGCTGATGTTTCTCAGACGGGCTGCAGAATACATTCCGGATACAAGAGGGCAGAAGGGCACAAGTGAGCCCCGCCAGAACCAAGGGGACAGAGTTGGTGAGAAACTGGCCAAGACAGAGGGAAGGCAAGGTGCCCCAGGGGACTACCCAGTATGGCCCAAGTCCTAATGGAGGTGCCGCAGATCTAGACCTGTTAGGAACTCAGGGTGAGTGGCCAAGGAGCAGGAGGGAGGAAAGGAGTGGGATGGAGCTGGGCTTGAAAGTACAGGTGAGGGAGACCAGGAGCCACGTCATTCTGGTGTCCCATCTGAGAACCAAAGCCTGGTCCAGAAGCTATAGGTAGGACAAGCAAGAAAAAAGTGAAAAGCAGGCCAGTGCCCTGGGAAGACAGAGAAACTTCCAGATTCCAAGAGACGTGGGCAGAAAAACCAACCCAGGCTCATTACCTGGTTGGCAGTGGGGACATTCAAGAGTCCTGCCAGCCCTGGAGGCATTCAGGAAGATGAAGGGCAACCAGGTGACCAGGCTGGCTTCTTTTTTCTTGGATCTCCTCTTTGTAGGAGGACTAACAACCATATATCAACACAATTGATGTTGGGTGTGGCAAAGGACATCAACGTATCCCGACCATCCAGGGGAGGAGGAGGAGGGAGGGAGCAGCCTGCAGAGAGCTAGCTCCTTATTCCCCAAGACAGGATGGGCAAGCACAGAGCAGGGCCTGATGCTTGAGGCGTTCACCAAACATTTAGTAAGCACTCATTGGGGGCCATGCACTCTCCTGGGTCCTGGAGTTGCAGAGATGAGAGAGACATGTTTTCTGTCCTCTATAAATTCCCAGTCTCATCTCTACCCATAGCCCCAGCCACCAGTACACCCACTCCTGCCCCAGAACCAGGACACCTATATACATGTACACACACTCCCCAATATACTGAGGTGGGAGGGGCCTCAGACTTCTAGGATGGCAGTTAGAAAAGTCCTGAAAGGCTGTCCAATCTGATCTGCTACCCAGAGCAGAATCCTTGATAGGTGGGCATGTAGTTTGTGCTTGGATCCCTTCCTTGATAAGGAGCTCACAGCACCCACTACAGATCTCGGTATACAGTTTTCAACTCAATGACACTGACTAACTGACCTTGGGACGCCTGAATGTGGGGTCCTGACATCGCATGGAGAATGAGGGATGGTACCCAAAGCCCTCTGATGGCCTCCAGTAGGTGCTGCAGCTGCTATCCGGGAAAGGAACAAAGTTGGCTCCGTTTCGCCTCCATCCGCCTGACCTTTGGGTGCAGCCCTCCATGTTATCTTGACCCTTGTGAAGGCCAGCCCCGCCTTCCCAGGTCCCCGCCTCCCTGTGCCACTGTCTCACTGCCAGACTGTGCCACTGCACTAACCAATGCAGCAAGCCACAGCCCAGGAACCAACAACGTCCCCAGGGCTGCCCTCCGCCTGGCTTGGGTCCCTGGACCCCTAGATCCCCTCTCCTGCCCCCAGCGTGCCTGCCCAGTCCCCACACCGTGTCTCCTCCGCAGTGGTGTTTGGCCAGTTCGCCTTCTTTCACACGGCCCTCAACGACGTGGTGGAGGTTCACGACGGCCACAGCCAGCACTCGCGGCTCCTCAGCTCCCTCTCGGGCTCCCATACAGGTACCCGGGGCTCGGCCAGGGTGGGGATGGTTGTGGGCCGGGGTCATCACGGCCGGCTAAAGGAAGGAGGCTGTAGAAGCACCCCATGGCCGCAGGTGGCACCCTACGGCTCTGCGTGCCTGTCGTGCTCTGGTGCTCGCCTGCAACGCTGCAGCCAGCTCCTGAGAGCTCCAGCTCGCGGGGCATTCAGCAGCGGCCCTCACCCAGGCTGTGTCTACACCGCCCCCTTGTGGTGCAGCCTTCTCCTGTTGGTTCGTATTCAGATGCAACTTTTATTCTTATTCTAAATGTATTGCATTTTCATTATAGAAAACTTAGTGATAAAACAAAATAATTGCATACAGAATCAAAATAAAGACTACCCCGAAAGAGCCACTGACAAGATGTAGTGGATCTCCTTCCAGTCTTTGTATCTACTTCGACGTTTACATATTTTATTCAACAAACCAATATACATATTTTATTGAAATATTCGCTGCGAGCTTTTCTCTGTCATTTTTTTCTTCTAGGCTAGGATTTTTAAGTGCCACATAGTAGTCTCTCATATAGTTAGTTAAAATTTATGTAACGAATTCCCTGTTATTGAACATTTAGATTGTAATGTTTTGTGCTTATGAATAGTAATGCAATGTATTGTACATACATCTTTATATACATTTCTGTTACTCTAGAATATCTAGAAGTGGAATTGCCAAGTTAAAGGATATGTGAGATCTTTAAGGCTTTTTATGCAGATTATCAAATATCCCTCTAGAAAGACCTTGTCAGTTTGATCACCAACAATAAGAAAGAGGGCATGTTTTATTCTCACAAAACCAGGTAATCAAAAAAAAAAAAGCGTCATCAGTTTGAAAAGTGAAAATGGTATCTCATTTTCTAATTTGCCTTGTTTTATTACTACTTAGGTTAAATTTTTCTAATGTGTTTATTGGCCTGTGCATTTTTTATTTGTGAATTTATTGTGAATTTGTGTCGATTCTTCTATAAGCACTTATTTTATTTAGTGAGTAGAGCTCCATATTTTATAAGCTATATAAATATATATAATATGCTATAAAAAGCCCTCCTCTCCAGCTTGTCTTCTGCTATATAATTTTCTTCAGGGTGCTTTAATGTCAGAATATGTAAATTTCCCATGCTATCAAATCTATCGATGTTTTCTTATATAGTTTTCTCCTTTGCTTTTATGCTGGTCAAATAAATATTCCTCTGTGTTTTCTTTCACTTCTTAGTTTCATCACACTGCTTTAATACCTTTGGAATTTATTTTATTATTTGATATGGGGAATCTAACTGTGTTCTTTCAAATATAGTTAATCAGTTGTCCTAGCAGAACTTTCAAAATGCCAAATTTACATATACTAAATTTTTATGAAGTGTCTGTTCTTAGACTTTTTATCCATTTGTTCTAAGTGTCTATTCCTTTTTCAGTTTTAATTATTATAACACTATAATAGTGTTTACTATATAATAATTTTAAATACATGGTACTATAAGTCCCCAAAGCCATTCTTGTTTTGAATTTTTATTGGCTGTTGTTGCTTACTTTTGCCTCCAAATTATATTTAGAAATATTTTGTTAAGTTTAAAACATTGCATCAAAATCTTGACCGGGATTTAATAAAACTTACACGTTAAATTAGGGTGAACTCACGTGTTTATAATATTAACTCTTCTTCCCATCCAGGAATACAATATGTCTCTCCATTTGTTTATCTTCTGTAGCCCTTGGGAGGGTGCTATAATTTTTATTTAGGCAGTATTCATTTTTTGTTAACTTTATCCCTAGATATTTCATGGAGATTTTTGTTGCTGTTGTAAATGGGTCTTTCCCCCTCCCCCCCGCCGTTATGTTTTCTAGCTGGTCATTACTAGTATATTCAAAGACTGTTGTTTTTGGCATATTTGCTTTGTAAAGTCATTGGGCTCTTCATAATACTGCTTACACTGCCAACTAATTCTCCTGGCTCCTCTAGGCAAGAAGTAATATCATCTGCAAATAAATTTGTCTCATTATTTTATCTCCTCCTTTTCAGTGGCTTTTCTTTTATTTTCTTCCATGGTTATTGGTCTATTCAGGTATATTACTGTAATATCAATGTTGATGTTTTAGCTTTTAGTAAAAAATCCATTTCATAATTTTGTTTACATTTAGTACCACAATGTATATAGTGTACTATGATGATGTTTACCCTGCTTTGTATTAGTGGTGATATTCCTGCCTTTGTTATGCTACATCGTGCATTCATCATCCCCTTTTTACTCGGCTGTAGCAGGTGTTTTGTGTTTTTGCATTTGGTTTTTTTTTTTTTTAATTTTTATTGCTGCAATTTATCAATTATTCTGCAGAGTTTGTTGTTGCTATTTTTTTATGAATCTCTGACTTTATTTCATCATTTCCTTCCTCATATCTTCTTCTGATTATTTTGTTCTTGTTCTAACTTCTTGAATTGAGAGCTCTGTTCATTATTTTCTCTGTGTAATAAGGAACATGTTTACAGCGATGTATTGACCTCGAAGCATAGTTCTGGCTTCATGCCGTAAATTTTGATCTGTGCTGTGTTCATCATCGTTACTTTTTAATAGCTCATCATGGTGTTGTTTACTCGTTTTGCCCAAGTGTTGGCTAAGAATGTCTTTTCTTTTCCCCTAAGAATATGGGTTTTGTTCTTGTTGCATTAAACTTTTGTGTTAATTTATATTTTTATTTCCATGTAGTGAAAGAATGTGGCCTGTACCATTTCTTCTTTGCGGATTAATTGAGGTCCTTTCAGTAGCCAAGGACCTTTTTTTAGTTTCCTAAATATTTAAGAAAGATGTGTATTCTCTGTAAGGTAGAGAAGCAGGACGAATGAGCTCAGGCTCTACAATCACACTCTTTTCTTAGCTCTCCTGTTTGTTTTCCAGGTGTCTTAGGGCACAATACTTGAACTCGCTGAGCTTCAGTTTTCTCCTCTGTAAAATGCAAAGAGAAAGAGTCCTACCTCCTAAAGTTAGTGTTAGGAGTAAATGAGTTTTGTAATTGCCATTAAATCAATCTTACTCAATTTTGTTATTCAAATCTGTTGTATCCGTGATTCTCAACCAAACAAATTTTTTGTAACCACCACCTCACACATACACACCCAACCAAGAGTGTAAATCAGGAACTCATGGAGTAGGATGCCTTTTCAAAACAGATAGATAGATAGATAGATAGATAGATAGATAGATAGATAGATAGATAGATAGTAGATAGATAGATAGATAGATAGATAGATAGATAGATAGATAGATAGGTGTATAGCTATAGATTTAGAGTTATAGTAAGGATTTTCAAGTAAAGAGATATAGAGAGGTCTAAATTTAAGACCTATAGATATAAATATGGATGTAGATATAGGTGTATAGGACCAATAGAAACAGGAAAGGAAAGGAAGAAGATGGGAGAGGAAGATGAGAGAGGGAGAGAGAAAGAGAGAAAGATGTATAAGACCTGTAGATATCAAACTCCTGACCTCAAGTGATCCACCTGCCTCAGCCTCCCAAAGTGCTGGGATTACAGTGAAACCCCATGTCTACTAAAAACACAAAAATTCACTGGGCATGGTGGTGGGTGCCTGTAATCCCAGCCACTCGGGAGGCTGAGGCAGGAGAATCACTTGAACCCGGGAGGCGGAGGTAGCAGTGAGCCAAGATCGCACCATTGCACTCCAGCCTGGGCGACAGAGCGAGACTCTTTCTCAAAAGAAAAAAAAAAAACCTGTAGATATCAATATCAGTATATTCAGAGAGTCCCTTATTCCTCATTTGGAGAAACACTGATAACGAGCCATTGGTACTGATGGGAGTGCACTATGTCCCTGTCCCTGAGTGGTGTTGGGGGAGAAAAAGCTTAAGGACCACTACTCAACAGTCTTCATTTTGTTTTTCTATTTGATGTATCAATGATTGTGAATGTTGCATGAAAGTATTTCCCATTACAATTACGATATTTTGTTGTCTTCTTGTATTTCTAGCAATTTTTGCATCTGTTTTCCTGACATATCTTCTCTCATTTTCTCCAAGTCTTTTTCTTTTAAGAGAAAGTTGACTCATTTATTTTACAAGTGAATTATTTGGTCTGATATCTGTCATCTTGTATTGTTCTTTCTGCGCTTTTGTTTGTGTTGTTTTGATTTTGCTTCCTCGCTTTTCCATACATACCTGACCCATCTCTAATTTTCAAGTTTTTCTTGATATATTTGGACTTTTATATTAATGTTATAGTAGTTATTTTTTAAATTGTGGACTTCCTCCCCAAGAGCAAATTTTTGCATTTGCATTTTGTTTTGTTAGCTCATTGACAATAGTTATTACACTTTTCTGGTTGTATTTATCTCTGCTGGTTCCTGAATTCCCTACTTTAGTTTTGGGTTGTTTTTTTTTTCAGTGGGGCTTAGAACTGCAGTACTTTCTGTACCATGCATATATGAGAATGCTTTCCTTTTGACATGGGATATAAATGACAACTTGATTGTAAATCAAATTATGGATCAAACTTTATCTTTCAAAACTGCAGTAATTATTCCTCTCTATTCCAACATTTACTGTTACAGACAAATTGGGGTCCAACGTGATTCTTTGTCCTCGTAAGTAACCTGTGCTCTTCTGTCTATATGATTTTCTTTTTTTTGTTGTTAATTAAAAAGCCCGCTAGGATGTATTGTGGTAGAGGTCTCTTCTCACTGATTGTATCTTGCACTTGGCAAATACTTCAATCTGAACCTCACATCTTAGGAAAAGTGTCTTCTTTCTTAAATGATTTTTTTTTTTTTTTCTTTTTGAGACAGACTCTCACTCTGTCACCCAGGCTGGAGTGTAGTGGTACGATCTCAGCTCACTGCAACCTCTGCCTCCCAGACTCAAGAGATTCTCCTGCCTCAGCCTTCCGAGTAGCTGAGACTCCAGGTGTGCTCCACCACACCCGGCTAATTTTTGTATGTTTAGTAGAGATGGATTTTCACCATGTTGGTCAGGCTGGTCACAAACTCCTGACCTCAGGTGATCCGCCCGCCTCAGCCTCCCAAAGTGTTGGGATTACAGATGTGAGCTACCTCACCCTGCCTTAAATGATATTTTTTCTCCTTCAATTTCTCTGTCTTCTCTTTCTGGAATTCCTGATATATGCATATGGATTTTTTTTTTCATCTTTCATGTCACTTGTCATTTCTCTCATTATTTGAATCTCTTTATCCTTTTTCTGTGGATTCTGAGAGAATTTCCCAAATTTCATCTCCACTTCACTGTTCAGTTTCTGTGGAATCCAGCTGCTTGCACTAGCATTTCTCATCTCTTTGCAGCCTTTATTGATCTCAGATCCTTCTTCCTCTGACTTCACAGATGCAATGCTAGATTTAATCGCATGACAACCATGACTGAACATCTGCTGAGTTTTGCCTGTTCTTTGTTGTGGTTCACATAAAGTGTTTGCTTTGACTTCTCAAAGTGATCTCCTTCCTCAAAACTTTAACATTTTTTCTTATGTCCAGTGATTTTACTATTTGCTCTCCCTTGAAGATGGGGCCCATGTGCCTTCAGGGCTGAAGTTGACATGGGTTCTGTGAGAGCTCACTAGGGTCCTTATCCACATCTGTCAGGCCAAATAGAAAAGCTGAGTTTCACTCTACTCACATCCATCTGGAGGAGGAGTTGGAGATGGCAGTGATAACAAAGGGAGGCTTTGTCTTCATGAGTTTCTTTCTGCTTTGGCAGCTACACGTTAGCTGGGGGCAATAACTGTTAGCTGGGGCAATGACTCCTAGCCAGGTTCAGCCCTCTGGGTCACATGTACATCTAAGCCTGCTTTGTAGAAGGCTCTCTGCTCCCATGTTGGTGGCATCACATGAGCTTCCTGGAAGTACAGGTGGACCTCCCAGTAGCTCCTTGGTGGGTCCCAACTCTAGCCCTCACTGTAGTGGAGATATAGCCTGGTTCTCTGTAATCCCTGCCTTCCTCCTGAGAATGGGGTCTGGGGTCAGCAGCCCTTCTCAGGGGTCCCTGAAGCTGCAGGGGGGGCAGCAGGCAGAGTGGCCATGCCGCTGCCTCCACTCAGGTTCTCCCTGGGCTTCCCCAGGATGGCGACTACACTAATTGGCTGCAGGTCTAGTTGGTGCTGTCTCTCCCCTGGCCCAACTGTACTGCACCAAGCAGAAGATGTACCTTTGTCTTCTGCTACACAGGCTGTCAGCCTCCCCTGGTTTCCTGTGCTCATGCAGGTTCCCCCCGGTTTGTGTGTTACTGGCCAGCAATGGTACAACCCGGTTAGCCTGGGACAGTCCCACCATAACTATTGATAGCACTTTCTTTGACTCTCCAAAGTGTTCTAGTATGAGCAATAAATTATACCGTCGCTCTGGTTATCCATCATTTCATAGGATGGTGAGAGAGTGTCTGGAAAAGACCAGTTGCTCCTAGATGATCACTTCATCCTCCTTCCTAGAAGCCAATGCTATTTTTAAAAACTCAGCTTGATGTCAGTTTTCCAAGTAAACCACCAGTCAGTCGGCTTGGTAACAGCTGCTCTTTCCATCCCTGTCGCTCCACACATCCCTAGCAGCCTTCTCCTTTCTGGCACAGGTCATTTAATCTTTCTGGGCCTCTCTTTCCTTCTTTATTAAATGAGGGTACTGAATTCTGTCATGCCAACCTCGCGGTGACCACAGGTCAAGTTAAGACCGTGGATGAAAAAGCTTTCTATAAACTTTAAATTGTAAAATGCAGTAAAAAATGTGAGATTTTATTTCAGGAAGGCCTGGAATGTGGAAGGAATTGCTGCATGGGGTACTGGCAGCCCCTCCTTCCTGGCCAGAATTTTATCTTCTGGGCCCACCTGCTGGACTCACTGTTCTCTCCTCCTTGCCCCTTATCTCGGCAGGAGAATCATTGCCCTTGGCCACCTCCAATCAAGTTCTCATTAAGTTCAGCGCCAAAGGCCTCGCACCAGCCAGAGGTTTCCACTTTGTCTACCAAGGTATGGAGGACACGGACACCGGAGGTAGGAAGGTGATCTCGGTTCGTAAGGGACTCGTGATCGAAGGAACAGGGATCTTTGACCTCTAGTCTGAGTCCCTTTCTCAGGGTGTTTGGGGGCAGTTACTAGTTAGTAGGGCAATTCCCTGAAATTCAGTTAATTTTATGCATTCACTTACTCAGCAGACATTTCTTAGACAAGTTCTGTGTTTAATGAGGAAGGAAATCAGAAAAGGGCAGCTAATTTTTTCCCCTTCCCCACTCCACCCATTGTCTGGCATGGTCCAGATGGCACTAAAGAGACCAGCCCAGGCATCTTACCTAGACTTCCCTGGAGCTTGGTTTTGCCTGCCAGGCACAGTAAAGGTGCGGGGAAAACATAGGCTCTGAAGTGCCGTGGACATCGATTTGAATCCCACCTCTCCACCTTCGAGCTAGGCTCCAGCTACGACAGGCCTCAGAGCCTGTTTGCTCACCTGTAAGGAGAGGGCAATCGCAATGCCTCACTGATAGGATGCAAAGAGGCTTCGGGAAGTAGCTGGTACCAACCAGCCAGTCGGTGTTAGTTCCCTTCCTTACTGGCCCAGAAAGGCAGTTTGGACCATCCTGGCTTTCACCCCCAGGCCCCAACCTCCACTTGCCCAGGAGAACATCCACTTTTGTAGGGCCCAGGTTCTAAGCATGGTCCTGTTCATTCGACTCTGCCCAAGATGAGCTGTGTTTCTCTATGCAGGAGCGATCCTGCCACAGGGGAGGCCATCCCCGGCCCATCAGCCATTCTGGGCGGCAGGAGGGAGAGAAGACTGGGGTCATGGAGGGCAGGGTCCCAGGCAGGATCTTAAGGCACATGGGGAACACAGGACAGAGGCAGGGCGAAGGCCCCGAAGGTGGAGGAGGAAGGCCCATTCTCCTTGCTGGGGAACGTGGGACCCTCTTGAGTGAAGGGCGTCATTGGGAAGGCAAAGAACAAAACTGGGCCTGAGGTCTGTGGGAGGTCCACGGCTCTACCTCCCTGCTTTCCAGGCACTGTGCTGTAGCACTGTGTGTCCAACTATGCTTCAGTATAACAGGCGTCCTGCTAGTTAGCCCTCAAGCCCTTCCCTCCAGGAGAGCATCCAGAGCCTCTCAGGGTTTCATCCGGACGCTCTTTGTTCCAGACCTGTTGTATGTCCGTCCCTGGGCCAGTTTCTGGGGGGTGAGGCCTCCCCTCAGTGCCCTTGTCCCCCACAGCTGTTCCCCGAACCAGCGCCACGCAGTGCAGCTCTGTGCCAGAACCCCGCTACGGCAAGAGGCTGGGCAGTGACTTCTCGGTGGGGGCCATCGTCCGCTTCGAATGCAACTCCGGCTATGCCCTGCAGGGGTCGCCAGAGATCGAGTGCCTCCCTGTGCCCGGGGCCTTGGCCCAGTGGAATGTCTCAGCGCCCACGTGTGTGGGTGAGTAACCAGCACCCGGGCGTTGGGGGTGCGGGGGGCGGCACGTAGTCCTTTCTCTCTAGGGGAGGCAGTCAGCCCCAGCGATGCCCCACGACACACAGCGACCGCTTCCCACCGCATGGCTGAGGTGCAGTGTCCCAGTCACCCCAGTCCCCGGCACTGTGGGCTGTGTGAAGACAGCCGGGGTACTGGGGATGGGGCACACGTGGAGAGGGGAGCTGGGCCCAGGGCCCCGAAGAGAGTTGCATGGGGAGAGGCCGTGGAGAAGGCAGGACTGGGGACATTAGGGAGACACCCCCATGGGGGGGGGAGGACAAACAGAGGCTGGGGGCCCTGAGGGAGGAGTCAGCTTGGGGAGGCTCCCACGGGAGGCCACAAAGCCTCTCACCCGACGGCCTCTCCTCCCAGTGCCGTGTGGAGGCAACCTCACGGAGCGCAGGGGCACCATCCTGTCCCCGGGCTTCCCAGAGCCGTACCTCAACAGCCTCAACTGTGTGTGGAAGATCGTGGTCCCCGAAGGCGCTGGCATCCAGGTAGGGGCAAGGAGGCTCTTCGGTCAGGCAGGTGGCCGTCTGCTCACAGGTGACAACCACAGGTGCTGGCTGGTGCCAAGGCCTGAGTCAGGGTGAGCCAGGAAGAGACATACCAGCCCTGTACCTGCCCCTGCGGCTAAGGAGGTTCAGTCCCAGTGTGGAGATGTGCCTCCCAAGCAGAAAACACAGCAGGTTCCAGGCCCTAAGAGCTTCAGGGGCATGCGGTGGGGGTCAGGTAATCCAGGAAGGGGGAGAGGTGGGCATTGATTGGCCCTGGCCAGGAGGGGAGGCTAAAAGAAGGAACGGGCCTGGAGCTGGAATCTGAAGTGCGGGAAGGATTCACAGAAGTTGTTTCTCAAATGGCTAAAGATTTTCTTAAGATTCTGAGGGTTAGAAGGGGAGGCAGTGCTGATGAGAAGAAAGAGCAAAGCACCCAGCACAGCTGAAGCACAGAGAACGCCCAGGCACACACCTAGGGAACCACGCACAGCCTGAGCTGTAGAAGCTGAACTGGGGGCATAACTGGTACCCACGGGTAAGAGCCAGGCAGAGGGAGGCCCCAGCGTTGGTGCCAAGGCAGGGAAGAGGGTCAGGAGCCTGCAAGGCCAACAGAGAGGCAGCAAACTGGGACTCCAGCAGACAGATCCGGGCAGGAGTGGGTTACGGGCTCATTGCTGCAGGACATCTGATGCAATCAAGGCTGGAAAGTGGGGAAGCCCAAGGAACGTTCCAGAGATGAGGAGACAGTCAGTGAGACTGTCTTCCCACTTCCTGGAATTTCTTTTCCCCATGCTCTGCCTTGCAGAATATCCCACTGTCTTCTAATCATTTTGTTTCCACATCTGTCTTCCCCACTGGACAATGAGCTCCTTGGAGTCGGGGTTGCATCTTACTTTTACTGGAAGGGACTAGCACAGTGTTAGGCCCAGAGTAGATTCTCAACAAATCGAATTAACTATGGGAAGGGCAGAAAGGGGAAGCAGAGAAGGAGGGAGGGATGCAGGCTGCCTAACCAACAATTCAATCTTCTGCCTTCCCAGATCCAAGTCATCAGTTTTGTCACAGAGCAGAACTGGGACTCCCTGGAAGTATTTGACGGTGCAGATAACACGGTAACCATGCTGGGGAGTTTCTCAGGTAAGCAGGGTTTCCAGGGGCTTCAATCTGGAGGGTAGTGCTGGAACTCATTATCATGAACATTGTTACTATCATTATTATTATTGAGATGTAATTTATATTCCATGAAATTCACCATTTTCTAGCGGACACATCAGTGGTTTTCAGTAGATTCGAAAGGTCCTACAACCATCACTACTATCTAATCCCAGAACATTTTGACCACCCCAAAATAAACCAGGTATCCATTTGCACCCCCCTCCCCAGCCCACACCGAGCCTCTAGTAACAAGTAATCTACTTTCTATCTCTATGGATTTGCCTATTCCAGGTATTTCATATAAATGGAAGCCTTCTGTGTTTGGCTTCTTTCACTTAACATGACGTTTTCAGAGTTCACCAAGTCACAGTATGGTTCAGCACTTCACTGTAAGGACAGAGCATATTTTATGTGTCCGTTCATCAGTCAATGGCTTGCCTCCACTTTTGTGCTGTTATGAATAATGCTCACGCACAAGTCTTGGTGTGAACACACATTGTCACTTCTCTTGAGTATATACCTAGGAATGGAATTGCTGGGTCATGTGGGAACTCTTTGTTTAACTTTTGGAGGAACTTCCTGTTTTCCAAAGTGGCAACACAATTTTGCCATTCTAGTGATGGACTTCTGACTGAGTGTGGTGTATAGCTGTGCCCAGTGGCCAGGGCAATTATCTGAATCTTTTAGGCCCAGAACTCTAGGTGGCCAAGACATAAAGAGGAGTCACATGCTTCAGATAAACTGTCCACACTGCAGGACTTCCCAGAGAATAACACAGGTCAGAGTTATCCTGAAGATGGCCAGGAGGAGACCCAACTCATACCTCACCCTCCTGCGGGCACATGGCTCTGCCACTGCTCATCTTACAGGAAGCAGATTGGAGTCCCCCTCCCTCAGCCATTGGAGACCTAGCCCTCTGAGGAGTGCTAATTTGTCATTTAGTGAATTTCATAACTGGGGACATCTGGGGGCCTTGGGAGCAGAATGTCAGCAGGTAGCAAAATCCAGAGGAATAGGGAGGAATGCAAGGACCTGGAGGAGCCGAAATTAAATGACCCCTGGTGTCCTTGCCCTAGGAACAACCGTGCCTGCTCTTCTGAACAGCACCTCCAACCAGCTCTACCTTCATTTCTACTCAGATATCAGCGTATCTGCAGCTGGCTTCCACTTGGAGTACAAAAGTGAGAATCCGGGGTCTTGGCTGGTACAGGGTTCAGGGTGGGACCTAACAGTTACTGAGCCCCTTCTGAGCAAGGATTATACTGGAGCTGCATATTGTCCATCCCGCTTAAGCCTTCCCACAAACCTAGGTGAGGATGCTAAAGCCCAGAGAAGGTCGAAACCTCCTCAAGGCTGAGTTCTCCTCCAAGTGTCCGTTACTCGAAAACCTGTGTGCCTGCTCAGTATCCACACCAGGAATGGGAAGGAGACTTGCATTGGCCAAGGTCCCAGTATATAATTGGGATGTAAGAAAATTGTGCTTTCCTCCCCCAGGTCTAAAACCTGGCCTCTCTAACCCCTAGTTCTGTGATGCGATTATTTTTGAAGTTCCTCCTCTCATTGGATACCTCACTCATCTTCTACCAGATTTCTCACTGCAGGCTCAAACCCTTATATCCTGGCTTCTGGCATCCCTAAGTGGTCACTACTAAATACTCTTCACAGAAAAAGATTTGTGGATGTGCCTTCTGGGGAACAAAGAAAGAGGTTTCTAGGGAAACTGCTTGCATACTGGGACTGCCTGCCCCACCCCCTTTCTCCACTGGGTACAGGAAAGAATAGGTAGGCAGCAGCATTTTTTACACTTTTATTCAGCAAATACTTATTGAGCATTTACAACATGCCAGGCGCTGTGCTGGGTTTTGCCAGGATTGGGAAAGATTAAAATGGGTCAGTCAAAGTCCACTAGAGAGAGGTAGATACATAGACAGAGAGGTGCATGACAGCATTACAGGTGCTCTCATGGATGGCTCCAGATGGTAGAGAAATGGTTCAAGGGTGAGAATGGTTGTGGGTGGGTGGAGATGCAAACGTCCTGAAGACACATTGAGCACCTGCAATGTGCCACGCACTGTGTTAGGCCCCCATAGTACAAAGGTCAATAAGACAAGGCCCCTGCCTTCAAAAGCACAAAATCTAGAAGAAGAGAAGGACATGGACACAGTCATTTTAGTGAAACCTAAGAAAGCACAGAGGAAAGGAGAGATGCTAAGAAAGCACAAAGGAAAGGAGCTAAAGCTAGCCATGGAAGGACTTGCAGAAGGGGATGCCTGAGTTAGGTTTGCAATGAGAAGTGAAAAATGCAGGAAGGCATGGTTGGCTTGACCATCTGTAACAGCATGGGCCTGTGCAGAAAGAAGGCCCACTTGGTGCTAGATGCCTAATTGGGTCAGAACTATATGTTACACACATGCCCATCTGGGTCTGTGAAACAAATGAACTTCATCCAGCTGCTTCAGAAAGAATTAAACAGATCCCAGGATGCTCATCACCTGAAAGAACTGAAGCATGCACCTGGAAAAAAAAAAAGACCCAAGACAGCTAGAAGCAGACCCTGCAGGGTAAAGGGTAGGACAGGGACCTCTAAGACTCCTTCCAGCAGATGTGTAAGGCTTCACTCCCCTGGTGGAGTGAAATATCCTGGGTTTCTTGACTAAATCACATTTTTTCCTTTTATCCCTTCTTCTCTGTTCTCTCCAGTTTTGTTTCTCTATCCAATATTTTGAGCTCTTAAATGTTCCTTAGAATCTTCTCTGTTCTTTCTTCTCCCAAAGATACATTTTCTTTCTAAATCACTTTGCCATTCTACTGCCTCATTCCCAGGAAAAAGTCCACCTCTTCTCAATTTTCTTTGTCCAAGGGGACTGGCAGTTTTCTCAGTAGCTGACATTTCATGTGTTGTCCCCTCATGATGGGAAGAGCTAGGGAGAAACAGAGCTTCCCACTGGTATTTGGAGACTGGAATTCCTAGGAGCCAGGACCCTGTAGTTATATTTTATTTTGTAGGATAATCTACAAAGAGCTCACAGACAATAGAGAATTAACTGCTATTGTAGAGGCAAATGGTTTTGAAGGGTACTGAAAAGTCACATCCACTGCTATGATTCATAATTAATGTTTATTTAATTTAAGTGGAAATGGAGCAATATGCTTTCAAAAGTAATAAGTTACATATGATAAAAAATAATTTTTCCTTTGTTGTAAGCGTGGCTTAAATAAAATCAATCTGTGTAGCATAAGTTAGAATGGACTTTTCTATATCTCCCTCCATTTTTCTCTTCAACCTCATCTTTCTCCCATTCCATTTTTCTTCCTACTGTGCTTTTTTGTTCTCATTCTGCTCTTCTATCCATCACTGGACAGTAAGTAGGTCTTTCCAATAAGTAGGTCTACTTAGTTGCGACCACTGCACTAAATAGTGAGTTTTGTTCTACTTGGAGTGTGCAGAGGAAGGGGGAGAAATAGACAAGATGACAAATGAAGCACTTGAAACTCAGTTTGATGGTTTTTTTAATGCTTGTCCTTGGGGTCTTTTGTCTCAGCTGCTGAGAGTTTTGGACAAGGCTCAAAGAGTTTTCATTTCCAAATATCACACTCACATCTTAAAAGCACATGTGGGACAGGAATTGCCTGGGAAAAATGTGAAGGAATTTGCAGAGTGATAGCAACATTCTATGGTTTTGACAGGTGTTTGGGTTACAAAGGTACAGGCATTTGTCAAAACTCAGCACATGTACACTCAAGATTATGATGTTTACTTGATTATTACCATGTTCATGCACAATTTGTGCATTTTGTTATATGTGAGTTTCCCTCAGAAGGAAAAAAAGCACATGTAGTTATCAGAGTCTCATCTCTGAATGTGGCATGAGGACTCATTAGCTGCTGCCTGGGAAGATGGGTTGGTGGCTGATGGTCTAGGCTGATTGGTCCTTTCCTGTTTCTTTTCCATGAGCCCCTAGCTGCCTGTGGGCACTGGATACACGTGGGCTCCTCAGGGAGCCTGTATCCCCCAAAGGAGCCTGTATCCCCCAAGGGAGCCTGTATCCCCCAAGGGAGCCCCCAGAAGGGCCAAGGCTGCCATCTCCCACACTCTCTGGGCCATGCCACCCAGATACACAGTCTGCCATCCTCCCCTTTCTGCCGCCTTGGTGAGGAAGACCACTTTAGAGTTCACAGCTACCTCTCCGCCTCCTCGTGAGTCTTCTGGCCCTTGCCCCTGGAGAAGTGCCCTCCAAGTCCAGTCCAGCAAGACACAGAAACTTTTTAGTGCATCTGAAGTGCCTGCACCTGTACGTGGACTCCTGCAGAGCACAGGAGAGGCAGGAAGCCCCCTGTCTGGAAATGCTACTCTCCCATTTGCTGTGTGGGAGGCAGCCAGGGAGGGAGTCAAAGCAGGATGAGGACCGTTTTAGGAGGGGAGGCAGGGAGAGCAGGGGACAAGGTCAGACATGGGCTCATGTGGCCTCAGGGCTCGGCTTCTGCTTGGCCGACCTGGGGTCAGACTGGGCTTGGTCTGAATCCTGGGTCTGTGACTGACCAAGGGAATGTTTCAGCGCCTCCTATGGCCTGTGTCCTCATCTGTGAAATGGGATATGAAGACCTGATTGAAGGGTATGAGGGGACGCCCACACCAATGCGCCCCAGCCTTGCTCATGGGAAGTGCTCAGTGAGCACTTCTCTTGGGATGATGGTATGGACAGGCAGAAAGGAGGAGGAGGAAGATTAAGCTAGGTGCTCTAGCAAAACATTGTGTGCAATACCAGGCATGTAATGAGGAATAAATGAGTGCAGGTTGAATTTGAAAAGTCAAGAAAGGAGAGTGAAGGAGGAGCATTTGAGATCCCGTGGAGGTGATCTTGAAAGGGGACTAGGCCAAGATCACGAAAGGCCTGAGAAGATCAGGATGAGAAAGTTGGATTCCATAAGATAGGCCATGAGGACCTGCTTCAAATCACTGAGCAAGGAGGTCCCATGATTCAAGGAGAGATTTTAAGCAACACAAGTTGCCTGTGAGTGCAAGGTGGACTGGACTAGCAGTGGCTTGGGGTAGGGGATGAAGGAGGGCTTTAGCGGGGCCAGTGCTCAGTGAGGCCAGAGCTGAACATGGGAGGCAAAGTGTGAGAGGCCACCAGTGCTGCTCCCAGAAAGGGGCTGGCCTGACCTTGAAAACACAACAGGAGAAATAAGGCAGTGGAGAGTCTTATCTGCTAGCACACTTTTCTCAGAGTCTTGGAAAGTCAGACTCAAACTGAGCCCCTAAGCATTGCTGATATGTCCCTCCCTGCTCTCCTTCCTTCTCTTCTTGACTTTCTTCTCTCTCTCTCTCTCTCTCTCTCTCTCTCTCTCCACCCCCCCCATCTTAGCCCACAGGATCTGTCTTCTTAGGATAAGGGAGACAGAGGGAAGTTAAGAGTAAGAAGCAGGAGGGATGTGGGAGCAGAGCATGCAGAGAAGTCTCCCTAGCTAAGCCCCCTAGCTAAGAGCTCAGTGGGTGGACAGAACAGCCAGCATCCCCTGGGATCACACCCACCTTCCCCAAGGAACTTTGGTCTGTTGAGCCTCCATGCCATGTAAATATTCTGTTTTTCTCTGTGTGCTGCAAGGTGAAGACAGTTGGGAAGAACTAGCCTACAGGACGAGAGAAAGCACAAATTAGAGGCACCCCTTCTCCCTGCCGCCAGCATCACCCCAGCCTACCGCCACGTTGACCTGCTGGGCTAGTCCATTCTCCTTTCCTTCTGTCTCTGTCTTGTCTAGCGGTGGGCCTGAGCAGTTGTCCGGAACCTGCTGTGCCCAGTAATGGGGTGAAGACTGGCGAGCGCTACTTGGTGAATGATGTGGTGTCTTTCCAGTGTGAGCCAGGATATGCCCTCCAGGTACCTCCCCTGACACCCTAGAGCAGGAAACAGGTGTCCCCTGAGATGTGGTTGGCCAGCCTTACACCAGCAGAGCTACAGTCACCAAAGAACAGGGAGCAGCCCCCAGGTCCCCCGGGTACCATTATCCTCGCCTGGAGCTGTTCATGTGAAAGATAAACTCTGCTGACTTTAACAATTTGGCACAAGCCAACCTCCAATGTGTTCCTGCAATGTTGGGTTTGATTCGGCTTTAAGAAAATTTAATTTCCCTTTGAAGGCCATCAGGGAATTTAGTAATTAAAGGAATCTCACAAGGAAACCTCTAATAATGAGAATTCTTTAGTAATGGTTGTTAATAATTGTCCTTCCCCAAATTCTCTCTCCCTCTACCTCACTCCCATCCCACAGTGGATCTGTGTGTCTTTGTGTATCTTGTTCCTTAACATGAGGCCCCCGAACCAGACCCCTGTACAGCCCCTGGTTGTACCTACAACTGTGCCCACGGGGACAGCTAGCCCATCCCTGTTCCTGATTCCTCCAGGGCCACGCCCACATCTCCTGCATGCCCGGAACCGTGCGGCGATGGAACTACCCTCCTCCACTCTGTATTGGTAAGAGAGCCCAGACTTTACAATTCATTCCAACCCATTTTCTCTCAGGGATCTTAGCTCAGTCGTGTATCACCGAGTTCAAGTTCAAATCAGAAGAAAGTTTGATATTCTGGATTTGTTCCAAGTCAGTCGTTTTAAACTGATGTTTTTATAATCTCTAACTCCCATTTAACGCAGTCATCACTTTTGGAAACCTCTGCCCCACCAAATGAAAAGTTACAGGAGGTGTGCCCATTTGAAAACATGATGATGACCGTTCTGGCTCTAGTTAATCAACCAGATCCCAGATGGAATTTCTAGGCACTTTGGGCTTCCCCCTGTGCCTTCTTGTGGGACAGACAGATAAATCTAATAAAGAAATGATGAGGGTGGCCAGGCGCAGTGGCTCATGCCTGTAATCCCAGCACTTTGGGAGGCCGAGTCGGGCGGATCACTTGAGGTCAGGGGTTCGAGACCAGCCTGGCCAACATGGTGAAACCCCCATCTCTACTGAAAATACAAAAATTAGGCAGATGTGGTGGCACACACTTGTAATCTCAGCTACTCAGGAGGCTGAGGCAGGAGAATCACTTGAACCCAGGAGGCGGAGGTTGCAGTGAGCCAAGATTGCACCACTGTACTCCAGCCTGGGTGACAGAGCAAAACTCCGTCTCAAAAAAAAACAAAAGAAAAGAAAAAAGAAGAAATGCTGAGGGTTATATGCAAAACAAAGACTTGGCTTCGTCCCTTACCCTGTGCTACGGCAGTGATGAGCAGATCAGCAGACACAAGAAAAGACAGTGTCTCCCCTTCAGAAGCTTCTGGTCCAGTTAGGCAAGGAAGAAAGGCACGTTTATTTAAATATCTACTATATGCTAGACATGGAGCTTCATATTTCCTCAGATCAGCCCTTCAGGGGAGGTACCATTAACCTCAATTTGCAAACAGGAAATCTCAGTCTTTTAGGATTAAAAAGGAAGTGGCAGAGTCAGGAACGGAAACCTAAGGTTCTCTGGTGCCCAGTCGATTGTGAGGTGCCCCTCAAGGCTGACCTTGGGGTAGGAAGTGCAGGGAGGTAAGGAAGTGACACTCAAGCACAATGGCATTTCTCTTCTCTGGTTTCACCATGGCGTAGGGCATAGGCGTCTGTGGAACAGGTCAGAAATGTGAATGGTCAGCCCAAGGCACTTCCCCCCATTAGCGACTACAAAGACCTTGCCATGGAAACCATTCATTTAACGGCAGCTGCTGGTCATTGGGGGTTTACAACATGTGCTAGCCTTGTCCCAAGTAAAACGCAGTCCTTTCTGATGTGACCTCACAACAACCCGGTTAGATGGGGGCTGTCACTAGTTCCGTTTTACAGTTGTGGGAAACCGAGTTCTGGAGGATTTTGAACTTGCCCATGGTCCCGTCGGAAGTGAAGGTGGGATTG
Source organism: Hylobates moloch (assembly GCF_009828535.3). Classification (NCBI taxonomy): domain Eukaryota; kingdom Metazoa; phylum Chordata; class Mammalia; order Primates; family Hylobatidae; genus Hylobates; species Hylobates moloch. The sequence continues at coordinate 35,498,423 of NW_026652283.1, read as the reverse complement.
TGACACAGGCAGTCGAGGCTGGTACTCTGCACTGTTTTTGGGTCTGTTTGCCAAGCTGCCCACTCCCCAGAAAGCACTTGCCTGGACCTGCCAATACCTGTTCTACTATCCTTTCCCTGGGTCTCTGAGACTGGCTAGCCCCTTTCTGTTCACACAATCGTTTCCTAATAAGATGCAAAAGAAAAGAACTGATGTCAACTGACCAGACTGCAGGGGCGCCCCAGCCCTGCATCCTCAGATGACTCTGAACTCACCTTGATTGGCATATCAGATGTCCCTAAGCCCCTGGGTCACTCACACAGCCTGGTGGTTGGCTCCTGTGGAATGCTGATCACAGTTACTTTTCTGAGGATGGGCTCATGGTGAGCCTCCCCTGCCGGCCACCCTGCCCCCTGAAATATATATTTGAGAAGAGACTGGCATGGTGCCGGGCACAGAGTGGGGACTTGATGCATGCCAGTGTCCTTCCTTCATCCTTTTTCTGCAGTCTTGGAAGAGTGGATTGGGCAGTGAGGAGAGGGAGATTTGGGGGATGCAGTGAGAAGTGGTCGGACTTCTTTTGGCACAGACCTTCCTCACTTTTCCTACACATCCTCACCAGGGAGCTGACCTGTGAAGGGCATGTTCAAGGTTAAGAGTCCATAACTTGGGCTTGTGAACTTTTAGGCTGCCCTAGAATGCACCTCCCTTCCTGAATGTACATACTGAATGTCGCCCATGGGCATAGTCTTTTAAGAAGATTCCTTTGGATTCTCAAGGGGCTATATGACTCATGAAAGCTTAAAAACTGCTGCTTGAAGGGAGCTTCCAAATGTTGGCAGGGCCCTGTACACCCCTTGATGTTGTCCTGACCCTCTGTCTCATCTCATTGTCACAGCACAGTGTGGGGGAGCAGTAGAGGAGATGGAGGGGGTGATCCTGAGCCCCGGCTTCCCAGGCAACTACCCCAGTAATGTGGACTGCTCCTGGAAAATAGCACTGCCCGTGGGCTTTGGTAAGTCTCTGCAGCCCCCAGAGGAGACAGGCTTCATGCCCAGACCCCTGAGCTTAAAACCACTGTCCGCCAAAATCTCTTAGCGCAGCCTTGGGCCAAGTCGTTCAGTACTCTGCCTGTTTTCTCGTCTGTTGACCTCTTGCACAATTGTGAAGACTAATTAAGAACGGCAGAGATTAACATATAGGGGGAGAAAAGTCTTAGGGGTTGCCATTATTATTATTTGAGCCATAAACTAAAATCCAGGAATGTGGAATGGGAAATTACTCGGATTATACCTAACACTGTATCACTCGATATTAAAAATAAAAAATAAAAATAAATTACTCAGGGACTTAAAAAAAAGGCGGGGGGGGGGGGCGGAAATCTGTCGTACGGAGACTGGACCTCAAGTTGTACTTTTAACTCCAATGTCTCTTTATCATCCTAATTAAATTGAGCCAATCAATGTGAAATCAAGTTTGCATTTTTCTTTGTATGCACATTCTAGCTGGCTTAGAGACTGGGAAGGTTGTTTTTTTTGGTTTTGGGGGGTTATTTTTGTTTTGTTTTGTTTTTGGAGCTGGACTATGCCAGGCATGGGAGGTTGTCAGGGTGTGGAGGACATCAGTGTGGGTACAAAATTTAATTGCTGGTGATCCACGTATTATGCACTGGGAATATCATTTAACCCAAATGTCTCTGTTGAAGGGATGAGGGCTTTATGCTGACATGGAACTGATGGGCCGTACACACGGGTCATCTTGCCCAAGCCATTGCACAGCTTCTAGGAATGAAATGTCCCAAGGGGATTATGCCTGCACAGCCCTGAATGCCAGTCCGTGAGCCTCAGAAATGAAGATCTCCCATTTTATCCTTCATTATTCAGCCTGGAGTGTGACTAGAGATTAGGGAAGGGGCTTTTGGGAGAAAGCAGTCTAACTGGCCTTCTCTAAATCCGGTTGGAGGGGAGGAGAGAGCTTGGTGGCCCTCTGAAAGATGTTATTTTCTGTTCAGTACCATCTTCTGAAGGAAACTGGGTGTTCAGTACCATCTTCTGAAGGAAACTGGCAGCAAAGCAATGACACCCTCGGCAGTCTTAGGAGACTCCAGACTTTGAGACATTAAGAGGATCTGGGAGACTCTGTACCTCTGCATCCAGTCTTGAGGCAAAACCAAGATGATAGAAGGTGGGGAGGGCAACATCCAAAGGCAAACAAGTTTGAATGAGGTGGCTTTCCCTGTAAGTCCTTATGTTCAGCCACCATTTTCATCTCTAAATTCTGGGTGCTAATTCAGGTTTCAGGGAAGAAGCTACTGCTGGGTCCAGTTGCAGAGGCCCTGGATCCCTTGCTTTCAAGTTAATGTTGGATTCTGCCGAGGTCCCTAACTTGGTACCTGGTCTCAGCGTGTAAAGAGCTGCTGCAGCTACATGCTGCTCCACTAGATGGCGGTCACAGTCCAGTTCTTTCCGTGGAGTTCAAGTCGGAAATTCCGCCATCCTTAAAGAGCCCCTTCTGTGGGCATGCAGCCCGCAGTGCTCCTGTATGAGGGGACGATACCTGGGCGGTGGAATGGAAAGCACAGGCTCCTCAGATAATGTGTACAAAGATGTCATCACAGGCTAACACGGTGAAACCCCGTCTCTACTAAAAATACAAAAAATTAGCCGGGCGCGGTGGCGGGCGCCTGTAGTCCCAGCTATTCGGGGGGCTGAGGCAGGAGAATGGCGTGAACCCGGGAGGCGGAGCTTGCAGTGAGCCGAGATCGCGCCACTGCACTCCACCCCGGGCGACAGAGCAAGACTCTGCCTCAAAAAAAAAAAAAAAAAAAAAAATCACAAAATTATCGGCAACTTGGAAACAGTCCGCATGTTCATGGGTTGGGGAGTGAACTGTATGGTTGGATAATTCATAAAATGGAATTAACATGCAGTTAAAATGAACTCTATTTTTGTATATTAACATGGATAGACCTTGAAAAACACAATATTATGTAAAAAACTGTATGTACAGTATAATATCATTTATGTAAATCTTGAAAACACGTAAACCCAGATACATATTTAAGAGTCCAAAACCATGAACTGGAAGGATATCTTCCAAATTCATGTGATTGCTTCTGTGGAGGGCAGGAAGAGAATGCAACAGGGCAGGAGATGAAAGGTCTTCAACATTAAGTGTCAAGTCTTTATTTTATTCTTTAAATTATCAGATGCAAAAAAAATTACACTCGTGCTTATTCTGAGCTCATTCGATAGTACAGATAAGCCAGTTTTAAAAATGAAAATCCACCTATAATCTCATCGTGCAACGATAATCACTAATGGCTTAGTCTCCCACCGTTACCATGTAAGTCTTATGAAGACAAGGACCTTCTTGATCTTGCTCATCCTGTACAATGCCTAGCACAGCCCTGATGTACAGCAAATGCCCAGCAAATATTCTTAGTAGATGAATTCATATTCTTCCATGTTTTATAATACAAAAATTAGAATTGTATACAGCATACTATTTGTCATCTGATTTTTACAATTATCAATGCAACATGGGTTTTTTCCTATGCTCAGTAAACATATTTCTTCAATAACATTTTCCATAGTGATCTAATTTTGAAAAATCTTATCAGTAAACAAACATAAATGTTCCCACCTTCATTCTTGAAAGAGTATATTAATATGTACATTAAGAACTTAATTAGATTTATTTAACCTGTCAGGTTGCTAGAAGGTCTTGATTAACTCACTAAGATCCCAAAGTATAAACTTTATTTGGCTTCTTTATGGAAGAGAGGGGACAATGTATACTTCTAAGCCCTACGTTTCTGAATTATCATAAGGGTTCTAGAAAACAGCAGTATTGAAAGTCATGTCTTTTGGTTAAGTATTGGGGGTGTTATTTTTAAATGAAAAGTTTATTCTAGCAAAACTATCTTTATGCTGATATTGGACATATGAATCATAAATTAAAACAAGTGTTGACCCTGAACTCTGTTTTCAACAAAATAAAATGAACTCCAGTGGAGCTCTGAAATGACTGATGCCTTTAATTTGGATGAATAATACACTTTTAAGTTCAGCCGTGTCAAAGACAAGAGACTTGGCTGGACGAGGAATTCCCAAAGCCTGTTCTAGGAGCCTTGGCTGGGTGGGAAATCAGTAGCAGGGACTCATGGCTCTGGCAGGAGCTGCTTGCATGAGGCAGCACACTTGAGGCAGGACTGTGTTGCTTTGGGCACTGTCTGCCTCTGTCTTGCTCCCAGGAGCTCACATCCAGTTCCTGAACTTCTCCACCGAGCCCAACCATGACTACATAGAAATCCGGAATGGCCCCTACGAGACCAGCCGCATGATGGGAAGATTCAGTGGAAGCGAGCTTCCGAGCTCCCTCCTCTCCACGTCCCACGAGACCACCGTGTATTTCCACAGTGACCACTCCCAGAATCGGCCAGGATTCAAGCTGGAGTATCAGGGTAAGGACAAGGAGCACTGCCTTTGCTTCTCTGTCTATCTCCATCTCTTGCCCCAGCCACCCACCTTCCCAGCCTTCCATGTGGGGGAAGACAGAACACCATAAGGGGTGGGCTGCGGTGGCAGGCCCGGTCAGGGGAGCTTCCTTTTAGTGGCAGATCTCTCAGGACCCCAGGGCCATCTAACCCCATTTGTCAGCTTAAGTTCTCTCACAGCCTTTTCTAGAGTGGCAGGCCCAACAGCACCCTCTGAAGCTCCCGCTCTGTAGAGCTGTCCCTGGGCAAGTGGTCCATCTGTGCCTTCTCAGGTATCCCAAACTGTCCAGCCGGTCACTCCCCCTCGGGCTTGATAAACTGAATTACTTCCCCAGGGTTCTTCCCTGCACATCAAGCCCAATTACTCTCAGCAAAGCTCTTCCTATGGCAGGATGGAGGATTCTAGTAACAGTCCCAAGGGCACCTCTAAGCCTTGCACAAGGACCAGGTTTTCCTGTGAGGCCCAACCACACTCACCACAGCTCTACCTCCCTGAGGTGGGATCCCATGGCAGGCCCCACTCCTTCTGGGACATTCCCTGGAAAGAGCCCCATCTACACTCAGGTTCCCCTGTGTTGTAGACCATCCATCACCTGTGGATGTGGAGATTGTGCCCAACCTGTGCAGCTGTACATGTTGGTCCTGAGTGAGGCCAACCTCTCCCTTGGATGCTTCCCTTATTGTGACTGACTGAAGCATTTGTTCTAATCCCTTTCCCAGATTCTTCCACTGAATTTTTAAAAATATTTTTAGATTTTTTTCCAATACTAATTCATGTTAAAAAAAAATCTAAACACTGTAGATAATTTTGTGAGCACATTGTGTTAGCTCAGCCTACTGTAACAAAATACCATAAGCCAAGTGGCTTACAAACAACAGAAATTTATTTCTCACGGTTCTGAGGGCTGGGAATTCCAAGATCACAGTGCCAGCAGATGCCATGTCTGGTGAAGACCCACTTTCTAGTTTATAGAGAGTATCTTCTCACTGCGTCCTCACATGGTGGAAGGGGCAAAAGAGCTCTCTCAGGCCTCTTTTATAAGGGAACTAATCCCATTTATGAGGGTGGGCCACCAAATGCCCTGCCTCCAAATACCCTCACATGGGGGATTCGGTTTTAACATAGGGATTTGAGGGGACAGAAATATTCAGGCCCTAACACCCATCACAGAAAGTCAAAATCCTCCCATAATCCCACCCTATCACTACCCTATGCAGAGATACACACTTTCAACAATTCAATATATATTCCCCCTTTTTCTCGGTATATATATTGCTGTAGCTGTATTTTTAGCTGAAATTGGATCATACTATAGTTTTGCAATTTTGTTTTTTAAAGTTAATTTTTAATTGTACAAACATATTTATCGTGTTTTAAAAAAGAAAAATACAAGAAAGAAATTAAAACCTTACAAGTAAGGCCAAAGCTGTCTTTGTCTATGGCCTCCAAACCCAGGATTATTCTCCAGAAATAGCTACTATTGTTTAGGTGTGACCTTTCCAGGCCTGGATATATGTATGCTACATGTACCTGTGAAAAATATGTAACATTTTATAAAAATTTTTTGACCATATTTTCTATGTAAATAGTACCATCCTATATGCAGCTTTCTGAGAGTTGACTTCTTTATTCTGGAAGTAAGATGGCGGGGATGGAGCTCCTCCCTTGCCAGAGAAGAATACTGAGGGGGGACTGGGCTTGTCATTTAGGGAAAGCCTCAAAGGGCATCCCACGAGGTGGGTGCAACTGAATCAGTTCTGCAGGAGACTTCGGGGTTCCAGGGTCCATCTCAGGGAGAGCTTTGGTAAGTGTGGCTGGGCTTGTCACCTAGAGGGAGCCTCAGGAGAAGCTGGGCCTTGCACCCAGACAGAGCCACTTCACTGGTGTTAGCACAGCTGCCACACCCAGGGAAGGTGTGTGCAGGCTCATGACAGAGGCCAGCCTTGCCCAAGAATGTCTGTGCCTGTTATCTGGGAGGTGTGTACCTGTCAAACAGGTCAAGATGCGTTGGATGGCCGTGATGTCACAGGAGGGAGTTGGTCCCAAATATGTCCTCTCAGAGACAGATGCAACGCCTTCCCCCAAGGCTTTCCCTGTGTCTTAGTTTGTTAGGGCTGCCGTAAGAAAGTACCACAAACTGGGTGGCTTAAACAACGGAAACTTACTGTCCAGTGGCTCTGGGGCTGGATGTTCAAGATCAAGGTGTCAGCAGAGTTGGTTCCTTCTGAGGCCCGTGAGGGAGACTCTGTCCAGGCCCCTCGCCTGGCTTCTGGTAGTTCATGACAATCTTGGCATTCTCAGTTCTTAGAAGTATCACCCCGACCTCTGGCTTCATCTTCACATGGTGCTCTTCATGTGCCTCTGTCTCCAAATTCCCACCTTCTCTAAAGACACCAGTCATATTGGATCAGAGCCCACCCTAGTGACCTCATTTTAATTTCCATAAGTTTGGTAAAGATCCTATCTATTTCCCATAAGGTCATATTCACAAGGAGTAAAGTCTTCAGCATATGAATTTTGGGAGACATATTTCAGCCCCTTGCACCCCTCCCAGGCCCAAGTGCTCTCTCCCTGAGACCTTCCCTCTCGGATAAATATAAGGAATGACAGTGCCACCACTGTGCCAGGGACAGCTGCCCCAGGCCCACCTCGTGCACTGTGCCTTCACCCTAGACAATAGGCACGGTCCTGCCACGGAATCCCTGTGATGGGACCAGCCACTCGCTGTGCTCCCCGTGTGATGAGCCCACTTGTCCTTGTAAAGGTTGTCCCTGTGTGACCGCCTCAGATTCTCCATTGACTTCCCCAAAACAAGAGGCCTAACTACCCCCACAGAGCCCTGGCCTTGGGCTCACTTGCCCCCACTCCCCCAGCCCCCATCTTTGGAAATGCTCCCACCATGGCCACCCTGCACAAGGGGCCCCGCTGTCCCCCTGAGGTTTCCTGGACGACAAGCCAACATTCGGGGCTCGCGTCCCTCCCTGGGATGGGCCTGTCTCTCCCACTGAGGTTTGCAGCCTCCAGAGTCCCAGTCCTCCTCTGATGACTTTCCCTGTGTGGGGAGTCCAGGGGGCAGCGAGTTGCCTTCAGACACCCAGCTCCTCCACCAGGAGTTGGCCCAACATGTGAGATGCACAGCGACGTCTAATGGGGCTTCCACCCTATCATGGGCCCCCTCCTCCCACAAGCATGTGACCTTCAGGGCTTGCCTGGATGTTCCCCTTCAGTCCCAGGTGCAGCCACTCCCTCAGCATTCACCTGTCTGCCACAGTCCCAAGGACTCCTGTGGAGCCACAGATGGTGCCGGGGCACCTGCTCCCCTCAGACTTGGGCTCCACCCCTATTAAGGCTTCTCGTTTGGGGTGATCCCAACCTCCTGGGCTAGGTTGCCTCTAGGGCCAGAGGCCTAAGTACTCCCACAGAGGCCTCATCATTTGTGATAGGCCCAAATAATTCTCCCTGACCATAAGCCCACACTCTCTGTTTACACCTTCCTCTGCCATACGGAGCTGCACCTCGTAAGCAAGCTCTGACCACTCTCCCCAGGTTTTTCCTCTGGGGAAAGACCCAGCTTCAATGAATGAGCCATTTGTCCCCACTGAGGCTGTTTCTGTCAGACAGACCCAGCTCTCTATGGCCCCTCGACTTTCCTTAGAAGTCCAACTCTTTACTCTTTCTCCAAATTCCTCCAACTGATACTCTGCACTTCCCGTGCTAGGCTCTTCTTTTCTCTTCTTCGAGTGAAGATTCCCATCAAGTCCTTGGTAGCAGCATAAAGAACTCCTGGCCAGGCCTCCCGGCTCAACATGCTTTAATGTGTTCCATGACAGTTTCTCAGGAGGGTTCTGTTTATAAAGAACTTAGCAAAATGGCTAAGACGTACAATTGTCCCCACATGCTAGGCATCATCATTATTAATGTCTTAAAATAATGGCATTTTGGTTGAAATTGTGTCTACCTGATTATGGCACTTTGTTTGGAAGTGTGTTCCCACTGTCACCAGGTGTGTCCCTTTAGAACAAACCCACCTGCTCCCCTGAGGAGTCCTCCTCTGGATAAGTTCATGCTTCCTCCTCTTAGGGTTTATTTCTGCCTTATATGGCCAACCTCTCCCTTTGAACCTTCTTGCAGGGGAACAGGCTCTGAGGTTTCTCTCAGTGTCGAGGTACTCTCACTGAAGTTTCTGTCTTTTTGAAGAGCCTAGATCCTTCCACTGGAGATGATTCCTGTAGGAGAGGCCCAGCTGCTCTCATCAAGACTGCTCCTGGCTTCTCACACACAGCCACTCCTTTCCTTCTCTCCCCATCTCTGAGTCCACGTGGCTACCCTGAGCCTTTCTGTAAAGACCCAACCCATCCCACTGGGTTGCCTCCCTGGGCAAAAGGCCCCCTGCTTCCGCTAAGACTTTCATTGCCAAATGGCCCAAACCCCCGTGCCGCAGGGCCAGGCCCGTCCTGGGGCTGAGCAGCCACCCCACCCGTGTGGCTGCTCAGTTTTTGGCACACCCAATTACCTCGATGATTTCCTAGGGAAACCTGCCCAGTTCCTCCCCCGAGACTTCCCTGTGAGGTACTGAATGGAAACATAACACAGCCACCATGACCACGTGAGTGCTCAGGAAATGTTAGCTTCAAGATCTGCGTTATTGATGTTGTCATTACGTATGAGAAACACATCTACTTCCAAAGAGCATCCATCCGGTCCCAACTACTTCCATTGAGGATTCCCACTGCAGGAACGTTCTGTCTCCTCCCACTGCCAATTTCCTGAGTGGAGTGGGCCCAATTACTGCCACAAAGGCTGTTTGGTGTCCTGTGGACCCGATTCATCAAAGGCCTTGCTCAGGAATCCCTCAGCGGCCTCTCCCTGATGGACTGGCCTCAGCTGTTTCCATGGAGGCATCTCCTGTAGAGTCAGGCCACCCGCTCTCATGGAAGCAGCTTCTCTGCCCTTTGGAGGGACTTGCTTTATGACAGCCACACGTCCCTTAGCCCAGCTACTCCCTCTGAAAAGCTGCTCTCCTTGCCACAGATTTGACTTACTCCCACCAGATTTCCTCCTTCCTGAGAGGTTTTGAGCTCTCGGAGTTGGAAGGAACCAACTCAACTCCTCCCGTCGCCGCTTCCTGTGTCTGGGATCTTGATCCTGGTTGTGAAGGTTCAATGAGATAAGCAACATGAAAGGAGTTAGGCTGGTGCCTGGCCCCCAGTGGTGCTCAGTGAATAGAGGTTCAATTGAGCAATGTCTTCCTTGAGCCTCCTTTTCCTATGGAATTACTAATAATAGATACTATTTGCTGAGCTTTCACCATGTGCCAGTACTGTGGAAAGAGCTATGTATGTGTTATCCTACTTAGTCCTCAAAATAATCATTCTATACACAGGAAAACTGAGGCGTACACAAGTTAAATTACTTACCCAAAGCCAACAACTTGTACATGACAAAGGTCCATCTGAGTCCAAGTCTTGAGGCTTCACCACTATACTCTCTGCCGCTCCTATTTTCTGGTCAGAGAGAATAAAGTGACCTTTTCTCCCGATCTTTTCCAGCCTATGAACTTCAAGAGTGCCCAGACCCAGAGCCCTTTGCCAATGGCATTGTGAGGGGAGCTGGCTACAACGTGGGACAATCAGTGACCTTCGAGTGCCTCCCGGGTTATCAATTGACTGGCCACCCTGTCCTCACATGTCAACATGGCACCAACCGGAACTGGGACCACCCTCTGCCCAAGTGTGAAGGTATGCCCCTCCCTCGTCCCCAGCAGTTCTTCCTGGGGTACTCATGGGGACTGGTCCAGAGCAATCCCATGTTCCACCTACCTGCTCCGTGGGATCTCCAGGGCTGGAGGTCCAGGCAAACCGTGGTCCATCCTGTTTTCACATGGTGTGGCCCAGGGTCTCCTGGGAGAGGGTCTTGGTGACAGGGCTCCGGGCCAGCACTAGGGAGGACCTGGAGGAGATGTGGGCCGCAGCCAAGAGGAAGACACACCCAGCCCTTGGGAAGATCCACCCTGACAGGCTGGAGGACTCCCATTGGAAGGGAAGGCTCCATGTGGGGGGGGGGAGCCCAGTGGTATGCTGAGAGCTAGAGAGGTACAGTTAATCCAGGCACCTGCCCAAAGGGAGAAGAGAATGAAGCCTCTTTATAAGAACTCTCTTGCTCCTCTCTTCATCTTCCCCCTCCCTGCTCCATTATACTCTCCTTCTACACAGGGCTGGAGAGACCTGAGTTGATCTATCAGGGAGCAGGAGGTGGCACTTTCTTGGGTCTTCTTCCTTACCCAGAACCGGGATGGAAGGTGACCAAGAGCTTGTGCTGCCTCCACCCTCATCTGCACACTTCAGTTCCGTTTGCCTTCCCTCTTCATTCTGGCATCCCATCATTTTCCTGGAGGAGTGGCAGGAATTTGTCTTGAAAAAGGAAGCCTTAGCAAAGGCAATAACCCAGGAAAGAGTGCCCCGGCTCTAGGATCAGATCACCCCAGGCTCCAACTCAAACCCCTTTGCCTCTCTAAGCTTCAGGTTCTTCCTCAGTAAAATGGGACTTCTCATCTTTATTTCACAAGAGCTGGAGGACTTCACAGATGGCTCCCTCTCAGACTCAAACTCTCAGTTTAACTCTCGATGGAAAGAGGGACCTTGTTTGCGAAACTGAGCCGTTCTGGCGTTGGAATGTAAAACCGTGATTTCTAAAACGATTATAGCCTCAGTTCATTTTTCAGATTTTCAGAGCTCTGCTCTGCGTAACCAGTTGGTCATTCTGCAATTGTTGGCCCATCACGTGCTGTGCAACAAGCCTCATCGTGGGCTTTCTTCCCTTCTCACACCTTGTTTGTCTTTTTGTGGCATCACGGGAGAGAGAAAAGAGCAGCGCTTTCTCAGTCTGCTAGCTTGAGCCAGAAGCCCTTCTTCCTCCTCAGAAGCCTTCTTCCCTTGGCTTCTCTGACACCATACTCTCTTGCTTTCTCCCATGTCCCTAATGGCAAATTTTAAGCCACTTAATATAGCACACACGACCCTTAGGTTAGGGCCTAGTCCCTGCTGACCTCCCATATTCTCCACTCTTGCAGATTTTATGTCCCAGCTAAGCTGAAATACTTTGTTTTCCAATGTGCCATGTTTTCTCGCCTCTGGGTCTTAGCATATGTTGTTCCTTTCCCATACAGCATTCCTCTCTCTTACCTTGCCTCCTTAGCCGTCCTAGTCATCCCTTAGGTCTGCGTATAAATATGAATTCTAGAAGGAATCCTTTCTTACTCTCAACCAGATGCAGGGCTCCCCCAAACACCCCTGTGGCATTCACGATGATGACATGGTCCAGCCTGTGCTACAGATGCTGGTGTGTTTGGCTGTGTCTCAGTGGTGTGCATGCCTGGGACAGAACTAGAGTACCTTGCTCCCACTGTCTCCCAGGCCGTGCCTGGCACCCAGGAGATATTCAGCTTATGTAGCAGGGATGGCGTGTACCTGCACACCACTTTCAGGGTGTATGTGCATTCACAGGACCCCTGGCCTCTGCTTGGAGTCTGTAGGGATTCTCTCTCCTCAGTCTGGTCTGCCCCAACCAGATGTCTGCTTGATGCCCCATGTCACCTACAACCCTCACTATTCTGGACCATGGTGTTTGGGGATTTTTGTCCACCATCCCCATCTGTTTTCCTCCGTGGGGACTGATTCTGAATACCATGAAGATGTCAAAGTCTTTTCATCCTCCTGCCTGAGGCCTAAATCAGTGAGACCAAAATTGAGTATTGCTTTTGGGGAACAGGAAGATAAGGAGAGATGATCTTATCTACATAGCAAACGCCTCCTCTTCCGGGGCCTGGGCTGAACGTTTTGCCGCATTGTTTCACCTCATCACCACCCCAATCCTATGGGGGAAGTATTCTTAGTCCCATTTTACAGGTGAGGAAATGGAGACTCAGAGAGGCTAAACTACTTATCTAAGAGTATCTGCTCAATAAATGGTTCACCTATGATTTGAACCCAACCTTAGCCTCACCCCAGGAACCCTCAACTAGACCACAAGTACCACTCTAGAAAGAGCAGATCAAAGAGAAAGAAAGAAAGATTTTCCCAATTTCTTAGCTCTTCCCAGCAAAAGCACTGCAGCTCTGACCCTAACATCTGCTCCCTCCCATTCCTGGGAAGGGAGAGGGGACAGCTTCAGGGCATCCTTTCTCTTCATAAGAAAGAGAAAGAGGGAGGCTGAGGCAGACCCACAGAGGGGCCTGCAGTGACAATTGAGAGCCAGCCAGGGTGTTCTGTGTGGGGACTGGTGGGTAGAACCAGGTGCAGCCATCCTCAGCTTGGCCTCCCCTTCCGCATCCCACCCAACCTCCCTGACAGGATGAGTAGTTCTGGGAGCTGGGAGTTCCTCAGGAAGGCATCTGAATTCTCGGGTGGGTACCGAGGCCCTGCACTTATGTTTGTGTTCCCTCCCTGGCAGTCCCTTGTGGCGGGAACATCACTTCTTCCAACGGCACTGTGTACTCCCCGGGGTTCCCTAGCCCGTACTCCAGCTCCCAGGACTGTGTCTGGCTGATCACCGTGCCCATTGGCCATGGCATCCGCCTCAACCTCAGCCTGCTGCAGACAGAGCCCTCCGGAGATTTCATCACCATCTGGTAGGCCAGGTGCCATGTCAACAGCCAATTAGAAAAGAGCGTTAGTGGGGTTCTACACTGGGTTACCAGTCAGTTACCTATTGGTTTAGAAAAACCAAGAGGTGAGTGGTTTTTAAAGGCTGTCAGCCTCCTGGGTTTCAAATAAACATAGTGGAATGGGACTCAGCTGCAACTGGCCATTATGGCTCCTTGAAGGGAGAGGAATGGGAGGGCAGTGGCTCCCAGCCTGCAGCCCTGCCAGAGCCAGGGAAAGTACCAGTGGGTGTGTTAATGGGAGTAGGCGTGGGTACACAGACTTGCCTCAGTATTTCCAGAGTTCAAACCAACATTCTACACGTACCTGGGCTAAGCCACCCAGACTAATGGAAGAGATTTGAGGTGGAATTTTGTGATGTCCCGTTGGTCATCTGGTGCTGAGCCAGCACTTTCCAGCAGAACTTTCTGCAGTGATGGAAATGTTCTATGTCTATGCTGCCCAATATGGTAGCCACTGGCTACAGAGTACTTGGATGTGACTGAGGATCTGATTTTTAAATGTTGTTTAATCTTGATAATTTAAACGTAAATAGCCATGTGTGGCTGGCAGTGGCTGAATTGGACAGCTCAGCTCTGAGTTATGTAGTTATATACAACAAGAGTTAATTTTAAATTGGGAATACAAATTGGCATTTGATATGTGCAGTTTCCTGGACAGTTTCTTCCCAAACCACTGGATCTTTGGAAGAGCACATAATTTTAAAATTCCTTTGTTTGGTGGTTACTGCCATTCTGGGAATCATCAGGGATTAGGGGAATTCTTTTCCAAAATTCCCAGGGCTTGGATAACTGTAACCAGACTGCCCTGGGTTAATTTCCAACATGATTTCCAAGCAATGTCTAGGAACAGATAGGATGGGCTAGATAAGGTTTCAGGGAAGAAATCCTTTGCCCCAGAAGGCATTGTGGATATACTCTTTGCTTGGAAGACAAGGAAATGGAGCCGGTATGCATAGCAGCAGGTTTTTACACCAGCTCCTCAGCCCTGTCCTAGTGCTGCCCCAGACTGAGAGGACCTGTGGTAAGACCCACACCCCTGCTCCATGGAGCCTGAATTTGCCCAGGAGCCCATTGGGCTGGTGAAGAATCAGGTGAATGAGGAATCAGTGTGAGCTTCACCGATTCTATCAACTATGTTGGGAGACAAGTTGGGAATGGTTGGGAGAGGTGTTTAGGGCATGGTGTGGGGAAGTGTTGGTACAAAAAGAATCATAGCCTCCCACTCCAGGTCTGTCTTAAGGCCACCAGTGGCACCAAGTGGAACAGGCAGCCATGGTGACTAGTGACATGCCAGGACCTTGTTTCCTGTGTACAGGGATGGGCCACAGCAAACAGCACCACGGCTCGGCGTCTTCACCCGGAACATGGCCAAAAAAACAGTGCACAGTTCATCCAGCCAGGTCCTGCTCAAGTTCCACCGCGATGCAGCCACAGGGGGGATCTTCGCCATAGCTTTCTCCGGTCAGTATGGAAGCCTGGCCTGGTGGGAAGGGCCAGGCTTTCAAGTCAAGGCTGAGCTTGACTCCCAGCTCCATCATTTGCAGATCATGTGACCTTGAGTGAGTTGTATAACCTCTTGGAGCCTCAGTGTCTTCAGAGTTATGAGAATTAAATGTATTAGCCTATGTGAGAGCTCTCAGCACAGGGTTCTGTAAATGCAAGTTTTCCTCCTATTCCACACTGCCAGGGCAGAGAGGCACAGAAGCCCAATCCTTGGTGCCAAGTCCACTTATTCACATCAACTCACTGGCTGGGTCATCCCTATACCTGTGCCCCAGCTTATCCCTTAGCACTTTCTAGCAGGTTCTCTTTCTCCAAAGGGATCTAGGGCCTCTGCTGACCTCTCAAGGAGCACTGTGTTTTTGTGCACAAATGAAGGCATTGTGCAAGAGTGTAGTTGCCCAGCTACTCGAGAGGGTGAGGCAGGAGGATTGCTCGCAACCAGGAGGTGGAGGTTGCCGTGATCCAAGATCACACCATTGCGATCCAGCCTGGGCAACAAGAGCAAAACTCCATCTCAAAAAAAAAAAAAGATAAATAAAAGCTTCAAATGAAAGACCAATCCAGCACACCCAGCAGCTTGAGAAATAACGTTCCCAGGAAGACAACAGGGACCATTGCTCACAATGGCTGCTGCTGAGCCAACTGCTGCTTAACATTAATAAAGCAATTGCCCCCACCGCTCACGAGTTAACATGTTCACACACACCAGAATCTGGCTATGCTCTCTCAACACCTCACCCTCTTCCCCTCAGGGGAAGAAGGAGGGTATTCACAAAATGAAATGGAGGAGTCAGCCTTGAATGTCCCCTGCCCTAGCATTCTGTAGCAATAACATGGTGGATACAGTGGGATATCATCAATGTGGTAAGAGTGTGTGTGTGTGTGTGTGTGTGTGTGTGATGGGAAATAGGGAGGGCGTGTCTGTAAAAGACCCAAGATCCTACGGCAGAATCTTCACAATGCTTATGCCTAGATGGTGAGATTTGGGAAATTTTTGTTTTGTTGCTTTTTAGTATCCCATGAACTTCCCGCATTAAACAGAAATTTGTAATTTTATGGCCAGGCACAGTGACTCACACCTGTAATCCCAGCACTTTGGAGGCCAAGGTGGGAGGATCACTTGAGCCCAGGAGTTTGAGACCAGCCTGAGCAATATCTTGAAACCCGATCTCTACAAAAAAAAAAAAAAAAAATTGTAATTAGCCAGTTGTGGTGGCATAAGCCTGTAGTCCCAGCTACTTGGGAGGCAGAGGTGAGAGGATAGCTTAAGCCCAGGAGGTCAAGGCTGCAGTGAACCATGATTGTGCCACTGTACTCCAGTCTGGGTGACAGAGCAAGACCCTGAAAAAAAAAAAAAAAAAACTAGTTTTAAAATGTAATGGAAAACCACGCCAATCAAAACAGTAATCACAAAATATAAAGTACCCAGGCTGTATTTAAGTGGGGATTTGTTTTTATTCATTTTTTTTCCTGGAAAAGTTTAGTATGCCTTAGAAGTTTTGAAGATAAGTATGACACTGAGAATGGAAGGCACCCAATTTTTTTAACTTATTAAGAAAAATTATAATTGGCTACATAAAAACTTAATACTTCTACAAATCAAAAGTGCCATAAATAAAACCAAGCAAATGATAAACTGGGAAAATATAATTAACCGGCTAAGGTCAACCTTGAATATTCAGAGTTCTTCAAATTTATAAGAAAAATAGGGACAAAGAAAGTCTTTCATAGCTAGACCTTCTTTCTGCCTAGAGTTTTATGATGTCTCAAGCTGTAGGGTTTCACGGTGCACTGGATGTGCATGGTACAGTATGCAATGCACAGAGGCACTGTTTTGTCACGCCATATTGCTGGGTGATCATGAAGTGATGTTTTAAGTATTTAAACTTCTAACATATTGGTTTATCACAACTCTTTTAATAGACAGTTAAAAAGAGACATGCAAATAGGCCATTAACATGTGAAAAATGCTTAGCCTAATTAGTTATCAAATGCCAATTAAAATAAAATAAATGCTGCTTTTTTGTTTAGCAAGTTAACAAAGGTTAAAACAGACGACTATCTCTCCCAGTGGGACCTAAGTTCTGTGAGGGCAAGGGATGTATTTGTTTTGGTTGTTCTTGTAACCTCATCACCTGACACAGTGCCTGACTCAGGGTGAGCCCTCCATAGACAATCATTACATGAACTGGGTGAAAGAAGAATGATGGCGCCCAGTGCTGGAGGAACAGTCGCTCTGTTGACAGTATCAGTGGGAACCATTTTCCTGGAGGGCAAAGTGGAAGCATGCAGCGAGTGCGGACATGGCCTTCCCTGGCTTATGTTAAATCAAAGGTAAACCCACTTGGTGACCTCAAGAGTGCCTCTTAGTTTTAACACCCACATTTCATAGAGCTTACGTATCTCTCAGTACGATACATATCAGCAAGTGCGTCTGGAGAAAACATTTACAGTTAGATCCCCCAAAGCATAATACACCATTTTAAATAAATCTATATACAGGGAAAGTCTCAAGTTGCGTTCCAACTACAGTTGGTAACATTTCAGAATCCCATGCGGACTTTTGGAAAGGGCTCCAATTCCATGGCGGGGATGTGTCTCAGAGGCTGCTGGCTCTGAGGTGTCACTCCATGCTGTTCATTGTAAACTGTACTCTACCACCTAGTGCCAGTCCTGAATGCATTCCCACTGAGCCTTTCATAGCTAGACCTTCTTTCTGCCTAGGGTTTTATAATGTCTCAAGCTGCAAGAGTTCATGGTGCACTGGATGTGGATGGTACAGTATGCAATGCACAGAGGCACTGTTTTGTCACACCATGTTGTTGGGTGATCGTGATGTTTTAAGTATTTAACTTCTCTAACATGATGGTTTGTTGCATATATTTAGGTATTTTATTTTGTCTTAATTACTTTTTGGATTTGGGGTTGAAGTACAACACAGTATAATTTTTTCCCACTTAAAATAATGGGATAGAGGCTCCTAGTTAATATATTTACACAGAACATTTGATTTCCAGGAAAGGATTACTGACATTCAGCAGGAGATAGCTCTACTTTCAAAAGGGTCATGTACTTGAATCCTTCCTAGTTAAAAAAGAAAAAGAAAAAAAACATAAAATATGCATATATAAAAAAAGATTTCATTGCAGCTTTATTTTAAATTGCAAAACTTTGGAAACCTAAATGGTCAACAGAGTATCTGTTAAATACATTCTAGTAAATCTATATGATTAAATCCTATGAAGTTATTTCAATCATATTTTCTAAGAAATGTAATTATATGGGAAATTCTTGCAATATAATAGTAAGTGTGCAAGGATCAACACAAGCTATATAACATATAATGCAAGTTGTGTAAAACAAAAATATTTATATATGCAGAGAATGAACACTCCAGGAACGTACTGTAATTGGTTAACAGTCGTTATCTCTGAGAGGGCAATGGATAAGTTTGATTTCTTCCTACTATTCCATAGAATACCTCAAATTTTCTTTAATGATAATGTATTATATTTGTATTTATCAAAGAACACTTTTTTAATATAGCACAGATTGGGGTGATTGGAAATAGTAACGATAACAGCAGCTGCATAGCACTTGACTCTGTGCCAGTAATAAAAGCCAGGTTATGAGGCCACACTGAACTTAGTCTCGGTAAATAGCATCCTGCCTCTGTCATCATCCAGTCTCTGCCCATAGGGATGAATTCCAGTCTAGAAAATTTGTGAAGCCAGAAGTATCTGGGCAAAGATCAGAAAGGTCAGCTTGTTAGCTGACTCCAGTGGGTACTCGCAGAAGCCACATGCAGCATGTAGATGCTCAGTGGTGGGAAGAATACAGGGTTTGGGAGCAGCCAGACGTGGATTCAAATCCTGCCTGTGCCACCTGATTCCTGTGTGACCTTGAGGAACGTACTTCACCTTTCCGAATCTCACTTGCTCACGAGTAGAGTAAGAGCACCTCACAGTGTGGTCAGATGTTGTGAGGGTTAGAATGGCGGCCTATAAAATGCCTAATATCTACGAGGCGCTCAGAAAACACTCCTCTCCCACCCTTCAGTGCCGGGGATGGTGTCACTGACTTCTCAGATCTCCCCTCTTTTGTTATTATTAATTTCAATAAGGATGACAGAAGGTAAGCAAAAAGGACTTCGCTAACCTTGCCCTGTTTACAGATTAGTACTCATGAATATCTGCGCATGAATAAATGAGGGATGAGAAAGTGAGGAATGGAACAAATGAATGACAGCATACCTGGAGAATGATGATCTTACCCTGACTTGCCTGCTTTTATCTTTTCAGCTTATCCACTCACCAAATGCCCTCCTCCCACCATCCTCCCCAACGCCGAAGTCGTCACAGAGAATGAAGAATTCAACATAGGTACCATCTCCCAAGCCAGCAAGGACTGTGAGCCCAGGACTGGGGAAGGAAGGGAAGGTGGCGGGGGGAGCTGTCGGGCCAGTGGACCTTGTCTCCTGCTTCTGTCTGTGGAGAGAGAAACAGTAGGCCCTGTGCCAGAGGGTTCTTTCCACTGAGTTTACACCCAAAATAAAACCAAAGGGGAGGCAGGAAAACAGTTTTCTTCTGTGATTCAAGTCAGCATCTTTTTGAGAAATCAATCCATGCAAGACAGTATAAAATGTCCTGGAATATGAAATATTCCGAGGCTCAGGCAAGGCTGAGTTGTGAGAGGGGAGCAGTTGCCTGGGCCATTTGATGGGAGCCGAGCTAGTTATTTAAGTCCGAACAGAACATGACCCGCCTCTGATTATCTCACCTGGAAGTGGGTTTAAGGTACTAATGACCGGACTTCTTAAGAGAGTCTATATGTTGGTCTTTCTTTGACAGGTGACATCGTACGCTACAGATGCCTCCCTGGCTTTACCTTAGTGGGGAATGAAATTCTGACCTGCAAACTTGGAACCTACCTGCAGTTTGAAGGCCCACCCCCAATATGTGAAGGTAATTGCATGTAGCCGCATCTGTATGGGGCCTAGAAGTTCCTCCTGAACAAAGCCCTTGTTTTGCTCCTCTTTCTATTCCCAGTTCTCAGCTCAGTCACTGCCCCATAACTTGAAAGGTCTCTTGGTAAATGTTGTCTGATGGATGAGTAAGTGCATGAGGAATGACTGAGTGATCACTAGATAGGTTCTCTGCCCTTTTCTGATGTCTGAACCTGTGAATTGGCCACAGTGGCCACATTTATTTCCATCTGCCTTTTTTTCTTTCCCGGGAATTTCTTGGAATTGCATACTGAGTACTGGAAGGACGAAGTCCCTCCCTGGGCCGTCAGGGAAGAGTGGGTTCACACACCATCCCTGCTTTACTGGTGCGCGGATGCACTCAAGGTGCTGTATGCCAAACCAGGCAACTGAGAGACCACAGCAGTCTTTATTCCAGTGTACTATGCCTTGACAGAAATGAATTTGCTTCAGCGAGTCACCCCAACTAAGATCAAAAAATAGTCTGCACTCATCAGGCATCTGACCTAAGGCAAGGTACCTGATTGTCCTGCCCTCGGTCTTCCCTTCTATAAACTGAGGATAATGATAGTACTTATGCCATGGGGGTATTAAATGGGTTAATAACATAAACCAGTTTAGAATGATGCCTGGCATGCAGTAATTGTTCCATGTTTGCTGTTAATATTATTGCCAGTGCGCCTACTGTTTCTAGAACTACTGCTACCTGCAAATATTCAGTAGCCTATGGGGAAACAGGTCAGCCTTTCCACCACTTCTGGGAAAGCAAAAGTAGGAAGAACCTGCAATATGGACTGTCAGTGAGGACAGGAGGGGACCACGAGGCCTAAGAGAACTTAAGTATCACCACATCTCAGTGCCCTGTGCTGGTCATCGGATTAGTGAAATCAGGAGCATGTCAAAGCAAAGCAGGTTTCCTCTTAGAAGACATTTGTTTTCCTTCTCCTCTTAAAATTAAAAAGGAAGCTCTATTGGGAAAAGTCAGTGAATCCCTTTCAAAGCTACTCAGGCAGAATCCTGGATGAGTCCTGTGAAATTCTGGGCCACAGCAAGATTCTTTCTAGGAGCCCAGCCCCAGCGCTGATTACCAACCCCCACTTCTCTGAAGGCAGAGGTGGGATGCGTGGACAGCCCATGGCAAAGTCTTCTACCCAAAATAGCATTACCTGAGATTGTAATCCAGGGATTAATTTTTGGCCTTGCAGTTCCAGAACCTCCCTTTTACTGGTGTCCCAGAATCCAGCATACCCAGGAAGCCTGTCTAAAGGCACATCTACTGCAAAATACTGATTTCTCCGTGTGCAGTGATCGGAATACTTACAACTGTTGTCAATGCACACCTTTGTACTGAAAGAACAATGTACGGAAGAAGTTGATTTAGTCCTCAGAACTTTGCTTTGGTGTCCGCAACCCAAGCAAATGGAGGTAGATGGGCCTGGAATTGCTTTCATGCTGCGAAGCTTGCGCCAGGACAGAGCACCTCCTCAGTGCTGGGGAATGGCCTCTCTGAACCAGCAGCTTCCCTCCCATTCATGGTGATGACAAAATAACCAATCCTGCTACTCCAGCTTCTCCTTTTCTAAGTTCCAAGCTCGATGTCTTCCTTAGAATGACATTTTTTTCTTCAGCTATATTAATAGTACTAATCAGGCCACAGCCAAGTTCTGAGACCTTTCCGTTCAAGACGCAGTTATCATCATTCCCTCTACAATTTATTGAAGCACTATGTTGCATGCTTTACATATATTATTTGATATTTTATATATATATATATATATATATATATTTTTTTTTTTTTTTTTTTTTTTGAGATGGAGTCTCACTCTGTCGCCAGGCTGGAGGGCAGTGGTGCAATCTCAGCTCACTGCAACCTCCGTCTCCCGGGAAGCAATTCTCCTGCCTCAGCCTCCTGAGTAGCTGGGACTACAGGCATGTGCCACCACACCCAGCTAATTTTTGTATTTTTAGTAGAAATGGGGTTTCACCATGTTGGCCAGGATGGTCTCGAGTTCTTGACCTCATGATTCACCCGCTCCGGCCTCCCAAAGTGCTGGGATTATAGGCGTGAGCCTCCACACCCAGCATATAATATTTGATATAATGCTCACAACAGCCCTGTAAGGTCTGTGTTATCTCTGTGTTGGAGATAGAGAAGCCATCACACACAGAGGAGATAACTTGTTCAAGACCACACCAGTAGTAAGTGGCAGAGGTGGGCTATGAATCCAGGTGTATTTGACTCAAAATCCCATGTACTTACCTCTGCCCTGTACAGTACAATCTTTGTTCAAATAAAACCCATTTTATAGATTATCTCCTTTGGATCTGGGGAAGCCTTACTGTTGTCTGTATGTATGTTCCATCCTCCCCTACTCAAAGCCAGGTAGTGGAACCCACAACTTATCTAGGAAGTGATTCCAACCAACTGGCGAAGCCCAAGTCCCAGAAATACTGCAGTATTGACACAGGATCTAAGGCCACCTCATATCATGGAGCAACACAATGATGGATGTGGGATCTTATCTGAACGTGCTCAAATACTGATTTTGTAGTGGTTGTCTTCAGTATTGGGAAAAGCAAATGTGCTGGCCATAGTTCCATCTCCACCCCTATGTACTTGGTGTTTCTCTTTCTTTCTCCAAGTGCACTGTCCGACAAATGAGCTTCTGACAGGCTCCACAGGCGTGATCCTGAGCCAGAGCTACCCTGGAAGCTATCCCCAGTTCCAGACCTGCTCTTGGCTGGTGAGAGTGGAGCCCGACTATAACATCTCCCTCACGGTGGAGTACTTCCTCAGCGAGAAGCAGTACGATGAGTTTGAGATTTTTGACGGTAAGTCGGTCAAATGCCACACAGTTCTCTGCTGCAGAAGACACGGAGTTGCTCCTGAACCTGAGGAGTCTGTGCTGCAGTTTTCCTGTCAGGGCTTGCCAGAAGCTCCACAGGATGTCCCGCCCTACCACAGCAACCCCAAGGCCATGGGACCTGAGGGGTGGCATGGCCCAAGCAGCAGAGCTGCTTGTGCTGCAACTTGAACCTGTTACCGAACCTTTTCTTACTCTAGCTCCCACTCAAAGCCATTCCTGTTAATGTCAACAGGTAAGTGGGTCATAACAGTATTCCCAAGTGAAGAGTGTGCTTCCTCCAAAATCCAGAGATCTACCAAAAATTGTGCTGCCTCTTTGGCTTGAAGAGGGAAAAGGTGCAATAATTTGCTCTTTAATTTGGAGGGCATGTCTCAGCATGCTTCAGACCACAGGACCCTAAACATTTCACAGCAGAACTTTGTAGGATTTATCTCTTACCCTCTGGAGCACATGCATCTTGCAAAGGCGTCTTGCCAAAACACTAATTGTCCCTTCTCACTCATCAGATCTGATTAATATGATGTCCTCAACAGAGTGAACCAATATGTTATATTCTGCAAGATGTCCAGATGGTCCACATCCCTTTATACACTATTATGGCAGAGAGCAGGAGAAGTAACATAGCTCTGGGGGAAACCATGAGTGTATACTATTGTCTACCTCATGTGAACGCAAACTGCTTCTGATCCTCCTTTCTGAAGGGTATGGAAAAGACTACAGGCCAGATCAACAGCTACATTCTATGTAATCAAGGCTGTGTTAATCTGTTCAAATAAAGATATGCGCCTCACACAGCTGCTACAATTGAGGCTCCTATTTTATTAAGTGTGTACTGTGAGACGGACCTGGGCCAGGGCTCCATTTATTCCCAAAACCAACCTTCACACACCCCTCCTCTGACAGAGTAGCTTTGATAGTGCTTTGGACCCCCAGGCATCAGCATCAATTAACATCCTGTATCCAGAAGTCTTTGATACATCTGAACATTCCATTTGCTATAATATTCTGTTTTCTGAATAAACAGTAGCAGGTCTTTTGGGGGAAGAACTGTAGGAACAACTGGTATATACAATTATTGTCATTGTGCAGGGTCTTTTTTCATAGGGACCCAGCCTCTTGGGAAATGAAACCTGGCTCAAGTCTGCAAACTGGGCAAGGGATTGCACCTTTCTGCTGGGGGCAGCTTTTCTCATCCTGCGGTTATCTACTCGTGATCTATTTTGTTCATATAGTCATACTTGTTTTGGCTGCTCTTCTTGGCTTCCTGTTTACTTCGCCCTTAGGAACATCATGTCCCATGAGCCATCTTTGTAGATCCCGTAGGCCAGGCTCTCCCAGCTGCCATTCCAGCCTTGCTTCCCATTTTAGTAATTATGCCAACTTTGCCTCTGACTGTTAAGTAGTTCCACCTGGCCTCTGTATTCTAGGACCTTCTCATCCCCATTACTGCTAGGGAGCCCAGTGTCTCTTCCCATCAGTTTTGACCCACAGAGGATAGCCATTAGTTACTCAGGTTTTCTGCAGTGCTGGTGCTCATCCCCTCCAGGAAGGCTGGAGCTCCTCACCTCCTGATTGCTTTAGTAAATGGAGTGTCCTCCAGGTCTTCCTGAGAACTATGGTCAGCTTTTACACAGCAGACCTAGCCCAGCATGCCACTTCTCTCCACCTTTCCCTTCACGGTTTGCATGGCAGTTCTGGTGGCTCTACTTTGTTTAATATGATCCATTAATTTTTCCAAGCTTCTAAGAGCTGTCTCAGTAGCATAGTAGAGCCATCACTCAGGGCCTTTTCCAGAGTGATAAATCCTGTGTTATGGATGATCCAGCTTTATATTCTGTGCCCCTTCAACCAGCCCTCTCGGGATGCAATCTCAGGCACTTAAGTTAGGACAAAAGAAGAGGGAGGTCTTTCTCAAAGAGCTTTCAAAAGCAGTGTTAGGGAGCTCTGTTACTTATGACCCCGAGACATGACATTTTCCTCTAGCTTTATTACTATGTATTCATTCCATAAATTTTTTTTTCTATATGGCAGGCACGGAGCTTTTTTTTTTTTTTTTTTGAGACCGAGTCTTGCTCTGTCACCCAGGCTGGAGTGCGGTGGTGCGATCTTGGCTCACCACCTCCTGGGTTTAAGCGATTCTCGTGCCTTAGCCTCCCCAGTAGCTGGGACTACAGGCACGCACCACCATGACCAGATAATTTTTGTATCTTCTTTTTTTAGTAGAGATGGGATCTTGCTATCTTTGCCCAAGCTGGTCTCAAACTCCTGGGCTCAAGTGATCCACCTGCCTCAGCTTCCCAAAATGCTGGGATTACAGGCGTGAGCTTAAATACACACAAGAGAAGTAGGGTGGCCAAGTGCAAGAAGTTCCCAGTTTGAAAACCAGCTCTTCCATTAACCAGCTACTTGACCTTGGTCAAGTCTCCAAATGCAAATCAATTTCATCTTACCTGCCATCTCCTAGAGTTAGGCAGGGACTTCCTAGAGCACTGCTTTAGAGCTGGGCTGAGGAGAAAAGAGCACCTTGAGCCATGCCTGTGGATGCAGAGAGAGGAATGCAGGTGCAAATGATTTTGCTGACTCTGAACAAGTCACCCCACCCTCTGAGCCCTGAGGTCTTCCCTGGAGGCTCCCTGTGATGGCTCCCGTGGTCTGTAATCCTGCGTCCTTCTCACCCCAGGTCCATCAGGACAGAGTCCTCTGCTGAAAGCACTCAGTGGGAATTACTCAGCTCCCCTGATTGTCACCAGCTCAAGCAACTCTGTGTACCTGCGCTGGTCATCTGATCACGCCTACAATCGGAAGGGCTTTAAGATCCGCTATTCAGGTGAGTGAAAAAAAACACAAATAAGCCACAGGCCCTCTCCTCATCAAAGCCGCAAGCTCCTCTGGGGAGACCGGGCAGCCATTCCCCTCCTCTAAATCTGCCTCACCTGAAGCTAAGTGGTCTTTGCCATTCCCCTACCTCCTATTTTTCTATTCCATTTCCCTCTTTGAACCTCTTCCCTCTCTTCTCATACTGCCAGCCTTTGTCTTCAGGATAAGTTTAACTATTTTATATGATCTAATAATGCCTAACAGTGATCCTGTCCCTTTAGGAAAGTTAGGAAATGTTAATAAAAGTTTCTTAAAACTAGTAAGCCCTAAGGTATGGATCTCTGACTGGCAGATGTTAAGCAGGCAGCAAAGGATGGGCTATATTTCAAGGCCAGGCACCTTTGTTCTGCTCTGCAAGCCATATCTTATAAACAGAGTCAGATCAAAAGGCCAAAGACTGACCCAGGCAACAATCTATAAGGACCGAAAAAAGTATTCCTGGGAATATAATGAGATGGAGGAAATTGAATTTATCTGATCTCCCGTCATGGGGATTACTGTCTGTGGTTGGAAGAAAACTTCACAAGCTGCTTGATGCCCACTTTGAAGGGAGGTGCGTTCAGTGAACTGCTGACTGGGCTCTGCAAGCTTGGAAGCAGAAATGAATTACTTAAGACCATGGGGGGTTCCATCACACACCAGTTGCCTTTCAGCACTCTTTCCCCTGGCTACCTTTGGCCTACATTCCAGGCAAACAATGGACAAATTTCTAAAGAATATTGGTTGGGGGCTAGGTGCGGTGGCTCACGCCTGTAATCTCAGCACTTTGGGATGCCAAGGCGGGCAGATCACCTGAGGTCAGGAGTTTGAGACCAGCCTGATCAACATGGTGAAACCCCATCTCTACTAAAAATACAAAAATTAGCCAGGCATGGTGGCGTGCACCTGTAATTTCAGCTACTTGGGAGGCTGAGGCAGGAGAATCGCTTGAACCCGGGAGGCAGAGGTTGCAGTGAGCCGAGATCACGCTACTGCATTCCAGCCTGGGCAACAAGAGTGAAACTCTGTCTCAAAAAAAAAAAAGAAAGAATCTTGGTTGGAAGGAATGTCAAATTCAGTGCCTGAAGTCCCACTTTCCACAGTCCATCTCTTCTCATGGGTCTCCTACTTGCAAGACCAGCCCATACTCAGCGGGTGAACAGTCTTAAAGAATCCCTGGGTCTAGCTCTCAGGGAACAGCCAACCAGCGGAAGCTGAGGGCCCCTGGGAGGAGGTGGGTCTTGACTGTCTCAGAGCCCATATCCTCTGCAAAGTCCATCCAACCTCTCCTTTCCCTGGTGCACACAGAGGAGGGGTTTGGGTGGCTGCAATGACTGAGTGCCCCAATGTCAGTGACCAGCCCTCTCACCTACTAGCTGTGGGATCATTAGGCAAGGTACTTAACTACTTCAGGCCTCAGTGTCCGCATGATGGAAAAGAAACTTTAAGGTGCCTCTTGGGGTGACTCAGGCTGAGTTCCTGGCAGCTGCTCACTCAAACAGGAAATACAGCAGTTTGGTAGGATTTCACTGTGCTGGTTGCTAAATTAGGAACTGAACGTTATTAAGGAGTTACCCTTTCCTTGATGTTCTAACATGTTTGGGGATAATGAGTCAGTTGTAACTACAATACATATGCCACGTAGAAAGTGAATTAATTACATGGTGCAACAATTAGTACTTAATAATTCAGATAGAGTAGACGAGTGTAATTTGCACCTGCGTCTGTCACTGTGACTAAGTATATTTTACAACTGAGATTCTTGTTCCTGAGGGAGGTAACCATGTGGATACGGCATACATAGGACACAGGGGGCAAATCAGGAGTAGGGAAACAAATCCGGCTTGCAAGGCAGCTATTTAAAACAACAATTTCACCGGCAGAGGGATATGATCACCAAAAAAGAGGCCGGGGACCTCACCGGGGGCAGCTGTAAGGGCCCCACACCCGCATCCTGCCTTACCCATCTCTGCCTGGAAGACCCCACCAGGGACTTCTAGGGCAAACAAAGAGAATTATCTGCCTGCTCCTTTGGTCATGCCTCTTTCCTGGCCTCACAGAACTCCCCTGAGGATCCCTGGCAGGCTTTATAATGTGAGTCCTTTCAGGCTGGGATTTTTTGTTTTTTTTTTTTTGTTTGCTTGGTTTTTGAGACAGAGTCTCACTCTGTCACCCACGCTGGAGTGCAGTGGCATGAGCTCATCTCCCTGCAGCCTCCACCTCCTGGGTTCAACTGATTTTCCTGCCTTAGCCTCCCGAGTAGCTGGGACTACAGGCACGCACCACCATGCCTGGCCAATTTTTATATTGTTTGTAGAGACAAGGTTTCACCATTTTGGCCAGGTTGGTCTTGAACTCCTGGCCTCAAGTGATCCACCGGCCTCGCCCTCACAAAGTGCTGGGATTACTGGCGTAAGCCACTGCGCCCAGCCCAGTGTTTTCTTCATTGTTATATTGCAAGCACTTAGAACAATATCTGGAAGATAATAGATACTTGATATCTATTTGTTGAATAAATGAATGAAACAAGTTGAAGCCATATGTGGAGGGGAAATGAGCACTGTAGGGAAATGTGTGTCCCACATTGCCACAGGTCCATCTCAGCGCATTGCCCCACACAGCACGAAGAAGGACAATGACCATTTATTGAGCATTGAACAGTGAGTGCCCCATGCTGTGCTGGGGGCTTTATGTACACAATCTACATATACAGTTTAAATTGCCCAAAAATCTGTAAGGTGGGTATTACCAGTCCCAATTTACAGGCGAGGAAATTGGAGCTGAAGTGATTTGCCCCAAGTTACAGAAACTGATCAGATCAGAAACAGGACTGCAGCCCAGGCCTGACTACGGTCAAAGTCCACACCCCTGCAGTTGCAGCTTTCTGGAACCAACCCCATTGGGTTCTACTTTCTAAGTCTGGGAGCTGAAGGGATTTGAGAGCCTGAACTCAGCCATACAACCAGATCTGTCTTTGGACTGCAAAAGGGACCCAGTGCTTCATGAAGCTAGTTTTTTTTATTATTATTATTTTCCATTGTTTTGTTTCGGCTTTACCAACCTGACTGGGTGTTTTTCAGTATCCACCATTCAGACTTTCCTCAGTAGCAGAGGATGTGGCAGTGGCAAAGACAAGGGGATGCGGGGAGATGAAAGGGAAAGGGGCCTGCATGAAAGACCATGTCTGTCTTCCTGCTGGTACCGGTTCCTGAACCTCATCTTGTTGTTTAGCCCCTTACTGCAGCCTGCCCAGGGCTCCACTCCATGGCTTCATCCTAGGCCAGACCAGCACCCAGCCCGGGGGCTCCATCCACTTTGGCTGCAACGCCGGCTACCGCCTGGTGGGACACAGCATGGCCATCTGTACCCGGCACCCCCAGGGCTACCACCTGTGGAGCGAAGCCATCCCTCTGTGTCAAGGTGAGAAGCAGGTGGAAAGGAGGTCACAAGGTAGCTCGAATCCAACTCACATCTTGGGTTTGTCCCAGGACTAGTCACTTCCAAATGTGGGTTTCCTCTTTGATAATGATTTCATTCTTTCCACAAGCATTTACAAGATCTGTAGTGTGTAGCAATCTCAGTGTTTTGAGATCCATGGGGGAGATGGGTATGTGAGCACATCAATGCAAAGTGGCAGAGGAAGGAAGTGTTGTGTCAGGAGCATAATCAGTGTTGTGGGATCCCAGAGGTGAGAACGGATCTGCTTGCTCCTGGCCAGCTGGGGAGGGCTCCCAGCAGAGGGGATGCTTGGGCTCGGGCTCATAGAGCAAGTGGGTTGATCAAACACTTGAAATGTGTCAGTCTCAGTTTGCATGCATTACCTTTTATGATTTATGACAGTTTTTTCCCTTAAAGTAATATACATTCAAACTAAAAATCTGAAGAAGAAAAAAAAAAACGGTAGATAATGTAAAGGAAAAAAAGTGAAAATGAATGGTAAACCTGAGATCACCACTGTTAACATTTCAGCACATTTCCTTTGGTCTTTTATGTATTGATTATAAAAATAGGATCATGTACAAAGCTCTTATAGATTTTGTTTCCCATAATGCTGTGCAACCATTGAAAATCATGGTGAGGAAGTATATTTAGTTATATACTATTTTTTGAGACAGAGTCTCGCTCTGTCCCCCAGGCTGGAGTCCAGTGGCATGATCTCAGCTCACTGCAACCTCTGCCTCCTGGGTTCAAGCAATTCTCCTGTCTCAGCCTCCCGAGTAGCTGGGATTACAGGCACCCACCACTACGCCCGGCTAATTTTTGTACTTTTAGCAGAGACGGGGTTTCACCATATTGGTCAGGCTGGTCTCAAACTCCTGACCTCAGGTGATCCACCCGCCTTGGTGTCCCAGAGTGCTGTCTCAGGGGGGAGCCACTGCGCCTGGTCTCTGTTGTTAATATTATACTTCCTCACCATCATTTTCAATAGTTGCACAGCATTATGAGAAAACTGTCATTCATTTAAGTATCATTCTCTTGTTGGTCATTTGGATTTCTATATTCTTTGTGACTATAAACTTATAATTCCATCTTTATGAATATTACATATTTCCTTAAAGCAAATTCCCAGAAATTAGATTCTCACATCATAACGTATGTGATTGACAGCTGTCGATACTGATTGCCCCCCAGAAAGTTGCCCTCACGTATAGCAGCATGTGAGAGCTGTCTTTTCTCCCACAGTCTCAACGTTATGCACTGCATTTAAAAAAAGAAGAAAACATTGTCAACTACATAGACAAAAACAGGAAATCACATTGCTATTTGATTTTTCCTTTGGTTCCCAGTAGTGGTGAAGTACTTTTTAATGACATCTCTCATCTCTAATCCTCACAACCTTCTTGCCTGTGCCTGTGCTTTCTCAAAGAACAAAAACAATGTGCTATTAATAATCTACTCTACCCCTAAGCAAAGGTCACAGTGAACTGGCTGTCCACAAATGGCAAATGGCATTTGGCTTTGGTCTCTGCGTCTCTAATTGCATTAACAAGGACGAGTCTTTTTTCCGGAGCGCCAGTTGGAACCTACTAAGCCTCTCATATCTGTTACCCTACATCACTACCCAAAATTAAGCCTCCCCCAGGCTTCAGTTGACCCATCCCCATACTACTGTGCATGTCTTCTCCCCACTCCACCCCTTGCCTCCCACTGATGCCCTTCCTCTGAGCCTCCCACTGCGTTCTCTGGAATCCTAGTTCCATGGCCAGCAAGCGTACACCCTCAGTCCCTACCCAGCTGGCTGTCTTCACTTCCTCACTCCATGGAGACCGTGGCTGTCCTCTGAGAGCACGTATGCTGTGGCCCTTTCAAGTGGAGTATTAATCCCCCTCCACCCACCTCCTACTTCCCACAGAATTCTGGGCCAGGAAGGGCCTGGAATTCTTCCACTTCTCTACTGCTGCTTGCAAACCATGACTTCTCCACTCTTCCTTTAGAGACTCTATGCCTCCTAATGCCTTCTCTCTCCTTCCCCAGCCCATTCTTTCACTCTGTGTCTCTCTCCCTCACAGATCTCATTCCACCACAAGCCTCAAATACTTTGTGATTGTATCCCCTCCCCCTCCTACCCACAGGAAGTGTCCCTCTTACCACCGGGTTTGGGGGACTGCATTTTGGCATGGAGATCATAAGACACAGGCTTTTAGTATCTCAGGCTGGAGTATTATCTTCTGTCCCCTTAGTGACCTACAAAAGCAAGGCCAGGTCAGGGCCTGTGAGAAGTTGCTGCCACCCACTTCCTTCACTGCCCTCCCTGGGTTGACTCTCCATGCAAGACACTAGTGGAGATCCAAGCATTTCTTCCCAAAGGATTCAAGGAAGCTGGGCAGGTAGTTGATCTAATATGACAGCTTGGCTAACCTAGATCCACTGAAGGAGCTCATAGCCTTTCTATTTAGTCATTAAGAGTCTCATGTTTAAACACTCTTATTTCTCATTCCTTCTGTGTTCCTGATCCTCCTCTTCTGGAGAGTCCCACACCTAGATCCTTCTTCCATCTTGGTATTCCAACTTCTCTCCCTCTGAACAGTCTACCCTCCCCCATTCATAACGGAGCCCCAGCCTGATGCCTCTTATTGGTTCTGGAAATTCTTATAGCATCAAGCATCTTGTTAGGCAATCTCAATGGGACTCTGCCCAAGCTTATTCTGGCTCTGAGCGAAAAAGTTCTGAGCTCTAGATTAGTTGCCAGAGGGGACAGTGGATGGAGGCAGTAGTGGGTACTTTGACAGATTAATCTTTCCATCTGTAATACCCCCTGAGCTATCAAAGGGCAAAGATGATTTACAAGTATTACTTTCTTTCAAAGACCAAACAGTCTACTCTTGCCTAAGTAATTCCTATTCCTCCTATAAACATAATATCGACCCTACTCATTATAAAATAATAACCCTGGCCATGTTGCTGCAAACATTTCTTTCCTGAGTTGTCCCTTTGACATTCCTTTTCTTTGTATTCCTGAGTTAGTTCTGTCATTTTTTATATCCCATATCTTGTCCTTTCTTGGTTTTCACCCTCTTTTTCATGGGGTATATCCTTAAGTAAATTCCTCAGAAAGGGTTCATGAGAGGTACATTTTCTGAGACTTTACATGTCTGAAAGTGTCTGTCTTTTTGCCCTCACACATGCTTGGTCAGTTGACTGGGTAAAATTCTAGTTTACAAATCATTTTCTTCAGAGATTTAAAGCTTTGTTCCATTATCTTTAAACACTCACTGCTGATGGGAAGTCTTGTGCCGGTTTGATTCTCATTCCTTCACAGTTATGTCATTTTTTTCCCCCTTTCTAGGAACTTGGAGGAATGCCTGTGTGTCTCTGGACTTCTTAGACACACAAAATTCCATGATGGTGAACCTAAGAGTGATTCTCTTTGCATTCCTTTGGCTCCCTTTCCATCTGAAGACTTGTGTCTGTCCTCAGCTCTGAGAAATTTTCATCTATGATAATTCCATCCCATCCACTTTTTGTGTTCTCTCTTTTTGGAGCTCTGATCAGTTGGATGCTGGACCTCCTGTATTGAGGACTGATCTTCAGTGTTTTCAGTCCTTTTCTCTCATTTTCGGTCTCTTTTTTTTCAATATTCTGAGAAATTTACTTTTAATCTCTAATCCTTTAATGCTTATTTCAGCAATCATATTTTTCATTTCAAAGAGTTTGTCCTTGTTTTTTTTGTTGTTTTTTTTTTCCTTCAGAGCACACTGATTTTATTTTATGAGTACCATATGTCACCTTGACTTTCTCAAGATATTGCTGATCAGAAGTTTAAAGATTATATATCTTCTGTTTCCTGAATTAGCTCTGTTTCCTAAGGGGACGTTTGGTTTAAACTTTATCTTGGCTTGTCTTGTTCACACTGCTGATTTTCTTCATATGTATAATGATCCTTGATCGTATTTTAAAAGCAAGGGCCAGGTTGATTTTTACAGATATGAGATGTGGATTACCTTTGTTGTTTTTATATACAGATATCTTTGTCCACAAAGTCTCTCCTATCAATGAGAAATTGAGATGAGTATGTGGCAGACCTGAGTAGGCAATGGGGCAGCCTTTAGGCCAATAGACCATAAATCCTAGAATTAAAAGAGCTTTCCTCTGGGATGCCAGCTCCCATCATAGCAGCCCTAATTCATCCTAAGAGAGTTCCCCTTCAGTGGAAAAGAAAATTCTCTGTTTGGAGAGTAGATACTTGAATGTGTCTACACCGTGTTTGTGGGAACAGATGGCGGAGAACTGGTTTCACCCTGAGGCTCCCTCCCATATATTTTGAGCTACAGCTTCTTTGCACTTCTATCTTTATTCCTTCTTCCAAACTTAAAAAAAAAAAAGAAAAAAAAACTCCTCTGCCGATGATCCTCCCATTTTCTTTTTTGTTATGAGACTCTACCCTTTTATTAGTTTTTACTACAATTTTATTGGGACCTTGGGAGGGGAGGAAGGATAAAAATAGTTTCTCAGAATGCCATCTTAAACCAGAAATGCTCATGACTTGTTTTCCTTTTGCTAGCTCTTTCCTGTGGGCTTCCCGAGGCTCCCAAGAATGGAATGGTGTTTGGCAAGGAGTACACAGTGGGAACCAAGGCCATGTACAGCTGCAGTGAAGGCTACCACCTCCAGGCAGGCGCTGAGGCCACTGCAGAGTGTCTGGACATAGGCCTATGGAGCAACCACAATGTCCCACCACAGTGTGTCCGTGAGTCCTCAGGCCATGGAGGCGGGTGTAAGGAAGGGCTAGGTAGGCGGTTGGAAAGAGTCCTACAAGGAGTGAGCTAAAAGCACAGAAATGAGTTAAAAAAAAATATGGACATGGAGGTTGGGGGATTTCAGAAGAGGAGGCAGGTGCTGCAACTGCTCTCAGCATTGATGACCATTGTGCCCTAAGACGTTTCCACAAACCACCATGGAACTTAGGAATGGCCTGGTCCACTCCCTTTCAGATGGAAAACCTGTCAGTCGGCATGAATGTCCCTTGATTCCAAAGCTCTAAAAACAACAACTTTTAGGCCAGATCACAAAATGGCAACCTCCTCGGCTATGTCCCGTCCAAAGACAGAGGTTTTTGTTTTGGTTTGGTTTTTGGCCTACGCGGTGCTTTATAACAAATTTTGAATTACTCCACAATCTTTTAAAATCGAGAAATTTTACATTAAAATCCAGATTTCTGTCTTCTCTTGAAAAATGAAAATCGAATCAAATGTAACTCGAACATTCAATGATCAACCTTGACTGAGTACTATTTCCCTTTTTAAATTTTTAATCTTTTGGCAGAACTGTACTCCCCGGATTGCCACATCCCCCACCCAACCCACCTGTTCATTTACCAAACCTGCCTGAGAACTGAAGATTCCTGGGTTCTTCATTATTGCATTAAGGTCTCCAAGTCCCTAGATCTGGGCTCTTACAAGGTCTTCCACAATTAATCAAGTAATTAATCCTCCTCTCTGTTCCTCATTTCCCCAGCTGTGACTTGTCCTGATGTCAGTAGCATCAGCGTGGAGCATGGCCGATGGAGGCTTATTTTTGAGACACAGTATCAGTTCCAGGCCCAGCTGATGCTCATCTGTGACCCTGGCTACTACTATACTGGCCAAAGGGTTATCCGCTGTCAGGCCAATGGCAAATGGAGCCTCGGGGACTCTACGCCCACCTGCCAAAGTAAGCCCAGGAAGGGAGGGTGGGCAAGTTTGGCACAGTCCCTCCTACCTAAGCTGTCTCATTCATGGAGTGAACTGGGTTGGGGGGAAAAGGGGTATCACCAGGGATTGCAGTGTACTGCTTTTTAGACTCTTATCTAGTAGAATCAGGAGCTGGGAAAATGCCTACTCCTTTACCTCTTTAAGAAAGTGTTTCTTAGCATCTTCTCATCTTATCAAAAGCTGCCTTTGTCCAGATGAGCATCCACTAATTCATTTCTTTAATATTCATTAGGCTTTTACTATATGCCAGACACTGTAGAGGCATGAAGATAAAAGATTTTGGTTCCTGCCCACAAGGACTTTATAGTCTACTGGAGAGGCAGGCACATAAAGAAATAATGATAATGTGGTGTGATAAGACCTGAAATGGGAGTGTATATAGGAGGAATGAGGGTAGCACAGGGGACAGGTCACCTAAACCTGCCTGCCTTCTCCATTGTCAATTGTTTTTCTTTGGTTCTTTAATACAGTTTCAAAGGTCAGAATCTCTGGGAAGACACTCTGAGACAGAGGCTTATTAGGGGGTGCTCTTGAGAACACCACCTACAGAAGGGAAAGGAGGGAAGGAAGCAGGACTGGGCAGAAGGAGAATTGAGCTCTGATGCAGTATCCGTGAAAGCCTCAGCTCACCCCCCAGGGAGCTCTGGATGGCCCTTCAGAATTGTCACAAGTTGGAGGAAGGGAACTGTTATACTGCCACACTGACCAGCCACTGGATGCAGGCTGGCCTAGGAAAGGGACATGACCTTCCTAGGTGAAGGGACTCCTCAATCACAGCAGTCTGAAAAGGGCTGCCAGCCAAGGGTTGTTTGCCAGCAGCTGGGGAAATAAGTCCCTCAGTCCTAAAAGGGGCTCTGAGTGGCTCATCACAGCATGCACTACGATAGGGATATGCTCATAATATTTATGTGACCAATGCGGATGTCACAGAGGAAGCAAGTGATTGTAAAGAGGTAGAAGGACGTGGTCAGTGAGAAGTGGGAGTTTGAGACTGGGAAGGAGGAGGAATGGTGTCTTCCAATGCCTGTGATCCAGGTTGGGCATAGATCCCAGCATTTGAGAGGCTGAAGTGGGTGGATCACTTGAGGTCAGAAGTTCAAGACCAGGCTGGCCAACATGGTGAAACCCTGTCTCTACTAAAAAAAAAAAAAAAAAAGCCAGCATGGTGGTGCCCATCTATAATCCCAGCTACTTGGGAGGCTGAGGCAAAAGAATTGTTTGAACCTAGGAGGCAGAGGTTGCAGGGAGCCAAGACTGTGCCACTGCACTCTAGCCTGGACGACGGTGCAAGACTCCGTCTCAAAAAAAAAAAAAAAAAGCCAATGTCCGTGATTCAAGACACTGTTGTCTTTGCACACTGTGGTGCAGACCACACAGTGGGATGTAACCACATATGTGGCAGAGTAGTCCCAAGCGTTTGGCAGCCTCACTACAATGCAGCCACTCACATCTCAGTGCAGCCTTGGCGATTAGGCCTCACCTCATACATCAGCCAGAGGCTCTCAGCAGTGCTCTGTTGACAAAGAGTGTGAGGCTGCTGCTGGGCTCAGAAAAGAAGGGCAAGGAAATTGATTAGCAGTGTCTGCCCAGGGCACTAAGGAGCATACCACAGAATCGCCATCTCTTCCTAACCACAGTGCACATCTCAGCCACCTGAGGAGGATTAAAAACATAGGCAGGCCAGGGCCCTATCTGCA
The DNA here is from genome assembly GCF_009828535.3 of Hylobates moloch. Classification (NCBI taxonomy): domain Eukaryota; kingdom Metazoa; phylum Chordata; class Mammalia; order Primates; family Hylobatidae; genus Hylobates; species Hylobates moloch. The sequence goes on along the minus strand of NW_026652283.1, from coordinate 35,462,185 downwards.
AAACTGGTGAGTCAGGCACCTGCAGTGGAGCTGGGCATTTTAAACAACCTTCGGGGGCTTCTGGAGACACCTCCAGTTGAGGTGCCACATGACACAAGTCAGCATCACAACCCATATTCTGGTCAGGAATTCCAGCAGAGTAAGGTTAAACAGGTCTTATTTTTGTCACAGTTCTTGCGAAGCAGAAGCAACCATGTCCCTCCTCTTGGGGCTGGCTTACTGAGCATCTTGTGATCGTTTTAGTCATCTCCTGTGGAGAGCTCCCGATTCCCCCCAATGGCCACCGCATCGGAACACTGTCTATCTACGGGGCAACAGCCATCTTCTCCTGCAATTCCGGATACACGCTGGTGGGCTCCAGGGTGCGTGAGTGCATGGCCAATGGGCTCTGGAGTGGCTCTGAAGTCCGCTGCCTTGGTAAGTGACCTCTCCAGGCCTATCCTGCCCAGTTTTTCTCCTTGAGATAGATGAGATCTTTCCAAAGCTGGGATCCAATCTTCAAACAGTATCATTTCACCTATTGACATAAAATGCTTAATCCAAACACCAACTATTGGCCATCAGTCATCACTAAAACCCTGGAACACCTTCTCCTGGGCCACCCAAAAGAAGGAGAAGATCTTCAGATCTAAAGAGACAAGCTTTTGAGGAGTTCTCATTCTGGTTAGAAAGACAATCGCTTCCTATTGGCCTTTGTATAATGAGTGAAGCCCCCGTCTCCATTTTTGGCAAATTTGCAGACACATCCCTGTAACACACCTAAAATACCTTTTATATTATCTATTAGCACATTTTACCACAACATATAGATCTATACATATATACTAAGCAAATTACAGAAACATAAAACAACCTGGCTTCCAAAGGACAAAGTTATCATTTCCTCCATGGCTAATCCACTCCCTGGTTCTATGGTTCTGTCTCCTCTCACGCCTTTCTTGGACCCCTGGAGTCTAAAAGAGGGCCCCAGCCACATAAACCTAATAGGATAGACTGGATGGCCTGTCCTGGGGTGAACAGTGCTGTCTTGCCACTGTCTCAGGCCCATTAAGGACACAGTCACAGGTTATTTCCACAGAGAGCCAAAGGAAGCTGGTGGAAATGCCAGGAATATACTTTACCCAAATCCCATATAATAAATAGAACTCACCTAGGTGCTAGTCAAGGAGAAGGAAGGAAAGATGAATTTAGCCAAACCATCTGTTTTTACATAGTTGTTTCAACACAGCCAGGTTTTGACTGCCTTAATGTAGGCGATGGTGCCCTCCATGCAGCAGATGCTCAGTGAAAAACAAGATGCCCGGGCTAGGTGTGGTGGCTCACGCCTGTAATCCCAGCACTTTGGGAAGCAAAGGCGGGTGGATCACTTGAGGCCAGGAGTTCAAGACCAGCCTGGCCAACATGGTGAAACCCATCTCTACTAAAAATACAAAACTTAGCTGGGTATGGTGGTGCATGCCTGTAGTCCCAGCTACTTGGGAGGCTAAGGCAGGAGAATCCCTTGAACCTAGGAGGTGGACATTGCAATGAGCCAAGGTCATGCCGCTGCAGTCCAGCCTGGCAGACAGAGCAAGATCTTGTCTCAAAAAAAAAAAAAAAAAAGTGCTCCTGAGTTTGGGTTTTCGGGGGCATTTTTTGTTTGTTTGTTTGTTTGTTTGTTTGTTTGTAGAAGGCTTTTTTGTATGTGGTTGGTAAGAAAAAGCGGGGGGATGATCCTGGGGACAGTGAGGTAACAGTGATCATTTTGCACACATCTGTGTAGAGACACAGAAACTGAAGCTCAGAAGTGAGTGGCCATTTGGGGTACAACCTTGGGATTTGGGGTGCCAAGTCCTCGACACTATTTTTGTCATGTTGAGGGTTCCTGAAGTCACTCCTAGATTGCTACTCCCAGGGAGAGGTGGGAAAAATAATGAGTTGTGGGATAGTTGGTCCTTTTCCCCACCATCCCTGTCTCTCGCCACTCAGACCAAGCTCCACTCCATTTTCTATGAGCTCCTCTTTGATGTACTCCCTTCCCCATCCCTCACCAAAGCTGGACACTGTGGGACTCCTGAGCCCATTGTCAACGGACACATCAATGGGGAGAACTACAGCTACCGGGGCAGCGTGGTATACCAATGCAACGCTGGCTTCCGCCTGATCGGCATGTCTGTGCGCATCTGCCAGCAGGATCATCACTGGTCGGGCAAGACCCCTTTCTGTGTGCGTAAGTATGTCATCCACTCTCCCTAGTCACGGGGCTCAGATTCAACATGGACTTTCTCCCTCTCTCTTAATTAGATTAGCTAGAGGTTTGTTTTAAATATATATATATATATATATGTATATATATGATTTATATATATATTTTAAATATATATATGATTTATATATATTATTTTAAATATATATATGATTGCAAATTTTTTTTCAAAACTGAAAGCATTGTTGATCTAATGTTTTCAGTTCTCTGCATCATTAATCACTGTTTTCACCTTTATTATTTCCTTCCTTGTGATTTCTTTTGGTTTACGTTTTTGTTCATTTTCTAGCTTTTGAGTGGGAATTTAATTCATTTATTTTCATTCTTTCATTTCTATTGAGTTTTATTGCTATAAGTGCTTAAGACTATGAAATTTCCTCTGATCACTGCTTTAATTGTATCCTATAGAGTCTAATAATAAATGTTTATTATTTATTAGAAATTCTGTAATTTTGGTATTGATTTCCCCTTTTACATAGAAAATTTTTAATAGAAGGATTTGTTTCTAGGTGGAAGGCCCTTTTTTTTCATTATGTTATTCATTTCTAATTTTATTGCATTGTATGTAATATTTCTACTTCATGGAATTGACCGAAGCTATCTTTGTGACCTAATAGTTCGTCAGTTGTTATGAATGTCCCATGTGCACTTGAGAATGAAGGATATAGGATGTCATGTTTTATTTATATATTCATGTGATATAGCTGATTATGTTGTCTATGTCCTTTACATTCTTACTTTTCACCCACTCCATCTGTTTTATTCTGAGAGATGTGTTTAAAGTTTTCTATTATTAGTGTGTTTCTATTTTTCCTTGCACTTCCTGTAGTTTCTGTTCTATAAAGATAGTTGCTGTGTTATTTGGTGCATAGATATTCATAACTAGTTGCACATTGTGGTTTTTAGCCTTTAAAGATTACTTTTTTGTCACTTTTAACATTTTTTAGCTAGAATTGTACTTTGCTTGACATTAGGCTTACAAGCCCTGCTTTAATTATTTTGCCTGATACACCTTTGACCATTTTATTTTAGCCTTCTGATTCTCTTAGGTGTGATTCTTGTATGCAGTATAAATTGCCTTATGAGCTAACTTAACCATCATTTTCTTTTAGTTGGTTAGTTAAACTCATTCACATATATTAATATGACTGATAAGTTCGGTCTTAATTTTGCCGTCTTCCATTTCCCCCACTTCTCCACTGGTGGTAACCACCATTCTACTCTCTGTTTCTACGTATTTGACTTTTGGAATTATAATATTAGTTTAATTCTATTTTTCTTATAGGTTATTTGGTGATTTTTTTGAGGTTCCTGATTATTTTTCCCTTTATCCTAAAGTCTAATATTTTTACTAGGATGTGCTTCAGAGTTAACTATTCCAAGACAATTTCCCTAGGTATTCTGTGGGTCTTTGAATATATAGATTCAGGTCTTTCTTTATTTCCAAAGACTTTTCTTGGATTATGGTTTTAAACACTGGTATTGCTTTGTTTCCCACTGTTTTTTTTTTCTTCTTCTTCATCAGCTCTGATTATGTGTATGTTGAATCTTCTTTGCCTATCTTCTCTCTCAGCCTCTCTCTCATTATTTTCACCTCTTTATCTCATTTTAATTCCCTTGATTTTTTGCCTGACTTTCTTCAGTAGCTCTTATTAAATTTCATTTGAGAGTATTCTTTCTTGGGCCTCTTATAATTTAGTCTTCATTTCTCAGATGGTTTTGTCTTTTTCTTTTATCTCTTTAAAGCATACAATCAGTTATCTTTTATATTCTTCCACCTTTTGTCCATTTGCACTGTTTAGTTTTTGATTTTCTGATTTTCGTGGTGGTTTTTAAAATATCTCCAGATGCTTATTTGAGAATATTTAGTTCAGTTTAGAATGTTGCTACATTTTTCTTATGCTTCACATGTTTTGTTTTTGGTGAGGAGGTTTTCATCAGATGAAATGCTTGAATTCTTTTCTATTTTTTTCTTAAAGTAGCTTCGTATACATTTAGGTTGATGTTTTCTATTCATTTTATGGCTTTAGTGTGGTTTAGTAGTACCCTCTTCTGTCAGTGTTACAAAGTCTTTCTCTCTGATCGTTTTTACTTCTTTATCTCATTTTGATTCTCTTGGATGTTTGCCTTTATTTTGTTTATTTATTTTTTTTAATATAAGGCTTTGTGTGTGGTAAGAAAGAGGTTGTGTGTCCTTCATTTTTGTTTGTTTGCATGTTTTTCTTTTGTCTTGCAGAACCCCAGGTTTTCCCATCATTGCTTCTTATTCCCCTTATCACTTAGAGGATGTCACTTTCTTTTCTTCCAGAAGCAATCAGGGAGAATCACACACACTTTTATGTCCCTTTTCTGTGGTTGTATATTGACATACAAAGATTTGTTTTCAATATATTCATATATGAGATGGATTTTCTCCTTCTGGCGGTGATTTTAGATCAGTGTTAAGCCCTTCACCTGCTCCTCTCTTCTCTTTCTCATACGGTCTTTCTCTCCACAAAAGCTTGCAACAGAACCATGAGAAGTAACTCTGCCTGGGCTTAGTGTATATTTCTCTTCTTACTTGTAATTTAAAGTCTGTAGCACTCTCCGTCTTCTAGTTAGGCTGCAGGCCTGGGTTTTCTATTATTTATTCTTCCGGTTAATCTGCATGTTTTTGATTTAGGCAACCACTGTTACGCTTAGCTGCCTGGAAGTAATTTGGATAATTCTTCACTTTTTAAATTTCCCTAAAGTGAGCCTTTATGTAAAGTGCAAGTTTGCCTTCTTAATTTTCGTAAGGCAGGTTTTTTATTTTAATTCTTCTTCTTTTGGCTTTTTATATATGGGATAGGGCCATAAAATAATGAGAACTTCTCAAAAAACAATGCATGAAATTAGTCTTAATAACTTATTAAGGTTTACAGAAAGCAAGACCCAAGCCAGATATGGTAGCTTGTGCTTGTAGTCCCAGATTCAGGAGGCTGAGGTCAGAGGATCAATTGAGCTTGCGAATTTGAAACAAGCCTGGGCAACATAATGAGACCCCATCTCAAAAATAATAAAAAAATAAAGATCCATCTATATTCAGTCACTCTTTCAGATGTGTCTAAATAAAACATGTTTAGTTTCACCCAGAAGAGCATGCAGATGCCCTCAGGAAATTGGTGCACGGTGTATACAAAGAGATTTAGGTAATAAATAATAGAGACTGTCGGGGTCTGGATGGAGAGTGTCTGCCTGGCCTAAAGACATTGAATGTTAGACTGGACCATATTCAAAGACAGTGAGTGAAGTAGTTAGGCACTCAGGTGTGGACCCAGATTGCCTGGGTTTACGTCTCAGCTCTACCACCAGATCTGCTGTGGCTATGTAACTCTAGGTAGGTCGATTTACCTCATTAGGTCTCAGTCTTGTCACCTGTAAAAAGCAGGCACCTCAAAGACTACTGGGAGCATTACATAAATTAATACACATAAGATAGTTAGAACTGTGCCTGATCCAGATGTTAAGCAGCATTTGCTGCTGCTGCTGCTGTTGTGTGATGATGATGATGATGATGATGGTGGTGGTAATGGTGGTAGTAATGATGCCACCATCACATTACAGAATCCAGGTTCTCTTACGCTAAGCCGCATTCTCTCTTGGAGCACAGAGGTTTGGGAATTATCTGGAGGAGGAAAGCAAGAATAAAAGAACAAATATTTGTAAGTGTTTACTCTGTGCTAGGCACTGTGTTAGCTGCCAGTACATACAAAGTCAACGTTTCCAGTGTCAACCAGACTCTCAACATTTCCCAGCTGTCCTCTTCATTTCCTCAGTCAGCTCCCTTGCCCTTTCTCCATACAGCTGTTTTACAATTCTGCCTCCTTTCTGAAGACTTATATTCCATCGCCCCTACCTGCATTCTCAGCAAATAACTAAGTTAAACAGTTAAGATGGCCTGGAATCAGAGAAGCTGGGTTCAAAACTCAGATGAGCCATTTAGAAACTGTGACCCTTGAACAAATCTCTTGAGTCCGCTGAAATTCTGTTTTCTGTGGATATAATGGTGGTGCCTACCTCATAGGGTTGTGAGGATTAAGTGAAACAATGACTGCAAGCCCCAACAATTGTTAGCTAATCATATAATATCACTTTCTATCCTGCAGAGATGATAGAAGCCATCAGACAATAGCTTCTCCTACTTTCAGCTTCCCCACCCACACATCTACTCTGTGTACGTCCATCCTTGCCCCTTCTCTCCCACCTCGGTAGAAGAATCTCTCTCCCAGCCCACGGCTGATCCCTCCACCAGTCTCTGGATCTCCTTCCCTCCTGCCCCCTTAGTGAGCTTAGTCTATTCTTAATCCTCTCCTATGTTACCATGGACCTTCCCTTTCTGTTTCCCTCAGCTTCTAAGACCATATTCAGTAAAGATTCCCTTAGTATCTACTATATGCCAGACCCTGTGTCAGGTGTGGAGGATCAACATGAATTGAATATGTCATATATCATCTCTGCCCTTAGGAAACTAGGTCTGGTTGTCCTGAAATGTGCTCAAAAGCCTATTAAGTGCTCAAGCCTCATCAGGACCTCTACTTTCCTCCTAATGATGCCTTATTCTTCTGCCCATGGCAGCCTGTATTAGTTCGGAGTCCTCCAGAGAAACAGAACCAATAGGAGGTGTGTATAGAGAGAGAGTGCAATTTATTTTAAGGAATTGGCTCACAAAATTGTGGAGGCTGGCAAGTCCAAAATCAGCAGCATAGGCTGGCAGGCTGGAGACCCAGGAAAGAATCACAGTTCAAGTTTGAAGGCAGGCTGATAGCCGAATTCCCTCTTCTTCCAGGGATGGCAGGCTGCCTTTTCTCTTGAGGCCTTCAACTGATTGGATGAGGCCCACCCACATCATGGAGGGCCTCATAATCTATTTCACTCAAAGCCTCCTGATTGAAATGTTATCTAAAACATACCTTCACAGAAACATCTAGAATAATGTGGACTAATGTTTGGCCATATGTCTAGGTATCACGGCCTAACCAAGCTGACACGTGAAATTAATCATTGCATGGCCATGCTGCTTGAGAGAGTTGCCTACAGTGATTGCCTCCACCTCTCCCCTCTCATTAGCAGCAAAGGCCACTTCTCTGCTCTAGCCAGAAAGAACTTCCATCCCAGTCAACAGGACCTCTGGTCCTAGGCCATGTTCTAGAATGTTCAGAGCCTCTGCTACCCAAGAGCTGCAGAGCAGGAATCTGAGAAGTGCCAGCCAAAGCTTCCAAGCAGCCAGAAAGCCTGGGACCTAAAGAGAGCATGAAGAACTTATACGGGGGCACCAGAGATGACACCTGGTCGCAGCAGCTTCTTCTCCTGCTGGTCCTGGTCCAGGGCCTGTGGCTTGGGAATATGTAGGAAGCAGTGGGTAAGAGCCTGAACCAGGCAGGGGACACTTGCAAGTCACCAATGGTCCTATTGATGAATCCGATGAACACCTTTTCATCTTTATCTTATTTGATCTATCAGGGATATCTGACAATTCTTGAGGCTGTTGGCTCTGTGACAACTACCCCCTCCTGTAGAGCTTTTTGCTTTACTACTTTTTTGATCACTCCTCGGTTTCCTATAGGTTTTTTCTTTTTTAACATCTGCCCTTCAGAAAGTGGTATTCTCAAAGGTTGTAATCCTCAACACTCTTCTCTCTCTTTATATGAGTGATTTCTACCTTCAGGGAAGGGGCATCATGACCTTTTCCAAATCTGGTGAAAGTAATGGACCCTCTCCCGAGCTGGCTGCAAACACCCAGTGCCTTGCATATAATTTCAGGGGTTTACAGATGCTGCGATGCTTATCCCTGCTTTCCCACCACCTTCTTGACCTGGCGAAGCCCTACTCGCCCTTGAGACCTAGATCAGACCTCATGCCACTCTCTGTGGGACCCTCTTTGACCCACTCTCTCCCCAAAGGAGGGTAAAAGCCACGGTCCTCTGCACTGGGCTCTATCTCAGCACCAGCCCACTGGGTTTAACAGCTGCTTCCCTGCCTGCCCGCCTGCAAGTCTGTGAAATGAGCTTCCTGAGGTCAGAGAACATTTCATGTTCTTCTTTATATATTCCACTCCATAGCAGAGTACCTAGCTCATAAAAGGCACTCAGTAGACATTTGATTATAAATAATGATGTGAATTGAGTCTATTTTCAAAGCAACCCTGTGAAATGCATATCAAAATTCTTACTTTGCAGCTATAGAAACCAAGGCTCAAAGTGAATTATCCTTAGACCCAAAGTCAGGAAGGGGCAGAGCTGAGCCGAAATCTTGGTCCGCTGGCCTTCATAGTTCATTCTCATCTCACCATGCCAGGCTGCTTTAAACCCCTGTGGTCCACTAACGGCATGTCCCCTGCTCTCCCTGACTCCCTCCACTGGAGTCATGGTTGCTACTACTGAGGTTTACAAAAGAGAACTAGCCCAGAAAACACCAGATCTGGCCACAGCGAAGACTGGGTGCTTCCTCCTCTTACACCCCCATCCCCATTATCACCATTTGGGTCTTAGGTGGGATCCTCACGGATTTAAGTATTGGGCAAAGAGAACATCCCTTATGGTTCCTCATCTTCCCACAAATTAAAACCCAGAACAAAGCGAGAGGCCTGGCAAAAGCATCAGGTGGGAGTTCAACCCCATGAGACCAGGGTGTCAGGCTGGGACGAAATAGAACTAAGGACTAAGGATCAAAGCAGAAGCCTAGGCATCCATCCATTCATGCACTTACTCATTTGCCAATTCACTCAGCAAATATTTATCACACTCCTGCTGAATGTCAGGCACTGGTACATACACCAAGGATATAGCAATAAGCAAAACCAAGTCCCTGACCTCAAGGAGCTTGCATTCAGCTGAAGGGTGATAAGCAATAAACAAATACAGAAGTGCTGTGGTGTGTTGGTTGGTGACAGTGCTATGGAGAGAGGTTGAGCAGAGCAAGGGACCTGGCAATACTGGCAATGCTGGCCCACTAGGGACTAAGGGAAGGCCTCACTGACATGGTTAATTTGAGGAGAGACCTGAGAAGAGGAGGGCAGGAGTTAAGGGATATCTGCAGGAACAATGTCCTAGGTAGCGAAAAAAGCAAGTGCAAAGGCCCTGGGGCAGGAACTTGCTTTGTATATTCATGAAACCTCCAAGAGGCCAGTGCAGCCAAATGGAGTGAGCTATACCACTGGGAGGAAGGGGGGATCAGAGGGATGCAGGGATAAGCATGGTGGCCTGCAAATACCACATCTCTTTTCTCTTCCCTGCTCATGTCTGAACAAAATAGTAAAACAGACCGGTAGGTGGAGGCCCAAATATTACCTCGCTTACTAATAAAGGCTAAGTTGGAAAATGGAGCTTAATGTGAGAGTCAGATGGAGGCTGCTACATGAACCCAGGATGAGATGGATTCACCCACCCACAGAGGCAACACTGCGGTGGGGCATGCAGCCCTGCAATGTCGGGGATAGCCTACCTCCCCAACAGCTGACAGCAGTTGAGAACATTGCTCCCTGCAGACAACCAGGTCCCTAGAAGAAGAAGGGATGCTGAGCCAAACATGTCAGCTCATTCTTCCCAAGTTGCACAGATCAAAGTGCACTAACTGAACTCCCTTCCCATGGAAGGAATGGGAGGTAGTGGGTTCTCTCCAAACAGCAGCTCTGCTTCCCCAGTTTGCCTGGGCCATTGGTCTAGCAGGGTGACTGAACTCTGCACCAGTCTTGGTTAGTATTCACTCTGATTCTACAAGGTTGCCTCAGGAATGAGGATGGGCCTAAATCAGCTGACAGTTGGCCATCAGTATACCCAGCAATTAAGAATGGATGTGGGGAGCTGAGGGCATCAGAGGCAAGGAAAATAAGATAGCACTGACTGCTCAGACCACAGAGAACCACAGTCCAGCCCTAACACCCTATGGGAAGTCATAGAATGATTGATCTCAAGTTGTCCAAGCTACAGACATATCTTCAAGGAGGACAGAATGTTCCCCTGACAATTACAGTTTATAAAGGTTTTATAGCAAAAGAGATTGAAGTTAGACTTAGGGCTGAACTTCACTGATGGCATAAAAGATGCCAGGTGAGAGGTGGATAAATTTTGAGGGGTGTGGAATAGTAGTAGGGCTTACCTATCTTCTGTTTTGGTTACAGCAATTACCTGTGGACACCCGGGCAACCCTGTCAACGGCCTCACTCAGGGCAACCAGTTTAACCTCAACGATGTGGTCAAGTTTGTTTGCAACCCTGGGTATATGGCTGAGGGGGCTGCTAGGTCCCAATGCCTTGCCAGCGGGCAATGGAGTGACATGCTGCCCACCTGCAGAAGTGAGTCACCCTTTCTCTCCCACTCCAGTCCCCACCATCTCTGCCATATGCGGTTCTGTAGCTCAGAAAAAGAAGCCAGTGAAATCATTCTGGCATCATTCTGACCCAGATAGAGAAGATGGAGCAGAGAAGGGTCACAGATGAGGACTTTCTCAACCCTTGGATAGAGCCACATAAAATTTCGTCATCATGGGTTATATAAGGAAAGCAAAACTTAATTTTATCTTTCAAGTCTTCTTCTTCACCTTTCATTGAACAAATAATATATCATTATCTTATAAAGCCCCATTATTTTTTAACAAAAGTTTATTTTTCTCACATAAACAAGAAATCTAGAAGTAATATTATTTCTACAGCTGCTCCATGAGATCAGGAGCAATATCTTGGTCTTTCCTTGTGGTTGCAAAATGGCTGCTGCAGCTCCTTTGGAACCACACTTAAGAGACCCACATTCTTAATGAAAAAGCAGAGGGTTAAAAAGCAGAGAGCCCAAGAGTTGAGACAAAGGGGGTGAGGGCTGGGGGAAAATACACAGAGAGGAAGCCAAAGACTCAAAAGGCAGAGAGAATACAGAATGTCCTGGCTCCATTTGGAGTATTTAGGAAATAGCTTCTAACGCTTTTAGAGGCTTTTGACAGAGTGAAGCCTCAGAGAGCCTCATGAAAAGTAAAAATCCTTAAAGGCTTATCAAAGATTTTTTAAAAATACCTTCCTGCCCACTTCATATGATGAGTTTGAGACTCAGGTAAGATAATGGATTTGAAGATGTTTGGAAAGAAAAGTATAGTCATGGGTTATGAATAATATTGTCATTATTCTAAAATCTTATCCTGATTTTGAGTTAAGCTGCTTTGGAAACACTTTTAAGATTTTAAAGTCAAATGTATCCCCTAGGATATTAATGTGTCCCTGAAATACTCATAAAAGTGATTATAACCATTTTCAAAAGAGCCCAGCCCTGTTCAAGTCAGTTCAAATGCATCAGTTTTACAATTGACAAGCTTTGCTGTGGGAGGCACATTGTGCTAGGATCAGACACATGGAGACTAGACATTCATGTCCCCAAGGGACTCGTGTGTTCAAACAAGTCACAGCACAGTCTGGTAAAGTCAGCAATAGCGATTTGTGCAAGGGAGTACCAGAAAGGGAGTAATCAATCTGGGAAGAGGTGGGAAGGGTTCTCTAAGGAGGTGATGTGTAGCTGGACATGGAAGGATGACTCTTCTGACCAGGTAACCAAGGTGAGGGGAGAAGTCCAGCAACCTCGGGACCAGCTCACCCTCCAGACAGGGTCTGCTTCATTGCCTAGTTTTGCTCGGAAGATTTTACTGTACTGGGAATCCATGCCTGTTTGGACTTCTGTTCAATTGCAGTCATCAACTGTACAGATCCTGGACACCAAGAAAATAGTGTTCGTCAGGTCCACGCCAGCGGCCCGCACAGGTTCAACTTCGGCACCACTGTGTCTTACCAGTGCAACCACGGCTTCTACCTCCTGGGCACCCCAGTGCTCAGCTGCCAGGGAGATGGCACATGGGACCGTCCCCGCCCCCAGTGTCTCTGTAAGTAGATGTCACCTGCTCAAAATGACTGATGGGGTGGCTGCTGTCAAAGAACAGTCCTCCCCTCTGTGCGCATGCGTGTGTGTGTGTGTGTGTGTGTGTGTGTGTGTCTGCACATGTATGTGTTGCCTTATGGTGACAGTCACTCTGGCTACTCCTGGGATTTCAGATTCCTTCTTGAGCCCCTGTTGGGTGACTTGCCATACCAATTTTTGTGTTCTCACTTTCCTAGCTAGAGGCCTGGTCCCTTTCCTCTCTAGAGTTACCACCCTCTTCAGCTTAGAGTTCCCCTTTTTCAGAACTGGCTGCCTAGCAGGACATCATCTCCCAACTTTACCCCTTCCTTGCCCTTCCAGAAAGACAGCACATGAACCCCTTCCCTTTAAAGGACTGAAGCAGAAAGGCCACAGACTCTGGAGGCAGACGAACTTGGACTGGAATTCTGGCTTTGCTACTGAACAAGTAGTGTGGTTTGGGAAAAATTCAGTAACCTCTCAGAGCCTCAGTTTCTTCATCTATAAAAATGATGCCAGTACCTATTCCATAGGGTTATTAGAGGATTAAAGAAAAAAAGTCTATTAAAAGTGCCAGCATAGTGTCTGGTACATAGTAGCTACTCAATAAACAATGACCACATTAATTATTGTTAGGAAAAGGTATGGGGACAGCATGTTTTTTAAAAGGAGTTGGGGAGGTGCTGAGAATCCTGATGTATTAGTCTGTTCTCCCACTGCTATAAAAAACTGCCCAAGACTGGGTAATTTATAAAGGAAAGAGGTTTGATTGACTCACAGTTCCACAGGGCTGGGGAGGCCTCAGGAAACTTACAAATCATGGTGGAAGGAGAAGCAAACATGTCCTTCTTCACATGGTGGCAGGGGAGAGAAGAATTAGCAAAGTTGGGGGAGAGCCCCTTATAAAACCATCAGATCTCATGAAAACTCACTCACCATCATGAGAACAGCATGAAGATAACTGCCGCCATGATTCGATTGCCTCCCACAGGGTCTCTCCCACAACACGTGGAGATTATGGGAACTACAATTCAAGATGTGGTTTGGGTGGGGACACAGCCAAACCTTATCGCCTGACATCTGGTCCCTGGCCTTACACGTCCTTATGAGAAGAGCAACCCCTTGGTTTCCTGCTCTCCCCTCTGTTTCCTAAAGGTGAATCCACATAGATTTCTCTCTCCCCCATCTTCTGAGAAGCAGAGGTGAAGATGCACTCAAGAGGGAGTATTAGATATGCAGTTAAGGCCATGCAGCAATCCACCTACCTTTGGCAGATTATATACATTTTGTAGGCCCTCCAGTCTGGACAACTGCATTTTTTTATGCCCTCGTGCCTGTAGATCTAACAAGAGCCTGGTATAACTTCTCACTGCTTGTATTTTCCTTGCTTGAGAACTCTGGCCTGGCCATCCAATCCCATTTATGACCAGCAAATTGTTTGGGGTCAGAAATGGACACCACCTGTGTACAGTGGTGCCAGCTGAGAGTCAGAGCCCCTAGTGGGCTCAAATTGTTTTTTCTTCTAGTAAAATGCAGCTTTTATCATAATAAAGTGTATTCCTCTGATGGATCTGGGCAGAGTATATTGAAAACCTTCTGGAAAGGATTAACCATTCTAGATGCCATTAAGTGATTTGTGTCCCTATGGATTTACCTGTTCTGGACATTTCATATAAATGGAATTATATGTGAGTCTTTTGTGTCTGGCTACCTCCACTTAACATAAAATTTTCAAAGTTCATCCATGTTTTAGCATACATCAATACTTTATTCCTTTTGGCCAAATACTATTTCATGGTATGAATATACCACATCTTGTTTATCCATTCAACAATTGATAGATGAACTGGGACTATTATAAACATTTCCGCTTTGGGACTATTATGTTTCCATTTTTTAGCTATTATGAATTATGCTGCTTTGAACATTTGTGTATAAGTTTTTGTGTGAACACGTTGTCAATTCTCTTGGGCATATACCTTGGAGAGAAATTGCCAAGTCACGTAGGAGCTCTATATTTAACTTTTTGAGGAAATGCCAAACTGTTTTCCAAAGTGGTTGCACCATTTTCCATTTCTGCCAGCAGTGTATGAGGATTACAATTTCTCCATATTCTTTCCTATGTTTGTTATTGTTCATCATTTTTATTATAACCATCCTAGTGGATGCGAAGTGCTATCTCATTGTAGTTTACATCTGCATTTCTCTAATGATGAATCATGTTAAGTATCTTTTTATGTGTTTACTGTGTAACAAATCATAGTGACTTAATGCAACAGCCATTTTCTTGCTTATGATTGGCAATTCTGGCAGGGTTTAGTGGAGACAGCTCATCTCTGCCCCACATGTTATTGGCTGTTGTGGCTCAGGTGGGCCTAGAAGATCCGAGATGGCCTCACTCACATCTTGGCACTGGCTGTCAGCTGGGCATTGTGATGGTCCATGGTCCCTCCCCTCATATGGTTCTTGTCATTCAGTAGTCTCTGCCAAACTTCCTTACATGGTGGCATAGTACTCCAAACAGCGAAGGCAGAAGCTGCCAAGCCTCTTAGGATGTAACCTGGCTCAACATCACTTCCACCATATTTTGTTATTCAAAGCAAGTCACAAGGCCAGCCTGATTCAAGGGGAGGGGAAAGGGGAAACAGACTCCACTCCTTGATGGGAGGAATTGTTAGTAGCAGCAGTCTTTGCAGATAATCTACCATAAGCATTTAGAACAATGTTTGACCCATATGAAGACCACATTGAGAAGTGAAGATACCTAAGACCCATTCTTACCATCCCAGTGCCTACCAAAATTCATCATCAGGGTCAGCACTGGCCCAACCCGGGTTTTACCACTTGGTCACCTGTTGTGGTCTCTGCCTCTATGCTATGCCCTGTGGGCTTTCTGGATGTGATGTCTACAGGGATCTCCTACCAGACTCCAAGACATTATCATCTCTCCTTGAACTACTGCAACAGCTCCCTCTTTCTTGTACCACCTGGTCCTTTCTCTACACAGTAGCCAGTATCATCTTGTTAAGATATAAATCAGATCATATAACTCCAGTGGCTTCCCAAGATGCTCATAATAAAATCCAAATTCCATGCCACGATCTGGCTCATAGTGACCTCTCCACCCTTGTCTTCTTCCATTCTATCCTGGCTCATTCCAGTCCCAGCATCCTTGGCTTCCTTGCTGTCTCTCAAACACAGCAAACTCACTCTGGCCTCTGGCCCATTATACCTGATGTTCCATCCCCAACAATACTCTTCTCCAAAATTTTGCATGGCTGGCTTCTTCAAGTCACTTCTCAAAGTCACTTGATCTTCCCAAACACACGGAGTGTCTAGCACATGACAGGGACTCAATAAATGTGTGTTGAGTAAATGAGAGAATCTTAGGATCAACCTGTGATCCTGTGACAAGATCAATGGGAAGACCAGCCCCAGCAATGTTGAAAGCACTGCCCTCGCCTAAACATCTCAATTCTGGTGTTCTATCTTCTCACTTGTTTTCACAGCTATCCTTCAGTATTTTAGTAAAGGGAACTTGCATACTGAGAGGGAGAGGTTGGGAACAACTGATGAGGCAACTGTAAGATGCAGATGAAAAAGGGCTATAATTGGCTCTCATTCTGGAATCCGGGGCCAATGAAGACAGTCTGAGGGTGACAGAGCTCCCATTTTTGTCTTGTGTATACTCTGTGTACCACCTTCCTGCCCAGAGACATCGTGAGTATGAGGAAATAGGGAGAGGTAAGAATAAGAGGCAAGAAAGAAAACAATCTAATGTTATCGTATATCTGCTACATGCTGAGAAGGTATTATTCCTCATTTCATAGATATGAAAACTGTCCCCTGAGTGGACATTGTCTGCCAGTGCCAGGTGGGCATGCCAGCAGGAAGTTTGCTTCAACAGATACCCCTGGGTTTATTTTCTTCCCAGCCTCTTGCTTCAAGAAGCCTAGCATGGATTGTGTGATGGTGATCCATCCCTGTGCAGAGTCACTGAGATGTTTGCTCTTCCCCCACAGTGGTGTCCTGTGGCCATCCGGGCTCCCCGCCTCACTCCCAGATGTCTGGAGACAGTTTTACTGTGGGAGCAGTGGTGCGGTACAGCTGCACCGGCAAGCGTACTCTGATGGGAAACAGCACCCGTATGTGTGGGCTGGATGGACACTGGACTGGCTCCCTCCCTCACTGCTCAGGTATGGTGCATGGCATTGAGGAAAGAGCTCCAGTGGAATGCTTGACTGATGGGAGGTAGACGAGCCCCCAAGGTGTGAGTGTGATTGATGGATGGGAGGGAATCAGACCTCGGAACCCTTGTATCTTCCCTAACAGGTAGAAAGCACAGCGAGACAAGGTCCCAACGGAGCTTCGGCTTCTGGCAGGCTGAGCCCAGCCTTATCCCCTCAGTCAGCCCTGACCATGCCCAGGGATTGCAAAACTAGGAAAGGCACAACTTTTTAGGTCAACCTATGGCCAGAGTCCTGTCCAGACACTTGATTTTATGAGTTCCTGGGGACAGTTCAAGTCTTCCCGTTGATCAGCTCAGGTCCAAGCCCACTCCTGTGTTCTTTTCTTCTCTGTTTCAGACTCGTAGGCCCCAGCCTCCTTCCCTTTCTTATCACTGACCCTCAACTTGTCCTATGTCCTGGCTACCTAATGGGGTACAGTCTTCTTCTCTACTGCCTTGAAACACCAGTCCCCAGACTTTTCCTATTAAGTTCATTTTACTGCTAATGAGGACACTGACAGATGCTATCAAAATAGCAAATGTAGAGAACTGCCAAAGGTCCTATGTCCATAGTATCCAAACCAGAAATGAATGTGTAATGTCATATAACAGAATAAAATTTTACAAGTGAATTGTCCTGCCAGTAGCAGAAATCACCAAGCTAAAATATTAGCACCTTGCAGCTTTGTCTTCTTTGAGGGGGACCTGCCTGGCCCTAGGAAGGGATTCCATGTTGCCCGCAAGAGGGAGCTGCTTGTGCAGCTTGATGTTCCTCAGAGGGCCCACCTTGGCATTGAAATTAACCCCTAGCCCTTCCCATGCCAGATCCCTTCAGAGGAAAGGATCATGACCTCCTCCTCATACAGAAGCCTTCTCCTTGATGTGGGACCTTACCCATGAGATGTGCCACTGTTCTTGCAGTTTGACATTCCCAGATGAGCCTGCCTCCCAAAAGTTAGGTCACTGCCAGCATATTTAACGAGATATTCATTAGATATCTCCAGAAAGAAGAAAGTCCCAAAGCCACTATTTCAAAGGGCTCTTGGTTGCCCAGGAAATCCCAGACACATCACTCTATACGACCACCCAGGACTTTGGCCTCTCACCCCTATTAATCTCATTAAACACCTAATTAAGGAACTGGGCAGGACTATATAGAAGCCATGATGACTCATTTAGCTGGGCTAGGGGAAGGCCTGTTAACTGTGCCCTGGCTTCTTTCTGTTTGGACATCTGGTAGGCAATACAGCGTGAGAGGACAAGGGTCATGTACATTGCCTCTCCAGCCTCCCTGGAGCTCTCTGAAAACAGAATTAGAAGGGATTCAATCTACACGAAAGCTGGACAATGAGTGAACATTAAGTCCCTTGGATGAGAACATGAGGGATGAGAAGAATAGGCAATTAGGAAGTAACATTAGGTATATACCACAGATACAGAGATAGCTCCTCCTGAAACAGATGTCGTCTTTTGCAGTGGCATCTCCTGCCAGTCCTATGAAATACACATTCATGAATTCCAGGTCAAAGTTTTTAATCTCATTGTGTGCAAGCAGTGGACCCAACGGTTGCACAACAAAACCTCCTAAGTCCTTGAATCATACACCACTGGGCCACCAAGGCTACGGAGAGATTTCTGGAGTTTGAGACCTACTTCAAGAAGTTCACCACCCACATCTCCACTGTCATTCTCTTTACCTCTTCAGTAAATAGTTGCCATCTATCTACTCTGCCCCCATGGTGCAATATCCTGTCCAGACTCCCTTCTATCACTGAACTAAAAGCCTCTAATACTGTAGTGGGGGCCATTCTTTCAGAAAATGCCCCTAGGACTGAACACCATTGTACTAGCCTGTTCTCATACTGCCAAAAGACACACCTGAGACTGGTAATTTATAAACAAAAGAGGTTTAATCAGCTCACGGTTCTGCAGGCTGTACAGGCTTCTGCCTTTGGGAAGGTCTCAGGAAACTTACAGTCGTGGCAGAAGGGGAAGCAGGCACGTCTTCACACGGCTGGCAGGAGAGAGAGAGCAAAGTGCAACACACTTTCAAACAACCAGATCTCATGAGAACTCACTCACTGTCACGAGAACAGCAGGGGGAAATCCGCCCCATGATCCAATCACCTCTCACCAGGTCTCTTCCCCAACTTGGGGATTACAATTCAACATGAGATTTGAGTGGGGACCCAGAGCCAAACCATATTAACCATCTTGTGCCTTTTTTACAATAGTGCTAGCTGCAGCTGAGGTCAGCTAGCCAGTGTGTGGGTTAGAGCTGCTCACCATCAAGATTGTTTCCAGGGAGACCCAGTTCTGCCTGTTGTGTGAATTACATCCTGGAAGCCTTCAAAAGATAAGAAAACCTAGCCAAATGCAATGAGCTCTCTTTTATTTTTATTTATTTATTTATTTATTTTTTGAGATGGAGTCTCGCTCTATCGCCCAGGCTGGAGTGCAGTGGCGCAATCTCGGCTCACTGCAAGCTCCGCCTACCGGGTTCATGCCATTCTCCTGCCTCAGCCTCTCTGAGTAGCTGGGACTACAGGTGCCCGCCACCACACCCGGCTAATTTTTTTTTGTATTTTTAGTAGAGACGGGATTTCACCGTGGTCTCGATCTCCTGACCTCGTGATCTGCCCGCCTTGGCCTCCCAAAGTGCTGGGATTACAAGCATGAGCCACCGCACCTGGCTGAGCTCTCTTTTATTAATGTTTACATTGAAGGTTGAAAATGAATCCCTCTTCCATGGTGGGAAACAGAATGGAGAACATATGGTTAGGTAGAGTCTCACAGCCTGAGTCTAGACCAGGACAGGGAATAATGCCAAGGTTGAGAAGTGGAAAAGACATAAATGGCAAGTGGTGGGGTACACATGACTTAAACATTTATTGGCTCCAGCAAACTAGATGTGGTCACTCAGATGTTACCATTTGATGCCCACACATGGTTACATGAGGAGATATATTCCATGATAGTTGTAACTTTATCTTTTCCTGCAGTTGTCATTTATTCAGTAATTTTTCTCCTCTTTCCTCATGTTTACCATGGCCTGGTCCGATCTAAGGACATCTCCTACACATTGCCGTATCATGAAATGTGTTGGCCCTGCAGGGGACCATAGAGCTTGTGGCCTTGTCTCCTGTTCTCTACCCTTCTTCGCTCCTTGGGTCCTTGGAGGTCTCTTGAGTGGGTTTGCACAATACCAGAAGCCAGAGAAATGCAGGAATGTAGCAAGAGGAAGGGGGTGAAGCAAACATGAAATGAGAGGGTCTGAGATGTTTATTCTAGAGCTCACCTGTGTGGCATAATTTGTGAGTAGGGAATCCTTAATGAAAGGCCCAGCATCGATCACCTTGAATGTTTATCATTTCTTTGTGGTGAGAACATTTAAAATTCTCTCCTGCAGCTACTTGGAAATATACAATACATGCATCAAAACATCACCTCATACCCCATAAATATGTACAATGATTATTTGTCAATTAAAGATAAAATGAAACTTTTTAAAAAGTAATAAATAAATAAATAAAGGCCCAAGATCAAGATTCAAGCTAGGCGGTTGAGAAATGAAGTTATGCTAAGGAGTTTGGACTTTATCCTATGGGCATTGGGGAGCCAGTAAAGATGTTTCTGCAGGAAAAAATTTTTTGAAAAAAAAAAAAAAAGGTCAGATGGTTAGTGATTTTTAAGATTAGAGGACAAAGTAGAAGATGGATTAGAGGGAGAGTTTACAAGGAAGGGACATTAGTCGGGAGGCTCTTACAAGAGTTCAGGCAAAAGAATGTTGAATGTCTAAGCTAAGATAGTGGCATGGGAGAGGAGATGGGACTACAGAATCAGCAGGTGTTTGTAGAGAAGAGGGGAAGAGGAGAAGGAGGACCTGTGGCCAGTTCGGATCACTGAAAGTCCAGACTGGCACGGGCCACGGAGTCTTTCCTCTGCCTTCTTGCTTCCCCTCCCTGTGTGGTTCCCAGGGACTTACCCATGGCCTCAGATCTTTGTGTTCTTCCACCGTTGCATAGGGAGGCAGGAGCATGTGCAGGTAACTTTTGCTAGTCCTCATTCATGGGACCCACTGCTTCCCCTTAGTCACATCCCAGTATCTTTCTCCCCTGCTTCTCCACTCCTTTTTCTTCCCTGAAAAACAATGGGGTTTGTGTGGTTCTGGTCCATAGGAACCAGTGTGGGAGTTTGTGGTGACCCTGGGATCCCGGCTCATGGCATCCGTTTGGGGGACAGCTTTGATCCAGGCAGTGTGATGCGCTTCAGCTGTGAAGCTGGCCACGTGCTCCGGGGATCGTCAGAGCGCACCTGTCAAGCCAACGGCTCGTGGAGCGGCTCGCAGCCTGAGTGTGGAGGTAATGTATGTGACCATTCTGCTTCTCCCCTTTGCCCAGCCCCAGAGCTTGCCCCTGCTCCTGCTCTTATTCCCAGGAACCTGCCCTCACAGAAAAATCCATGGCCCCATTTGAACCCTCAGCCTGGCTGATAGGGACTGCAATAGATAATTCAGGTGCACTTTCATTTGTAATCAAAAGACAAATATTTTCCCACTCTCACCTCAAAAGGGAAGAAATCAAAAAAGACTGAATTTGACCCACTATTTCATTCATTTTCCATATAGTTTCATTTAGCATCTATGTGCCAAGTGCTGTGGACACAATGGTGACCAAGACGGACACTGCCATGGTCTGGATATTTGTGACCTCCCAAAATCATATGTTGAAACCTGGTCACCCAGTGATAGTATTAGGAAGTGGGGTCTTGGGAAGTTGTTAGGTCATGGAATGGGATTAATGCTCTTATTGAGAAAAGAAAATACCTTAGAAAGCCTCTTTCCCTCGTGCCATGTGAGGACACAGCAAGAAGGCACCATGTCCAAGCCTGAACAGACGGAGACACACATCTTGATCTCCTGGGGCTTACAGTCTAAGGGAAGAGGCTACGTGAAACAAATACTCAATGTGCCAAAAGATATACAAATCCAATTTTAGAAAACTCTCGAAGTAATCTAGGCCCTCAGTGATGTTGCCTGAGGTAGCGCCAATGGGAGAAATTGTCGTTTTTCCATATATTCCTAAGTTTCTGGGGAAAAAAATATATTTTTTAAATCTCTCTCTCCTCTTGCAGCTGGTCCCCAAATCGCTCTGTCTCTCTCTTTCTAAAGTACAGCCTGCATAGTACTCTCCTAAGCAGGAAGCAGGCTTCACAGCTGAGAGTAAGGTTGAGTGAGAAGATCTGGAAGAGGAAGGAGATGATATGAAATAATCATCTAGCAAGATACGAGTGGAATGGAATTGGGAAGTGTGTAATGGCCAGGCAGCACTGAGCGCTCACTTAAGGTGGGGGGATCATTAATTTAAAGTAAGAGCAGTCAGCATGGTACCATGTTTTTGTTCAAGCTCATTTTGCTACCTAGTTGTGGGCACAGAGCAGACAGTGCTTTCGGTACAGAGCTGGAGATTTGCCAGGCGACTAAGACATTGGCAGAAGCGGCAAGGGAAAAGAGGGTGAATGTGAGACAGAGATTATGATGGATCTTGGCATTTAAGCTGGGTAAGGAGGGAGCAGATATTTGAGTGGAGTAAAAGGCAGTAAGAAAGTGGTAGGATCAATGGATTATAGATCCCCATAGGACCAAATAATCACCAGAAAACGAGTCCCAGAGGGAGGGAGCTGAGGAGACAAGAGGCAGTGGTTAGAGAGCAGGCTGCTGGAAACAGACTGTGGAGTAGCCCTGCAGAGCAAGGGGAGATGCTCTAGCCAGGGGAATCCAATCTTTTGGTTTCCCTGGGCCACACTGGAAGAAGAATTATCTTGGGCCGCACATAAAATATACTAACACTAACAGTAGCTGATGCGCTGAAAACAAAATCACAAAAAGTCTCATAATCTTTTAAGAAAGTTTATGAATTTGTGTTGGGCCCTATCCAAAGCCGTCCTGGGCCACGTGCGGCCTGTGGGCTGTGGGTTGGACAGGTTTGCTCTAGCCCATCACCATCAGGGGTTCCCTGCCTAGGAAATGAGACAATGGAGTCGGAGCCCTCTCCCACCTGTCTCCCCAAAGTCCTGCCTTTTCTGGGGATGCTATTTGCAAAGTTAGTTTCTATAGAATTTTGCAGGCATAGCAAGAGAGGTTTGTGGCATTGGGAGAATGTAATGCAAGAGAGAATTTAGTATCTTCTTGCATATTCATGTGATCCACATCCATACCACTGAGATCCCAGGGTGCAGTCAGTTACCATGTCAGTTACCTGAGTGTTCAGGGATAGAAAGTGGATGGTTATGAGGTTGGACCGGGAAGTGAATATTTGTTAAATGAAAGAGAGAGAGAGAGAATACACATATGCACACAGCTCTGATGACTGCTCTTGACAAACTCCTACCTGTCCTTAAAGGTTCTACTCAAACTCCTATCTCCAGCCCCAATAAGCTGCTTCCTTCTTAGTGCTTTTTCTCTTCAACTATAACACTTAATATGTCATATCTTAATTCATCTGTTGATAGAATAGACTAAGCTCCTCAAGGGCAGGGGACATAGCCCGGTCATTATTGTATTCTGGGCACCTAGGCAGCACACATGTTTGTTGAATGAATGAATGCCAAGGCCTATCTGTTGTGCTAATTATATAGGAATCATTTTGTAGATTTTATCTGGGGACCGCATAAATGACGTACATACTTAGAAAATTAAATTAAATCAAAGATTAGAAGCATGCAATCTCTAAATATCAAAATCCTTATGGAAACAAATGAACCTAACTATGTATCAAGTTGGCGACTTAATAACCCCAATAATTATTTCAATTGACTTGAAAAAATGGAATTTGACTGTGGTGTATATCCTAAGGACAAAGAGAACTACAAAGGAATCTTAAACTGTTTTCAGCAATCATATTGTTAACAATAATATAGATATTATTATCAATATTAATAATAATATAGATATTATTATCCTGAAACTATTACATATGCAATACCGTAATATATATGGATAAAACAAATAGAAGTTATAAGTTATTTATTGTCATTAAGATTTTCAGAAGAGATAAAATATAAAATATAAAAATTTAAAAGTTAAAGAAAAAAACCTTAATCCTAAATTTGGATTGATAATATCAGTATAAATTTGTAATATATTTTCTCTTTTTAATTATGTTTTATTTGTTCAAATTTATGGGGTACATGTGAAATTTTGTTATATATATTATAGATATAAAATATATATAAAATATATATATAAAATATATATATAATATATAATATATATTAGAGTGTCCATCACCCAAGTACAATACATTTTTGACTATAGTCTCCCTACTCTGCTATCAAGCACTGAACTTATTTTTTCTTTCTAACTGCATGCCCATGCCCTTTACCCCATTTCTCTTCATCCTCCCGCTCCCCTGACTCACCCTTCCCAGGTGCTGTTATCTGTTTTTCCACTCTCAACCTCCACGTGATCCCAATGTATTTTCAATTTAAGAAGTTATTTTCCCAGCTCTAACTCTAAAAGTCTAGAATCAATGACCAGATCAGTGGCAATGAGTACTCTTAGTGCCTGGATTGTGGTCCATTCTCCATTAAAAGAAACTAGACTCTTTGGAGAAATGGCTAATTTCTGGGCTGGCACAGGAAATATACAAGACAAATATGGAACATCTTGTCACTCTAGCAAGGATTCCACCAAAGATAACTGAGGTCATGTTAACAGGACTCACGAGCCAACTAGAAGAGGCTCCTATTGGCTAAAGGTGGAGAATCTGAGCATCAATAAGACTCAAACAAATTTACAAGAAAAAAACAAACAACCCCATCAAAAAGTGGGCAAAGGACATGAACAGACACTTCTCAAAAGAAGACATTTATGCAGCCAGAAAACACATGAAGAAATGCTCATCATCACTGGCCATCAGAGAAATGCAAATCAAAACCACAGTGAGATACCATCTCACACCAGTTAGAATGGCCATCATTAAAAAATCAGGAAACAACAGGTGCTGGAGAGGATGTGGAGAAATAGGAACACTTTTACACTGTTGTTGGGACTGTAAACTAGTTCAACCATTGTGGAAGTCAGTGTGGCGATTCCTCAGGGATCTAGAACTAGAAATACCATTTGACCCAGCCATCCCATTACTGGATATATACCCAAAGGAGTATAAATCATGCTGCTATAAAGACACATGCACACATATGTTTATTGCAGCACTATTCACAATAGCAAAGACTTGGAACCAACCCAAATGTCCAACAACAATAGACTGGATTAAGAAAATGTGGCACATATACACCATGGAATACTATGCAGCCATAAAAAATGATGAGTTCATGTCCTTTGTAGGGACATGGATGAAACTGGAAAACATCATTCTCAGTAAAGTATCGCAAGGACAAAAAACCAAACACCGCATGTTCTCACTCATAGGTGGGAATTGAACAATGAGAACTCATGGACACAGGAAGGGGAACATCACACTCCGGGGACTGTTGTGGGGTAATGACGAGCTAATGGGTGCAGGAAATCAACATGGCACATGGATACATATGTAACAAACCTGCACATTGTGCACATGTACCCTAAAACCTAAAGTATAATAAAAAAAAAAAGAATAATAATGGCAATGGATGGGAACATAAAAAATATCTTTAGATCCATGAGTTCAAAATGATTCTTAAATAAACACATTGGTCACCTTTGGAGTTTGCTAGGAAACCAACTCATCGTTCTGACATTTGATTTAAAATAAAAACCACACACAAAAAAAATCAAGCATTATCTGGCGTTCCTATATGAACAGTATTTCAGGGTAAGCAAATATTTGATGATAGAAAATGTCTTTCTTAAAGAACTCTAGCTAATGCAGAAAGAATGATAAAATTAGAATATCACCACTTTCCAATCCCTAATGAAATAATGAATCTGGTCAATGACTGCTAAAACTATTAAATGAAAAACTAATGGAAACTTCATAATGCCACATTAGGCAGGCATGCCCGAAATCACTGATGAGCCTCAACATCACAAACGAGAAAACACCCAGACATTCGGTGCTTCTTATCCAATGCAATAGGAAGGGCCCAAAACCACCTATGAAAACCAATGCCAAAAGGCAGAACTTGATTACAGGAAGGAACTACAGGGGATAGAGAAATATGTTAAACTATATCTCATTGTTGCAGTTAGCAAAATCCAGAAAGTGTGAAGTTCTGTAGGACAGATGTTGTGGTTTCTGTAACAAATAAATTATAGAAGCAGAAATAATCATCTCTGGGTTCAAAGTCTTAGAGACGTGTCAACCAAATGTCATGGGTGGACCCTATTTGGATCCTGATTCAAACAAATCAACCGTTAAAAAAAGAGAAAGACAACTGAGGAAAATCAAGCACTGATTGGATATTTGGTGATATTAAGCAATTGTGTTTAAAATTTTAAGGACGATAATAGAATAGATCATCTTTTTTCTTTGAAAAACGGGAATTTGTTCAGAAATTTCAAAAGATTCATAGGGGTCTCTCCTTCCTGTCTAGGGGTGAGATAATTCGATACAAAAGCAGCATGAGAGGCATTTCTATCCACGGCATCCTGAGGTAGCATGTGGCTTCCACTCTGGGCAGTTCTCAGTTCCCCAGGTGATACCCACCATTGTTCTGGTGAATAACGTGTATTTTTGTCTTCCTAGTGATCTCTTGTGGGAACCCTGGGACTCCAAGTAATGCCCGAGTCGTGTTCAGTGATGGCCTGGTTTTCTCCAGCTCTATCGTCTATGAGTGTCGGGAAGGATACTACGCCACAGGCCTGCTCAGCCGTCACTGCTCAGTCAATGGTACCTGGACAGGCAGTGACCCTGAGTGCCTTGGTGAGAGCTCAGGCCCTGTGGGCTCCATGGCCAACAGTGGCCCAGATCCTGCATGCCAGAGGAGAAGGCTATCCATGGAAGATGGTGCAGGATGGCTGGGATGGTGGGACTTGAGCCTGAACGAGAATCATATGAATAGCCTCTGTTGAGCGTATGCTGTGTGGCAGCCACTGAGCGAAGTGGCTCATATGCACATGTGATTTGATCTTCACCATAACTCCATAAAGTAGCTATTATTATCCCCACTTTGTATATGAGATGGCTGAGGCTCAGAGAGGCAGAGAATATATATTGGCCATTTCTCAGGCTCTAGCCAATTCCTTTGGCTTTCCCTTTTCTCTCTTAGAATCAAACCCCATAGCTCAACCTGATTTCTCTTCACTTCAAAGATGCGGCTATCCGCCATCTTTGTTGCTTCGTTCTCTCCTTGTACCCGACTCCAGCCAGTACGGGTTCTTGAGCATGGTGTAGCCTCACAGCTCCCATTTCTTGCTTCTCTTAAGGGTAGTCCCAGTCCTTTTCCAGACAAAGTGAGTCACAGTGGGATCCAGATGGAGGGAAGAGACAGGATGAGGAAATGCGAGAAGATTCTCCCTGTCAAAGCCCTAGTCTGTGATTTCAGCTCCCCCTGAAATCCCGTGTCAAGTTCACTTTGGTTTTGAGACCAGAGCTCACCAAGCCCCACCCTCAATGATATGATGACATAGGCGTGACCGTTTCATGGGCCATAAGACCCTGCTTCTGGGCTGTTTTCCCTGGGAGTCCTCTGTAGGTGCTGTTGGGCCTACAGAGGCCTCCTAGGTACGACTGAAGGTGATAAGATGTACCCCTCAGCAGACAAATCAATTGTCTTATGTGGTTCATTAATATACCTTAGGCTCTTCAAACAGAAAACTCTCCCTCCTTGGGCCCCAGCCTCATTTAGGAACTGAGCCCTCTGGATAATTCCTCTTAGAGGGGGCACTTTGAATAAGGTGAATCTTCATAGCCCAAGTTGCAATGGTACATAAGGACAATGTGGGCAAGGACAGGACTAATGCCAGGGATTTGGCCAAGCAAAATTTAAAATGGGCAAGCTGGGTGTGGTGGCTCATGCCTGTAGTCCCAGCTACTCAGAAGGCTGAGGTGGGAGGATTGCATGAGCCCAGGAGTTATAGGCTGCAGTGAGCCATGACCGTGCCTCTGCACTCCAGCCTGGGTGACGGAGTGAGACCCTGACTTAAAAAAAAAAAAGAAATTTAGAATGGGTAATGTCCAACTGGGATCCTGTGAGGAGACAGGGCAGCCCTGATCTGACAGTTTCCCTTCTTGGATGCTTACAGGGAGTGATAGGGATGGTATTGGAGGAGAAGTGGGGTCCCAGCCGGGAGTGAACAATGCTATATCTCTCTTATCCTAGTCATAAACTGTGGTGACCCTGGGATTCCAGCCAATGGCCTTCGGCTTGGCAATGACTTCAGGTACAACAAAACTGTGACATATCAGTGTGTCCCTGGCTATATGATGGAGTCACATAGAGTATCTGTGCTGAGCTGCTCCAAGGACCGGACATGGAATGGAACCAAGCCTGTCTGCAAAGGTGTGTCTGGGGCTGCAGATGTGGACAGAGGGCCAAACAAGATACGAAAGTGAGATGTAGGCCCTGAGCATCTATCTAGAAGGGAGAGGGGTGAAAGGCCAGCCCTAACATCTTATCAGGGGATGTGCGAGGTGAGAAAACTGGCCCCTTAACATCTGCCAGGAGCGAATCAGAAGTATCAAGATAAGGCCTGGTCCATGAGCATTGAGGGAAGGGTCAAACGGAGGACTGGGTTGTCACACTTGAGAGAGAGCATTGTAAGGTGCAAAAAGATCAGAACTCCCACAGTAAGAGGGCCCCATTCTGGTTCTTCCTGTTTAGCCCAGGCTCTAGGTGGGTGCAGGGTAGTTGGTGATATCAGTGATGGTGACGGGGGCTCATTTCCCAGGACAGCATCAGAACTCAGCCTTCTTTGGTCTCCCTCCAGCTCTCATGTGCAAGCCTCCTCCACTCATCCCCAATGGAAAGGTGGTGGGGTCTGACTTCATGTGGGGCTCAAGTGTGACTTATGCCTGCCTGGAGGGGTACCAGCTCTCCCTGCCCGCGGTGCTCACCTGTGAGGGAAATGGGTCCTGGACCGGAGAGCTGCCTCAGTGTTTCCGTAAGTTGCTTACAAGGGCCTTTGGTGCGTCCTATTCAATAGCTCCTTCCCCTTGCCTCCCTGGAGCTTTGTGGCTGGAAGGCCCAGAATAGGTAGTCTCCACCCAACAAAACCAGGGAGGAGCTTCATCGAAGACACTATTAAAGAGGGAAGGAAGTGGAAAGGAAGAAAATGAGGATCCCTTAATTGAGCCCTCGTGTCAGATACTGTCTAGAGACACGGAAGGAAATTAAACTAGAGATATTGGGGGTGTTTTTTTTACCTGAAGGGTTGTTAACTATATGGAATAGTACTCAAAGAACTGGGGGTGCCCAGTGCTAGATATGTGTCTGTTTTCATGAAAAATGACCTGCACAGAAAAGTCTTCTGGGAAACCTGTGATTTTCTGCTGTGTTGCTTTATTTTTTATCCACCTGGCCCAGTTGTATCCTGAGGAGCCCCAAGTCTATTCCAGGGCTTACTCCTTACTGAGATCCCCAGTAAGCAGGTTCCGGGTCACTTATTCTTGTCACACCCCGTGAGTGGGCTCTGGAAGGTTTTCTCCATGCCTGTGTTTTGGACAAACAGTAGGACATATTTTTCTAATTGCTATTTATCCAATTCTGCAGAAAACAATCCACATACTCATGATACTGTTTTGGGTTCCTCTGAAAATTTGCTTCCATCTGGGAATTTCCTCAGAGATTAGGGCCAACAGCTCGAAACTGGACACAGGTGTTTGGTGCAATATTACCCTCTCCAACCTTCACATACTACCAGGGTCAAGTCTGGACTCAGCAACCTTGCTTTTCCTCTGGAGAAATAGCTGAAGTGCCTTTTAACAATGAATTATGGTCATCATGAAAAAAATTTTACCCATTAGAAAATACAAAAAAGAAAGTAAAAGTCATCTGAACTCGCACTTTCCAATGATAACCGCAGTTCAGCTTTTGATGATGTCCCACGTGAATCACTGTGCATTTTTGAATAGATAGTGATATGTATACATTTTCTAGAACTGGTATTAGCTCATGCTGTACGTACTGTTTCATAACTTGTATTCACTGATAGGCCACCGAAACCTTTCCATCAATACCTTTCTACCTTTCTTTATCAATATTTACTGATCCGTGCATCATCATTTTTAATGGCTCTAAAGAATTTCCTTGTAGATACAAGTTATTTAATCTTTTCGCACTGGTGATGAATTTAGATTACCTCCAACTTAATCATGTTAGAAGCAGTTCTGCAATATGTATTCCTGAAAATTGCCTTTCTTGGCCGGGTGCAGTGGCCCATGCCTGTAATCTCAGCACTTTGGGAGGCCGAGGTGGGTGGATCACGAGGTCAGGAGATTGAGACCATCCTGGCTAACAAGGTGAAACCCCGTCTCTACTAAAAATACAAAAATTAGCCGGGCATGGTGGCAGGCGCCTGTAGTCCCAGCTACTCGGGAGGCTGAGGCGGGAGAATGGCGTGAACCCAGGAGACAGAGCTTGCAGTGAGCCGAGATCGCACAACTGCACTCCAGCCTGGGCAACAGAGTGAGACTCCGTCCCCCCCCCAAAAAAAAATGCCTTTCTTTACTCCTGCAGCAAAGCCCTAGGCATGAGAATGCTGGGCCGAGGGCAGTCATGCCTCCCTTCTTGACATATGTTGTCAAACTGTCTTCTAGAAACTGTCCCAATTTACATTCCCCAAAGCAATTTATGAGAATGTTTCTGGATGCACACCCTCATCAACAATGGATTGTGTCGAGTTAATGACAAGGAGCTTTAAAAGATAGCTCATTACTTTAATTGGCATCACATTGCTTATGAGAAAGGCCACGCCGGTTGCTCTTCGCTTGTCAGCCATCTGTGTTTCTGGTTCTTTCAGCTGCCTCCTTTTGGATACAGTAACTTCCCATCAATCGATTTTTAAACTGACTTCTAATTGGTCAGCATAGACTCCCCAGCCTTCAGGGCAGAGGCTGCAGGTCCAGCTTCATTTTATTTTGCATGTGGTTATGTACCTCATGACTCCATGTACACACACACACACACACACACACACACACACACATTTGCATCATAGTATAAAGCAATGCTTGAAGTGATATCATGGTAAGCTTTGCCTTTGGTAATCAATTTTTAATGACACTCCCTGATGTTAACATGGCCTGAATGAAATAGGTACACCCATACACTACCCACCACAGTGTAAATGTGTACCCTTTGGGGAAAGACATTTGACACTACACGTCAAGAGCTGTGAACATGTTCAACCCTTTAAAAATAATAAGTTCACTCCTAGAGAATTCTCCTAAGAAAGTAATACATATGAAAAGAAAAAACAAAAAAGAAAACAATACATGTGAAAGAAGAGTTATATGTAACTGTATAATAGAAAATGCCCAATGTAAGGGCTATGATAAAATATAATTATGGTACAAGCACCTGTTGCTAATTGTGTAGCCAATAAGCGATGATGATGTCATAAACAGAGAAAATGTTTACAAGATAATGCTTAGTGAATGAAACAAGATTTATGATCACATGGGCTTGGGTTTGCCGCTCCGCACAAGTTTACATACAACTGAACAAAGATTGGAAAAGAATGTGCGTGAAAATGGAAAAAAAGTTTTAGATAGTGGGATTGTCGTTTATTTTTCTTCCATGTTCTAAACTTCCTGTAATGTTACTCCATCACTTGGATCAGTATTAATAGGCACTTTGAATGTAGAAGGGAATAGAAGGGAGAGGAAACCCCCATCAGCAGCAGCACCGCAGCAGGTGGAAGCACCTACCTGGGGCTGCCCCGGTTCCCAGAGTTCAAGCTCAACCAGGAAGGGAACAGTGCAAAGAACAAAGGTGGGGGTGTGGAACTGGAAGATTAGGTTCTAGAAAGCAACTTAGACCTGCCTTTCTCCCTTCGTCTTCCCAGCTGTGTTCTGCGGGGATCCTGGTGTCCCTCCCCGTGGGAGGAGAGAGGACCGAGGCTTCTCCTACAGGTCATCTGTCTCCTTCTCCTGCCATCCCCCTCTGGTGCTGGTGGGCTCTCCACGCAGGTTTTGCCAGTCAGATGGGACATGGAGTGGCACCCAGCCCAGCTGCATAGGTGAGAGGTCATCTGGGGCAGAGAGCATCCTGGCTGGGGTGGAGGGACCTTCTTTTGGGCCTGAGATGATTACTTTCCTTCCCTGTCTTCAGTGGTCTCATCTGCAAAAGGGAACATCTCCTCTTCTGAGCTTCTGCAGCAGGATGTAAAATAGCCAGAGCTAATGTGCTTCGAGGAGTCAAATAGGCAGCCAGGGCCAAGGCTCAGGTGGGGATCTCAGTGGACAGGGAAGTCAGGATGTGGCCCTATTTTCTTTTCTACACCTATTTCCCAGAGTGAGATGAGGCCGTGAAGGCTTCCATGACCATGTGATCTGTGTCTTTGTTTTGGCCATCCAGATCCGACCCTGACCACGTGTGCAGACCCTGGTGTGCCACAGTTTGGGATACAGAACAATTCTCAGGGCTACCAGGTAAGGAGGTCAGCCAAGATAGGGCTTTCCTACATCCTATTCCTTCCTGTCACTGTCAACATAAGAGGACCCAGGGACCTTCCTCAGGACAGCACTCAGGGAGGACAAGAGCTTGGAAAGCACAGAAAGAAAGCCCTCCGCCTCTTTGAATAGTGCTCCATCAGAGCACCCTGCAGAGACAGAAGGACCCTAACATCCATCAGAGAAACTGATGAGGAAGGACAGATGGCGTGCAGTTCCACGAACACTTCCCGGCAACCCCAGGCAGGGTGGCTGTGGAAATACGGAAATGAGTGAGACAGACAGACCTCTGTCCTCAAGGTGCCCACCCCACCCACAGACACTGGGCTCATGCACAGTGGCAACGAGTATGTGCCACACAGGAGGCAGGCCCGTCGGCATGCCTGGCCCATCAGGACACAGGCCCTGTGGACACATCTCAGATGAGCTTTGGGAGGAGAGAACCTGGACAGTCTGGGTTGGGACACATTGAACAGAGAAAAAGATGGCCGGGCGCGGTGGCTCACCCCTGTAATCCCAGCACTTTGGGAGGCCGAGACAGATGGATCACAAGGTCAGGAGATTGAGACCATCCTGGCTAATACAGTGAAACCCCGTCTCTACTAAAAATATGAAACGTTAGCCGGGCATTGTGGCAGGCGCCTGTAGTCCCAGCTACTCGGGAGGCTGAGGCAGGAGAATGGTGTGGACCCGGGAGGCGGAGCTTGCAGTGAGCCGAGCCACTGCACTCCAGCCTGGGCGACAGAACAAGACTCGGTCTCAAAAAAAAAAAAAAAAAAAAGAGAAAAGGAAGAATGGGTGTGTTCAAGGCAGGACAATTAGCTGGAGTCCAAGACTTGCCCAGGAAAATATCGGACTAACCTGGACATGACAGGCTGGGCTCTAGTCCAGTAATGTGACTTATTCACTCAGTCTGTACTCAGCACGTGCTTATGGCCCTGAACTGTTCTAGGTGCTAGGAATACAGTGGGAACAGGACAGGCTGGGTGCTTCTTTGAAGGGAGCTGCCTGGCTGAAGATGATAAACAAATAAATAAACGAGCTAGCTTCTGAGAGCACTAGACGCTACACAGTGTGTTATAAAGGGGTGTGAACGGGGTGGGTTGCCATTTTAGGAAGGGTGGTTAGGGAAGGGTGACATTTGAACCGTGGCCTCCATG
The DNA here is from genome assembly GCF_009828535.3 of Hylobates moloch. NCBI lineage: Eukaryota > Metazoa > Chordata > Mammalia > Primates > Hylobatidae > Hylobates > Hylobates moloch. The sequence goes on along the minus strand of NW_026652283.1, from coordinate 35,429,111 downwards.
ATGAGAAGGGCTAGCCCTGTGCAGAGCAGGGTGACATTCCTGGCTGAACAAAAAGCTGGTGCAAAGGAGTGCTGAGGGAAGTGCTCAGCAGCCTGGGGGCCTGGAAAACAGGCCAGCTAGCAGGTCTGCAGCCCCGTGAGAGAGGAGAAGGAAATGTAGTGAAGAGCGAGGCTAGGTTGGAAAACAGCTTGGTCCTGGTGTGAAAAGTTAAACATTCACACACTCTATGACCCAAAAGTTCCACCTCTGCAAACATATCCCAGAGACACTCTTGCACATGTCACCAAGAAACAGGAAAAGTTGTGGGTATAGTCACGTGATGGATTATTACACAGCAAAGAAAATGAATGAACTACAGCTCTGCATGACATGGACGAATCTTAAAACATACTATCAAGTGGCAAAGGTGGCATGACACTACTTTTATAAATATTAAAACCAGCAAAAACTTATTAAATTGTTTAGAGATATGTATGCACATATGTGATAGGATCGTTTTTTTAACAAGGCAAGGAAATTAACACAAATTTGAAGACAGCCATCACCACGGAGGGGTATTGAGGAACAGAGCAGGGAAAGAGCCCCTAGAACATTACAACCATGTCCATAACGTCCTAGCTCTTAAGTTGCACGGTGGATTCAATCTAAAATGTCCATTTTATTATTATACTTTGTATGTGTTCCGTATATTATTTTGTGTATGTCAGATATCACGTAATTTTTGCAAAGGCGGCAGCATGGGACAGGTCATGCAGGGCCTTGAAGCTGTGATAAGTATTTTGGATTTTATCCGAAATGCCATTTGAAGGTGACACAATCTGGTTCTTCATTTGAAATATTACTCATGCTGCTGAGTAAAGAATGAATATCAGGGAATTGAGAATAGAAGCACTTAGACAAGGAGGACACTGTTGTCATGACTCCTGGGGAAAAAGAAGGTGAGAAGTGATCCTGAACGCTTATTCAGGATGCATTTTGTAGGTAGAACCAAGAGGACTCATTGATGGAATGGATTGTGGGGTCGAAGGGATCAAAGATGACTTGAGGTTTTTTATTTGCACAACTACATCGATAAAGGTGCCATTGGCTAAGTCAAATGATGAAATCCAAGACAAAAAAGTGTTCAGCATGGAAGAAGGGAGTGGAAATTAAGAGTTACACATTGGGCCGGGCGCGGTGGCTCACGCCTGTAATCCCAGCACTTTGGGAGGCCAAGGCGGGCGGATCACGAGGTCAGGAGATCGAGACCATCCTGGCTAACACAGTGAAACCCCGTCTCTACTAAAAATACAAAAAAAAATTAGCCGGGCGAGATGGCAGGCGCCTGTAGTCCCAGCTACTCGGGAGGCTGAGGCTGGAGAATGGCATGAACCCTGGGGGGCGGAGCCTGCAGTGAGCCGAGATCGCGCCACTGCACTCCAGCCTGGGCGACAGCGAGACTCTGTCTCAAAAAAAAAAAAAAAAAGAGTTACACATTGCATTTGCACATGCTCCAGTAGGTAATAGGGACACATAAGTGTTTGAGCTGGGAAGTAGTATAATCCAAGTTGCAGTGTAGGAAACAGATGTAGCCGCATTACACCAAGTGGATTGGGTAGGGAGAGATGGAGCCCGTGGTTGCGGGGTGTCGAGTTGTACAGTGAGGGGCTGGTGGAGGGTTAAGGTGGGGATCATAACTGAGCAGAGCAGGGAGAGAGGGTGGCAGTTCGTTCAACAGATTCTATGGGGGCCATATCTGTAAAGACAAGTCTCCCATCCTTAAAGAATTTGCAATTTCATGGAGGAAAGGAACACACACACAATATTTAATTTGCACTCTTCTTCACATTTTGTAAAATGCTGTCAAATCCACCATAACATTTGAGTGTCACAACATTCCAGTGTGATTGTGGCAAGGATGGTCATCCCCACTGTATCCTTAGGAAGACTAAGGTTTACAGAGTTCCATGCAGCCTGTTCTGAGTAAATGCAGAAGCCAGAACTCGGATCCGGGGTCTTCTGACTCTGAAATAGGCACTGTGTCCACAACAGAGTGTAATATTATAACTTTGTTCGGGGTATTAGATGAGGCCTTATGGAGGAGGAGGCATCATATCAGCTGCCTCAAAGGAGGAAGAAAATTTAACCAGGCAGAGAATCAGAAAAAGAGTTTTGCAGGCAACAGTGCGGGAGGAGTTGGGCCATGCGAAAGTGGTCAAGGGACAGACGTAGGAAGCATCGCTGAAGGGAAGGGGCTGAAGGGACTTTGTATCTTGCCGCAGGTTGGAAGCACAGTCCTCTTCCGTTGTCAAAAAGGCTACCTGCTTCAGGGCTCCACCACCAGGACCTGCCTCCCAAACCTGACCTGGAGTGGAACCCCACCTGACTGTGTCCGTGAGTGCAGACTTCACCCACATCCCAAGAAAATTCCTCTTGCCCCAGCTGGGCATCTGGGTCATGCTTGAATGCTCTGAATGACAGGGAGTTCACAACTCCCCATGTGAACTGACATCGGTCTCTTTGTAGTCCTTACACGTTGGGGCCTCACAGAAGACTTCCACACAAAAGCCTTTCTGATATTAGAAGGCAATCCCTATGCCTTAGCAAAGAAAAAACTATCCAGTGGCAGCAGCAAAAACTAACAACTACAAGGCCAGGCCTCAGGATGAAGATATCAAGCTTTTGACCCAGTTACTCCTTTACCCCTCAGGAAGTGCTGCAGGCTTAGGTTCCCCCCACCCAGAGTCAACCAAGCCGATATCCACATGATCTCCGTCTTGGCCATTAACTCTAGACAGAGAGCTTGGGTTAGGGCAGAGGATTAGGGAGGGGGATGCTTGGCATGAAAGGGACTCGAAGGGAAAGGAAGAGGATATTCTATCTAGGAAGAGGGGAGTGGTTGAAAGGGCCCCTGAAGCCCCTAATCTCCTCCAGCCCAGCAAGGTCTTTCCTCTCCTCCAGCCCACCACTGCAGGCAGCCAGAGACACCAACGCATGCCAACGTCGGGGCCCTGGACTTGCCCTCCATGGGCTACACGCTCATCTACTCCTGCCAGGAGGGCTTCTCCCTCAAGGGTGGCTCCGAGCACCGCACCTGCAAGGCGGATGGCAGCTGGACAGGCAAGCCGCCCATCTGCCTGGGTGAGTGTGCCTGCTCGGGGAAGCTCTCCAGGGCGGGAGGCTGAAGGTGCTGGCTGAACTTGAGCTGAAAGAGGGCCAAAGAGAAGGAAGGAATTGCGTTTCCAGGAGCTGGACCCTGCTTCCGATTTTCTAAGGTTTTGAGTCTAGAAGAGCAAACCAGAGCGGTCTAAAAAGGTGCATACTCAACGCACCCCAAGGGTTGCCCCTTTTGCCTGTGCTGAAACACTCACAGGATCACATTTCATCATCGGGCAGAGGCAAGTGCTTTCTGCCACCAAACTGGAGTGACACATTACACATATTGCACCCTTGATAAAACAGCACCTGCCTGTAGGTCCCTTGGGGTTTCCAGGATGTCCCAGACCTCTCTTCCCCCCTTCTTCATTCACTTGTTCTCCATTTATTGAGAGTTCATGTGGCCCCATGCCTGCACTAGGCATGAGGGATTCAGAGGGGAAAGACACAACCCTGCCATGTGGAAGACAGGCACATTATCAGATTTTATATTTGGAGTACTTGCAGGAACATGGAGATGTGCCCAATGCTGTGGGAATGAGGAGGAAGGGCACTAAAGTGGGGGAGAGGAGAAGTCAGTGAGGACTTCCTGGAGAAGGTGGTATCTGAGTCCAGTCTTGAGGGAAAGGATTAAGGTTAAAGGATTAGTTCAGTGCTGGAACAGCATTAAACTCTCTAATAGGCACTCACCTCACCAGATACCAGGCATTGTGCTAAGTGCTTTGCATGTTTCAACTCATTTAATCTTCACAAGATCCTATGAGGCTATTTAATATATGAGGTAACTAGGGCACAGAGAAGTTAATTAATGTGTCCAGGGTCCCCAGCTGAAAAAGGGTAAGTGCTGAAGATCCATACCCTGATGGTCTAACTTTAGGATCTATGACTATTTTGCTATCCTGCCACTCAGAGGGAAGCCTTCAGGGTCAGAGACTGTATCAGAGCTAGAACTTACTAACGGTGTTTTATTTTCATGGTATCACTTGGAAATTTCTTTTGTCTTCCACATATAGTAGTGATATAAAGTACATTTATTAAAGTACGTTTATTAAGTTTTTACTGTGATAGAATATACATAATATACAATTTTAAGTGTACAATTCAGTGGCATCAGTTATGTTTATGATATTGCACAGCCATCACCAATATGCATTTCCAGAATTTTTTCATTATCTCAAACAGAAACTCCATACCCATTAAACAATAACTGCCCATTTCCCCCTTCTCTTAGCCCATAGTAACTGCTATCATACTTTCTGCTTCTGTAAATTTGCCTATTCTAAGTACCTCATGTTAGTGGAATCATACAATATTTGTTCTTTTGTGCCTGGCTTATTTCCCTTAGCATAATGTTTTCAAGATTTAACCATGTTGTGGCATCTGTCGGAATTTCTTTCCTTCTTATGCGTGAATCATATTTCATCATATGGACATCACTTTTTGTTTATCCATTCACCCGTTGATGGCTGTTTAGGCTGTTTCCACTTTTTGGCTATTACAATTAATACTTCTGTGAAAATACACGTACATGTTTTGTTTTAATATGTTTTCAGTTCTCCTGGGGACGTATCTAGGAAAACAGTAACTCTATGTGTAATACTTTGAGGAATTGCCAAAGTTTCCCAAAACTCCTGCACCATGTTATTCCCACCAGCAATGCATCAGGGTCCAATTTCTCGACATCCTTCCCAACACTTGTCTGTCCTGTTTTAGTGTATCCATCATCAGTGGGTATAAAGTGGTATCTCACTGTGGTGTTTTTTGTTGTTTGTTTGAATTTTCATCCAATTATTTTTTAATTGACAAATAAAAGTTGTATATGTGTAGAGTGTACAGCATGATGTTTTGATATATGTGTGCATTGTGGAGTGGCAAAGTCATGTTAATTAACATATCAATTAACTTCATATACTTGCCATTTTTTGTGGTAAGAGCACAAAATCTACTCTCAGTAATTTTCCAGTACACAGTGCATTGTTATTAACTATGGTCACCATGATGTACAAGAGATCTTGAACTTATTCCCCGTCTAACTGAAATTCTGTACCCTTTGGCCAACATCTGTCCAATTCCAACCCCCCAGTACCACCCCACCCTAGCCCCTGGTATCCACCATTCTACTCTCTACTTCTATTAATTAGTTCAATTATTTTAGATTCCACAGATAAGCGAGATTGTGCAGTATTTGTCTTACCGTACCTGGCTTATTTCACTTAACATAATGTCCTCCAGGTTTATCCATATTTTCACAAATGGCAGAATTTGTTTCTTTTTTAAGACTGCATAGTATTCCATTGTGTATATATTCCACGTTTTCTTTATCCATTCATCCACTGATGGACACTTAGGTTGTTTCCATATCTTGGCTATAATGAATAATGCTTCAATAAACATGAGAGTGCAGGTATCTCTTTGACTTACTGATTTTTGTTTCCTTTGGATATATACTCCATAATGGTGTTGCTGGATCATATGGTAGTTCTATTTTTAATTTTTTGAGGAACCTTCATACTGTTTTCCATAATGGTTATATTAACTTAAATTCCCACTGACAGTGTGCAAGAGTTTCCTTTGCTCCACCTCCTCACCAACACTTGTTGTCCTTAATCTTATTTATAATCGTTCTTCTAACGGTAGGAGGTGATATCTCATTGTGGGTTTCACTTGCAATTCCCTGATGGTTAGCGATGTTGAGCATTTTTCATATACCTGTTGGCCATTTGTATGTCTTCTTTTCAGAAATGTCTATTCAGGTCCTTTGCCTGTTTTTAAATCAGGTTATTTATTTTCTTGCTATTGAGTTGTTTTAGTTCCTTCTATATGTTCCTTAGATGTTAATCTGTTACCAGATGTGTGGTTTGCAAACAATTTCTCCTGTTCCATAGGTTGCCTCTTCACTCTGTTGATTGTTTCCTTTGCTGTGCAGAAGCTTTTCAGTTTGATGTAATCTCATTTGTCTACTTTTGTTTTTGTTAACTGTATCGTTGTGCAAAACTGATTTATATTTCTTTAATGGCTAATGGTGCTCAGCACTTTTTTATGTGTATGTATTCCTTAGAGAAATGTCTGTTCAAATCCTTTGACCATTTTTTACTGACTTATCTTTTTATTGTTGAGTCGAAAGAGTTCTTTCTCTATCTAAAATACAAGGCCTTTATAAGGTACATGATTTGCAAATTTTTTCCCATTTCATGGGGTGTCTTTTCACTCTTTTGTTGGTGTTCTCTGAAGCACCAGTGTTTTTAATTTTGATAAAATCTAACTTTTCTATTTGGGGGGTTGATTTTGACTCCTGTCTAAAATCATTTGACCATAAATGTATGAGTTTATATCTGGATTCTCTATTCCATTGATCTCTATGACTATCTTTATGCCATTACCACCCAGCCCTGATTACTTTAGCTTTGTAGTACGTTTTCAAATTGGCAAGTGTCCCAGTCTGGGCACCCTAGGGAGACTACATGTCTACAAAAAAATAAAAGTAAAGAAATTAGCCAGGAGTGGTGGTGTATGCCTGTAGTCTTAGCTATTCAGAAGGCTGAGGCGGGAGGATCACTTGAGCCCAGGATTTGGAGGTTACAGTGAGCTATGATTACACCACTGCACTCCAGCCTGGATAACAGAGCAAGACTTTGTCTCTAAATAAAAATAAATTTTTTTTAATGAAAGAAAAGAAAAAAAATTGGGAAGTATCAATTATCTAACTTTGTTCTTTTTTAAGATTGTTTGCCTATTGTTTTGCCTTTTGTTTCTGTACAGATTTTAAGATTGGCTTGTCAATTTCTACAAACTAGAGAGCTGGAATTTTGGCAGGAATTGCATTGAACCTGTAGATCAATTTGGGAAGTATTGCCATCTGAACAGTGTTAAGGTTTCCAATCCATGAACATGTGATGTCTTTCCATTTATTTAGATAATTAATTTCTTGCAGTGATGCTTTATATTTTTCAGTGTACAAGTCTTGCATTTGTTTGGTTACATTTATTCTTAAATATTTTAATCTATTATTATAGCTACTTTTATTTTAAAATATGTAATGTTTTAGAGGCAGCTGAATTTAACCCCTTACTGTATGATCTTGAGCAAGCCCTTTCATTTCTCTGCCTCTCAAAAAGTTCCTCTGCCTCTCAAAAAGTTCCTCTGCTGTAAAATGGGGACAATCATCTCTACTTCAGAGTTTCAGGAGCAGGAGTAAATGAAGAAGTGCCTGTCACAGTACCTCACACATAAGATGCTTTCTCCTTCTTTGCTCCATTCATCTTATGAAACCTAAGACGATAAAGCATTCTGTTCAGAAGTACACTTGCATTGAGTCACTGCAGAAACTTTCTCCACAGCATTCTGTATACTGAGGCATAGGCTGACCTCCGGTGTTGAAGGAGATTTGCTAAAGCTGTGCTCCCCGCCAAGGCAGACAGTGGGGAGTCTGCCCTTAATGGCGACAAGGCAGATTTTCTATTGTTTCTCTGCAAAAGAAGAAAAGACATTAATACTTACTGACCATGACTTTCCTGTTCATAACCTCATTTATTCAGCATAGACCTGTGAGGTATGTTTCAGTTTTTTCCATGTTTCAAGTGAGGAGGCAAAGACTGAGTGGTGAAGTTACTAGTCAAGGTCACGCAGTCATTCAGTGGCACTGCTGGGACCTGAACCTTGGCTGTCTGGCTCAGGCCCAAAGCTTTTGCCTTTGCTTTGCCTGTGAGGGCTTCTTGGTCTTAATCTCATCATTCCAAGGGAGGAAGGCACTCCTCTGCAACCCCCACCAGGGCTCACGGAGCTCACCGTTGATGGGTAGAAGTTCCTCCTTCATGCGAGGCATCTGGAAGGAAAGCACAGTCGAGGGCAGGACTTTTTTTTTTTTTTTTTTGAGACAGAGTCTCACTCTGTCGCCCAGGCTGGAGTGCAGTGGCGTGATCTTGGCTCACTGCAAGCTCTGCCTCCCGGGTTCACATCATTCTCCTGCCTCAGCCTCCCCAAAGTTTTCAATGAGGGCATTCAGGGAGTCTGTGCACTTGAATGGGAAAATATACACCTTTTTTTCCTTTACTTCTTACTGAAATGTAGCATCTCCTTTAATTTGGAATGTAGACAACAACCCTTAGGAGTGTCAGCACCTGTGACTTTGTCACCAGTGGAAATTGAAAAGACTTTCATATATATTCCAGTTGCTACCAATATCATGAATATTGTTCAGGTTCCTGACTACTTCAAGATTATGGTTATTTCTTGACTCACTGCTAGATCCCGTTATTTAATGCAGTAATAAAGAATCATATATACCACTATACCCTAATGTCTTGCCTAATATTGTAAGAACTCCAACTAATAAAATGGACTTCCTTTATAATTCTTTGTATTTTTTATTCTGAGAGGGATCCATAGCATCATTAGACCACCGAAGTAGTCCACCTCCTGGTCTAAAAAAAAATAAGTCGAAAGCAAGATCTCAAAGAACCCATTGACCTAACATCAGACAGGTGGCCATTATTTTTCCAACAGAGTATGAACCAGAAGCTGAACCTGTTTTCTCCCACTCTTTTTCCCCAGCAGAGGTCCGGCCCAGTGGGAAACCCATCAACCCTGCCCGGGAGCCACCGCTCACCCAAGCCTTGAGTATGTATGGTCCAGATCATTGGCTCAAGAAACTGGTGTTACTTTTTTCACACAGTTAGCCAGAAAACACGAGTTGCCGAGAGCTGCTGAGTGCCTAGAGGAAGGGCATAAAAACTATCTATAAATCTGGATGGCTTTCCCTACCCACCTCCCCAGCCCAGGCAGACTTCAGAAGAAAGTGAGCCTGAAGGAAGCAGAAACTTCATCTGGAAGAAAGAGCCAGCGCCTTCCAACTGGAAGCTCTGGAACTGTTGATTACTACAGCCCCTCCTGGCATAGGACTGGCCAGTGTGTGGTCATACAAACACATTGACCCAGGTCATGCCCAGGGAGCTTCCCGGAAATGGTTACAGTTTAAGATCGGTCTGGGGTCTTTCCAAGTATCACATCCAGAACTGAACACAGACTGCAGATGTGGCCTGACCAATGCCAAATTCTTAGAGACTATCACATCCTTTTATGAACCTTCTACTTTTATTTACCACGTTAGTATGTGTATCATGCAGGACACGAGGCTAGATTTGGCATCAGAAACTCAATTTGAGTACCATTTTGGTCACTGACCAGCTGTGTCCTTGGACAAATGAGCTCACCTCTTAAGCTTTAGTAAAATAAAGATCATAATAATTGCCAAAGAGAATGATTACAAGGATAAATGACAATTTTAGTGGCTATCACTGATTAGGTGCTTTTACACATGCAACACCATGTAACATACAATTTATAACATCAGTCATTTAACCGATAGAATAACCCTGATAAGGTAGATGGGATGCAGGCATAGCCTATACAGGGAGAAAGTTAAGGCTTTTGCACATGATCAGACAACTGCTAAGTGACAGAGCTAAGATTAGACTCTGGGTCTGTCTGACTTCGTTTGCCCATGTTCCGATTCACCATGCTATACTGACATGTCAGCTTTCTCTCTCTTCTCCCCTCTTCCGTTTCTCCATCTTTTAAACACCTTTCCTTTTCTCCTCCCTTCTTCTCTCACTCCTTTCTAGTTCTCTCTGTATATCTTTTTAAATATTTTAATTTTAATTGACAAATAATAAACATATATTTATAGGGTACAACGTGATGTTATTCCATATGTAAACATTATGGAATAAATAAATCAAGCTAATTAACATACCCATCATCTCACCTAGTTATCATTTTTTTGTGATGAGAACATTTAAAGTCTACTCTTTTGGCTGGGTGTGGTGGCTCACACCTGTAATCCCACCACTTTGGGAGGCCGAGGTGGGCGGATCACCTGAGGTCAGGAGTTCGAGACCTGCGTGACCAACGTGGTGAAACCTCATCTCTACTAAAAATACAAAATTAGCCGGGCATGGTGGCTCATGCCTGTAATCCCAGCTACTTCGGAGGCTAAGGCAGGAGAATTGCTTGAACCCGGGAGGTGGAGGTTGCAGTGAGCCAAGATCACACTATTGCACTCCAGCCTGGGCAACAATAGCAAAACTCTATCTCAACAAAAAAACTAGTCTTTCAGCAATTTTAAAATGTACAATACATTCTTATTAACTATAGTCACTATGCCATGCAGTAGATCACCAAAACTTATATCTCCAGTCTAATGGAAACTTTGTACCCTTTGACCATCTCCCCATTACCCTCCACTCTGCCCCAGCCTCTGTAAACATCATTCTACTCTCTACTCCAATGAGTTCAACTTTTTTGGATTCCATATGTAAGTGAGATCATACGATATTTGTCTTTGTGTGCCTGGCTTATTCCACTTAACATAATGTCCTCCAGTTCCTACCTGTTGCCGCAAACTAAGAATTTCCTTCTTTTTAAAAGCTGTCTAGTATTCCATAGTGTATGTATGTATACCCTTTTCTTTATTTGTTCATTCATTCACGGACACTTGGGTTGTTTCCCTATCTTGGCCATTGTGAATGATGCTGCGATGAACATGGGAGTGGATATTTATCAGTTCCCTCTATCCATCCACTCTGAGACACAAGAGGAGAAGAGGCCAGAGCATTCTACCGCCCTGCTCACATGGTAGACATTGGGGAAAGGAAACAATTCCAGTGAGTGGGCTGGGATCAGTCATCAGGTCACCCCAGTTCTGGCAGCACACACAAAGTCCCTCTCACATCTATTTCTCAATTCCTCTAGTTCCTGGGGATGTTTTTGCCAAGAATTCCCTGTGGAAAGGGGCCTATGAATACCAGGGGAAGAAGCAGCCAGCCATGCTCAGAGTGACTGGCTTCCAAGTTGCCAACAGCAAGGTCAATGCCACCATGATTGACCACAGTGGCGTGGAGCTGCACTTGGCTGGTAAGGAGCAGGACCCTCTATGGAAGCCGGGAGGATGGATGGGCACACACCCTTGGCAAGGATGAGCCTAATGGCATTGCATCATACTGTCATGCAAGGCTCAGACTTGTCTGTTGGTCAGGGAAGAGGAAGTGTCTATTCATCTTTACATGATAAAGCACCATGGACCAAAGGGAAACATTTAAATGGCAAATATTAATAACTTGAATATATAAAGAACTCTTATAAGCAAAAAGAAAAGACTGATATCCCTAAACTGAACCAAAAATAGGGGCAGAGACGTCCCAGGATCCAAAGTACAATCAGTCAACAAACAAAAGAAAAAATATTTTTCAGCAATCATCAAAAAAAAAGTAAACTCAAAATGTCATTTTCCACGTACACCATCAACTCAGAGTGTTTTTAAATGATAACCCTTAGTGCAGGTCAGGTTCAGCCATGAAGGCCAAATTCGAAAATGGTACCGTTCTGGGAAAAAATTGGCGATTTGTATCAAGATCCTTGAAAATGATTGGACCCATTAATTACATTTCTAACAATTTTTATCATAAGAAGATATGGAGGGAGTCAAACATTTATGAATAAAGTCTGTTTCCATTACAAGGCCATTTGTAGTATATAAAAACTGGAACTAGAAAATTTCCCCAAAATAGAGAAATGGGCATTTTAATGATAGTATATCTACTAGATGAAATATTATGCCAGTGTTGAGGGAAATGCATTCATTATAATGTATTTAAAATATGACTCCAGTGTTTTAAAGGAAAACATTACATTCATAAGAAGGAAAACTGGAATTATTTACAGTAACGTGGTTATTCCTTAGTAAGATCAGGAGAGATCATTTTTTCTTCATGCATCTCAGCATTTTCTAAAATTTTCCCAATTTTCAATCTTTCTATAATCAGAAAAAGTAAGTACCTTAGAAAATAAGTGTTTATTGAATAGATGAATAGATAAGCAAATGTGAGTGAATGAACATATTAACGCACAACCCCACATACAATCCTATCTACGCATTCATACGTGCACACACCTACGCAACTGCAGGATGACATTTGCTCATTTCACACATGATAATAGACACGTTCACATGCTCGCATGCCCAGGCCCTCATGAACTATTGCACCCATTGAACTATCTATGCATTAGTGGACAGATTAAAAGACAAACTCGTATTCTCACACATGCCTGTGTCAATAGGATCACAACCTCAACCTGGTAATCCAATTATTAACATACATATGCATATATTAATCTTGCATATAACCACGTTCAGCCTACACAAACCCACACTCAACACTACACTTAATGACTTAAAGGGATGTGGGGAATGTTTATATCAACATCTACACATGAAATTCCATCCAGAAACTTACACCCACAAACACACAAATTTGAGTTTTGAAATTTTCCCGGATCTTTCATGTGTAACCCCTGACCTTTATTTCCCAGGAACTTACAAGAAAGAAGATTTTCATCTCCTACTCCAGGTGTACCAGATTACAGGGCCTGTGGAGATCTTTGTGAATAAGTTCAAAGATGATCACTGGGCTTTAGATGGCCATGTAAGTTCAGCAAACTCACCTCCTCCCCTCATTCCCAGATCACTGGCAGGGAAGAGGAGGACAAAAGGGTGTGCAAACTCCTAGGATCAATCTGGAAACTTGGGAGGAGGTTTTCTGTGGGGCACTGCCTAGGAGCAGCAAGAGAGTCCTCATCTGCTAATGAAATAGACAAAGGAAAGGATTTGAAAAGACAGAAGACCCAGAGTCCAGAGGTTCACCACATTCAGGAGAGTTGGAGTAAGTTCTGTTGTTTGAACAGAAAGCCAGGGATGGAGGTTGGGGGCAGGGGGAATTCAGACTAGTTGAAGGTATTGATGTGATGGGTGGGAGCTGGAAGAAGGCAGTGAGTCTGACATGACTACATTGAACTTCTGCTCACACTCGAGGATGCAGATTGTGAGTGATTTAGCACAACTTGAGAGAACAGGACATGGCAGAGGGATAGGACTTTCTTGCATTCCCTTGTGGAAAAGACATTCTATTCTAGGGCTTTCTTGAGGTGGAAGCTGGGTCTCCAGTGACATTTCTCCGGCCATACCTTCCTCTTTCACACATAGTGGAGTTGAGCACAGCATCCCCTACCACGTCCTCCACGTCTCTGTGTTGGATTGCTGGAGCTAGAAGAGAAAGGATAGAATGAAGCGAGAGGTCATGGTAGACCAGAGTAGCAGAGAGCTAGGGAGTCACAGTGCATTCTCATGGACAGGACCAGCTGGCAGAGGACTGTGGCACAGTTGACTTTGCTTTATAAACACATCAGGAGAACCAAGTGGCTTCTCCAGGGGCTGGCACATACAGATAGTTCCTTGATAGGCCCAAGGGTATCTGTAGGTCCCCTTCATAATCCAAGTATGGGCCAGCTTCAATCATCGTGGCCCAAAAGCTGTGCAGGAACAATAGACTCCACCATCCAGGAGGGTCAAAGTTGGGACATGGAGCTAGCAGTGCAAGCCAGGGGAAGATGAGGATGGGGATCCAGAGGACCAGTAACAACTGGAGCTACTGCCTAGGACACCAGACAAGCATGGAGCCTTTCGATACCAGCGAGGTGTGTTTGCGGGGACAGCTGGGGAGGGCAGACAGAGGCTGCTCCTAGCCATGGAGCATAGGCTGGGAGTGCCCAGGAGCACAGACGTCCTCACAGCATGCCCTCAGCTGCTGCGGCCCCAGACTGCACATTTGGGGGTCTGCATCTGTCACATGAGCATCAGTGGCAGGAGTTATGTCCCCAGCTACGCCCCGTAAAAAATTAATAGCTCTTAGAACTGTGACGAACTCTCCAATACCTTTAATCTGCAAGAGACATTTTCACCATGGTTCTGTGTGTTCCATAATGCACCAAAAGGCGGTTTTTCATCACAGTAATAACAGCTACCACGCATCTAAGGCCTATAAATTAAGTGTTCTGAAGAGTTTCATCTCTCTTAACTCAATCCTTACAGCCACTGTATGACATAGGTACTGTTACTAGTCTCATTTTGCACATGAGAATCTGAGGCACAGACAGATTAAGTGATTTGACCAGTAGAAAATAAAATCTTCCTCCTACCTCATACATGTAGCTGGTGCCCCTGCCCCACCCTGGGCTCCCTGGTCACACCCGCCCTTGCCTGGGTGTGGGCAGAGAACAAACCCTGTGTGTCGGAGCAGCAGGTCAGTGGGTGACTCTGACCTGCTGGGCAGCGTGTACGATGAGAGAGGAGTTCTAGATCCTTCCAGCAGCCTCCCACCTGCTCTCTGTGCTCCCCACCATCACAGGTCTCATCAGAATCCTCTGGAGGCACCTTCATCTACCAAGGCTCCGTCAAGGGCCAAGGCTTTGGGCAGTTCGGCTTTCAAAGACTGGGTAACTAGTGCTTGTCCCCCAGAAGTGTGGGCCTGGGTGGGTGGGAGAGAAACCGTGTGTGCCATGGTCAGGTAGAGGACTGGGGAAGTTGAACAGTCTGAGGCGGGGGTGCTTTGGCCTCTTTGGGATCAGGGACGCCTTTTGAGATTCCGACAAAAGCCATGGAATATCTCTCCAAAAGCAAACACATGTGCATAACCCACTCAACCTTTGACAAAGTTCCCTGCTCAGACCTGGAGAGGAGAGCCCCCAACTCCAGGGACATTGGCCCTTAGATACAGCCCTCAGCCACACCCTCCAGCCAGCCCTGGGTGTCACCCCTGCCTCAACGAACAACGACACTGTGGAGTGTCTTAGAGCTCTCAGGGTGCCTTGACTGTGATGTCGTTTCTGCCCTAGCCCAGCCCTAGAAGACTGGTTTTGTGCCCATTTTGCAGATGAGAAAACTGAGCGTCAAGGCCACTTCCCTCCCTGGTCCTTCCCTGGCCTGTACCTAGCATGCTTCCTGTCATCCATGCAAACATGCACACCTTGGAGCCTGGTCCTGGCCCAGAGCCTCAGGGTGCCCAGCCTCAGATTCTGATGGGGGGAGGGTCTGGTTTCTCAGAAGCAGGGGACGGGGAAACAGGAGGCAGCCTCGGGTGTGTGAGAGCCTCTCTGTACCCCAGGCACTGACACCTCCCGTTGCCAGGGCCCTTGCCTGCCAAGGCGGTCCACAGCACGTCCTCTGGCTCCGAGCTCCTGAAAGCTTCTCTGGACTGAGCCACGGTCTGCCCCCACCTTTCCCACCCACACTGATCCTCCCCCGGAGTTGCCCCAGCTCTGCCCTTATGAGCTGCATGGACTGAGACCACTGTCTCCCACATAGCACCTTTCACCTACTCCAAGACAGCCAGGCACACTGCAAAGGCCTTAGAAAATCACAGTTTTTGTTCTTGGCTCCACAGCAGACATCCTGTCCCCTCTTAGAGCCCCAGCCCCTCAGTTAGCAGGGTAGCTACGGGGGCCACAGTGTTTACTTGTGTTCTTCTGAGCCTTCCCAGTCTGCAGGGGGAGGGCAAGGAAGGAGAAGAGGCAGCCTTCCAGAAGGAGGTGCTTCGGCTTCAGCCAGAACAGTTTCGCCTTCATCTGTCTTACATTTTGGTGTCCCTGTAAGGTTTCATCTGATAAAAGGCTGCTACAGCCAAAAGAACTTTAGAGGTTTCTAAAGGGCTGCACCCTTGTAAGAGTTTCTGTTGAGCCATGGTTTCAGGCTCCTCTGCGGATGGTCCTCTGGGTGCCATCTGAGCGGCACAAGGCAGATGCATGCCGGACCCTGCCCCCTAGGACTGAGTGCACACGTAGAGGCAGGCAGGCAGCCCTGGGCACACCTGCCTCCCGTGCTGAGCAGGAGTGAGGAGCACCCTGAGTGGCAGCCCTGCTTCCCAAGAGTGTGTCGTCGGGGAGGGTAGCCAACAGAGCCTCAAACTGTGTCTCTGTGACTTGACTTTTCTGCTTTGGGACTTTACAGACCTCAGGCTGCTGGAGTCAGACCCCGAGTCCATTGGCCGCCACTTTGCTTCCAACAGCAGCTCAGTGGCAGCCGCGATCCTGGTGCCTTTCATCGCCCTCATCATTGCGGGCTTCGTGCTCTATCTCTACAAGCACAGGTACCATGCAGGAAGGAGGCAGGGCGGGCATCAGGCGGGTCCTCCCTCTGTCCCTCCAGCGCCCCCCGCACCAGACCCCTAAGCCTCTCTGTGTCGCTGTTTTCATGCCATGGTCACTTCCTCTTTTATCGCCAGGAGAAGACCCAAAGTTCCTTTCAATGGCTACGCTGGCCACGAGAACACCAATGTTCGGGCCACGTTTGAGAACCCGATGTACGACCGCAACATCCAGCCCACAGACATCATGGCCAGCGAGGCCGAGTTCACAGTGAGCACAGTGTGCACAGCGGTATAGCCACCTGGCCTGGCTGCCACCACCGCCACCGAGAGCCCCGCCTCCAGCAGCAGGTGAGCAGGGGCGTGGGAGGAAGACAGGCGGTGACAAGCACAGACAGGGACCTGTGGGTGCCAGGGGCTCCACCCAACGGAGTCGCACACGCCACACGGACACACCCAGTAAAAGGAGAGCTGTGCACCGAGCATCATTGTGTATCAGGCACTGAACCAGGCCCTTTGTGGATCTAACATATTGAATCCCTGCACCCCCTGTGAGGTAGAAGCTACTGGGAGCTCCATTACAGATGAGAAAACTGAGCTGCATAGACATTATACTAGAGTTATACTCAAGTATTATACTCAGTTAATACTTGAGCAAGGTCACACAGCTCAGAAGGGGTGGGGTCAAAATCCAATCCCAGGCCAACTGGCTCCAGAAACTGTGCTCCACACCCCTGGGCTTGGCAGAACATCGGCATGTATTAGTCTTTCTCTCTAGAGAAACAGAACCAACTGTTTATATACGTCCTCTGGGTCGAAGTCAAGCCCTGGAGCTCTGTAGAGCTATACAGAGATGCACATATATCTGTGTATATAGGTATATTGTGTATATATATATATACACATTCATACATTATAAACGCAATACATATACCCCTATATCAAGATATATCCATACCTATCCATCTATATATAGATATGCATCTCCGTAGAGCTATATATAAATGTTATATAGAGATAGAAATATAAATAATATATATTTAGAGAGAGAGACTCATCTAAAGAATTGGCTGGCAAGGTGGAAATCTACAGGGCAGGCCAGCAGGCTAGAAATTCCAGCAGGAGTTGATGCTGTCATCTTGAGTCCGAAAGCAGTCAGAGACGGAATTCCTTCCTCTTCGAAGCACCTCAGTCTTTTTCTTAAGGCCTTCAGCTGATTGAACGAGGCCCACACACATTATGGAGACTCAAAGTCTACTGATTTCAAAGTTAATTTTACCTGAAAAGATACCTTCACAGCAAAATCCAGATTGGTGTTTGACCCATCAAATGAGCACCATGGCCTAGGCAGGTTAACTTACAAAATTCCGCATCACATTGGGCACAACAGAGGGGAGGAGCCCCCCAAGATATGGACAGAGGGGCAGACACACCCGCATGTGTACATGGTCATGCACACACACACACATATGCACACACGCACACAGGCATGCATCTGACAGGCCCACTGGGAAGGAACTGATGAATCTAAAAGGCACTGCCTCTTCCTCACTGTGTCCTTCGATGACACTCTCACCTCTGGGACCTGGGACCCTTCAGGAGTTGCCCCAACATGATGTCCAAGCTGCACCCCCCTGAGAACTGTCTTCTCCCACACATCCTGCTTTCTGGGGATAGGCAGGTGCCCCCTCTCAGGTCCTGTGCTGAAGGACTCTGGGGAGAAGAGTCACAGAGCCAGCCAGGTAGGGATTCCCAGTGAGGGCAGTAGAAAATCCGCCAAGTGGGCCACCAGCCAAACCCAGGGCTAGTGTCACGCTCCCTTCCCATGCTCCTGTGCATGGCAGCTCACGTGGCGGATATTCCCAGCCACACACAAATGGCAGTGCAGCGAGGAAACAGGCTTTTATGAGGGGGCCTGCGAAGGCCACCAACGGGGATGGTGGGGACAGTTCCTGCCGAGGGGGTTACAAGAGCAGCCAATGTCATCACTGCCCAGCCCCTGACGTGCGTCACTCCCTTTCCGCCTCACAACTGCTGGAGGATTTCAGTTTCAGCCTGAGTCCCAGATGGTGAGCGAGTCAGGGATGCAGCAGATGCAGCTCCTGAATACAAACAATTTATGGAAAGAGCTTTTCCCCATCTTTTTACATCTCTCCAAAACAAACATTTAAATAAGGGATCCCCCTTATTCCAGTGGGATTGTTTTAGCATGCCAAAATTACTCCTCAAGTTTCATCTGTATGCCCAATCTTTACTTTTTCCTTCTCAGAACTCTTATCAATAGAAGGCAAAAGAGAAAAAGAAAAATCCCCTCTAATGATGTAAATCGGGGCTTGGAGATGATCAGTGATGAATCTGATTCACTGCATGAATTATTGAACAGTGTAAGAAATAAACAAGAATGCCGCTGACCTCCACACACTCACTCTTGCTCCACACCTGAGTTCTGCTGGGTTCCAGGTGCTGGTGTGTGCCATGCTGTCACCTCCGGGTCGGCTGGGGTTGGTGGCTCCACATCTGGCCAGCCCTCAGCATTGGCCCCTTGCCAGTAGGCTCTGAACCCTCTGCCTAGCCCACAAGTCTCCAGCAGGGCCCCTCTGACCACTTCTGCCCACAGCCGGAGCACAAAGAAAGCAAGAGCCACCCTGAACAGACACACACACTGCAAATGAGTGACTAGATGGTAATTTTTTTTTAAATAATGCCAAGGAGAAAAGCTGAAATTAAAATAAACACCCTACTAGGGAAGTAGCGAGGCCTGTGCAGTCAGTGGGTAACAGGGCGGGGGAACAGGGCTTCCTCCATTAAAAAAAAGTATTAAAAATGAGATTTCACAACTGTGTCACTACAGAAATGAATATAATCCAGCCTGGATTGTTTGTTACAGATCCATTATGATCCTAGTCATTTTTTTTTTCATCTGATTTTGAAAGAAACTAAAATTAGAATGTTTTCCTGGGTTCCTAAAAGTATGGTGGCCCCCAAGCACTGGGCCTCCAGGTCTAATGGCGAAGTTGGCCCTGCAAGGGAAAAAGACAGAAAAATACATGTTCTGCTGCACGTATTCCCTACCTACCCCCATCCCCAACCTGGGAAGATTAAAAATCAAAGTGCAAATTGAGGCGATTCATCTCTTTCCCGCTTGTGCCTTCTTTTCTTTGCTGCTTTGCTTTTCCTCCTCTGCTCCCGGCCCCTCCCCTCCCACTGCCTCTTTTTTCTTTGCAAACTCAGGTGTGATCTGTTTGTTCCCAGTTCCCCAGGGGGCAGGAAGTAGGCTCCCCTGAGCACAGTGCCCGGTGCCCATCTTCGTTCGTCTCTCTGCCTGTGTCTGCTACTGCTGGGACTCAGGCCCTCGCCCTGCCACCATCTATGCCAGTCACCCTGGAGAGGACTCCCGCCGTGTCCTGAAACGGCAGAAAAGGAAGAGGGGCTGCAGACGGAGGAAGAAAGTTTATGGATTTAAAATAGCAAAGCAACTTGTGGATCTGTGTGTGTATGTGTGTGTGTGTGTGTGTGTGTATGGGCCTGATCACACACAAACACACACACCTCTCCTTCATTCACGTCCTATGGAAGAGACCATAAAGGCTTCAAACTAGAAGTGCACATGAAGGATGCTTCATGCCCTGTTCCTCACACACAGAGAAGAGATGAAGAGGGGGAGGTACGGTCAGCTTTCAAAACAATATGCCCCCCGCCCATCCCATGTGTGAGGACACGGTGACTCGGTGACTGTAACAGTAGGACACATCCCATCGTGTGGTCAGCATGCAGAAACCCGGTCAGCGTGCAGAAACCAGCTGTCTGCTGATGAATGGCCCCATCTGCACAGCGGCAGCAAGGATTACCCCAAGAGCAGGAAAAAAGTCTTCGGAAATAGATTGAAAATCAGTTTCTTTATTTTTTCAA
This sequence comes from Hylobates moloch, assembly GCF_009828535.3. NCBI lineage: Eukaryota > Metazoa > Chordata > Mammalia > Primates > Hylobatidae > Hylobates > Hylobates moloch. Next base: position 35,409,096 of record NW_026652283.1, on the reverse strand, counting down.
ACACGATTTTATTGTGGATTAAAAAGTCGTCTGGGTCCTGGGAAGCACTGGGAAAGAAGGGAGAGCCGGGGAGGGTAGGGCAGGAGTCTGGCCGGGAGCCCAAGGTCGAGTCTGGCTGTCAACTGACAAAGAGAAGAGAAGACAAGTCTGTGGTCCAGACAGGATGCCAAGTCTGGAGGCAGCAGCAGGGTCCTTGAGAGAACAGGGGAGCAAGCCTTCCCCAGTACCCAAAAAACAATGGCTATCATGTACTGGCGTTATTCTCTGTGCCTGACACTTTACCTGTAGTATTTCTAGTCTGCACAATGACACCAAAACGTAGGATTTGTTATTCCCCTTTGACAGATGAGAAAACAGAAGCCTGGAAAGGTAAAGACAGAGTTAGGAAGTGTGGAGTCAGAATGCAAACCCAGATCAGTCTGCCCCAAAGTCCGCTACACCAGCTGCCAGAAACCCTGTTCTAGAAGGGGCAGCTACGAAGGGAGGAGCCGATGAATCTCTACAGTAGCACTGTGGCCAGGTCTGGAAAGCCAGGCAAGACACCTGTGTGTCCTATCTGGGCTCTGCTGTCTCCGCGTAGGCAGCCTCGGGGCAAGGATTCAACTCCCCAGGCCTCCTGCGGTTGGTGCTGACTCCTTGGCTCCCAGCAGCCGCTGACCATAGCCAGCAAAAGACCTGGCAGGTCCTGAATCAAAACAATGGAGTGGCTGAAAGTCACACTCTCTCCAGCTCCTTGCAAGTGGGTTTGATTTATTTTGACAGCGATATTATGCTTGGGTCATTCATGAATTCCATGAGCATTATTGGGAAGTTCATGAGTTTAGGAATCAAAGTACAGCATTTAGGGCCACTTTCTCTGTCCTCGGGAAGGCCCCCACAAGCTTAAGCCCCTGTACACGTGTGACATGCTAGCCTCAGAGATTCATGTCACATATTGAAATAACAAATAGAAACGTGCGGGAGCAGAGGGACAGCGACACCTGGTCCTTCAGCAAATTCTAGATTGGAACAATTAGAAGATCTGACTGATGTTAAGAGTGGCCGGAGTAAAGTGAGAGGCGTCCATTTCCAGCAGACACAATGGAGGCTGACAGAGGCGGGAGCCTACCCCTGGCCACACCACCTCTGGGACACGGCACCCCTGGGCCTGGAGGGAGAGGGCCAATCCAGACACACTCACACTCTCATCTCTTTCCTTGGCTGGAAACAAGTGCAGGAAGCTCCCCTCCCAATTTCCTATGCTCCCTTCCCCCTTACACTCCTCTCCTTCGACTGCTCCCTTCCCCCTTCTTATGTCCCTCTCAGACCACCCAGCGGACGCCTATTCCCACCCCCCACCCCTCCCCTGCGTCTCCTTGTAAAGTTCCATGAGATGCTTGAGGAGCACCTGCTGGTGGGGCATCCAGCACTCTGCTGGGCATCACCCTCTGCACCCCTGGCATTTCTCTCCACCTCCAGAGGCTTGGAAGGGAACAGGGCAGATGAGGCCCTTCACCCACCATCTACGCCATATACCCATCACCATCCCATGAGGAAAAAAAAAAAAGTAAAACAAAAACAAAAAAAATCTTTTGTACAGAGATATATTTTTATTATACAAAGTTTGTACAGTACCAAAAAAGAAAAAGGTGTAAATTTTTTTTCATTATTGTAGGTAAACGGTAGTGGAAGCCTTTTTTGTAAATGTAATAAAATGTATAAATACGGTTTTCAGAAAACATCAAGTGCTGTAAATATGTAATCTACACACCTTCTTGGCTTGTCTGCAGTATATACATTTAATTTATCTGTCTCTGTATATGAGGCTTCCCCCTGGGGTCCTGCATTATGGTACTTTCCTGAATTTGAAAGCAATTTTAAATTTTTTGAATTCAAATAAAATATAAATTTTTGCATTGATTTTCTTACATTTTTATGGCCTCTTTCATGACTGGGGCAAGTGTTTGTTGGGAAAGGGAATGAAAGACGTATTTTCCCCTAAAATCCAAGGGTAGAAATATGGGACTCCGTTTCTTAACTGCATTGTGTTATCACTGCTACATGTTGGAAACTCCGAGCAAAAACGATAGTGCATACCCCACATAAAAAAAGTGAACTCAAAATGGATCAAAGATCTAAACATAAGACCTAAAATTATAAAATGCTTACAAGAAAACATAGGTGGGGCCGGGCGCGGTGGCTCACGCCTGTAATCCCAGCACTTTGGGAGGCCGAGGTGGGCAGATCACGAGGTCAGGAGATCGAGACCATCCTGGCTAACACAGTGAAACCCCGTCTCTACTAAAAATACAAAAATTAGCCAGGCAAGATGGCAGGTGCCTGTAGTCCCAGCTACTCGGGAGGCTGAGGCAGGAGAATGGCGTGAACCCCGGGGGGACAGAGCCTGCAGTGAGCCGAGATCGCGCCACTGCACTCCAGCCTGGGTGACAGAGCGACTCCGTCTAAAAAAAAAAAAAAAGAAAAAAGAAAACATAGGTGGAAAGCTTCATGACATTAGATTTGGCAGTGATCTCCTGCATATGACATCAAACGTATAGGCAACAAAAGAAAAAACAGATAAACTGGACTGCATTAAAATTCACAACTTCTGTATATCAAAAGATACAATCAACAGAGTGAAAAGTCAAGCTATAGAATGGGAGAAGATATTGCACATCATATATCTGATAAGGGGTTAATATTGAGAATCTATAAAGAACTCTTATGAAAGGCTTGAACAGTCATTTCTCCAAGGAAAATATACAAATGGCTAACAAGCACATGAAAAAATGCTCAAAATTACTAATCATTAGGGAAATAAAGCCACAATGAGATGCCACCTCACACCCATTAGAATGGCTACTATCAAAAGATAAAAAGTGTTGGTGAGGATGTGGAGAAATTGGAACCCTTGTGCCCCATTGGTGGGAATGTAAGATGGTGCAGTCACTATGGAAAACAGTATGGCGATTTCTCAAAACATCAGAAATAGAATTACCATATTGTCTAGCAGTTCCACTTCTGATTATATACCCAAAAGAGTTGAAAGCAGGGTCACAAAAAGATATGTTCATAGCAGCATTTATTAACAAATGCCAAAAAGTAGAAGGAACCCAAATGTCCATCAACAGATGAATGGATAAACAAAATGTGGTGCATATGTACAATGGAATATTATTCAGCCTTAAAAAAGAAGGAAACTCTGACCCCTACTGCAACATGGATGAACCTTGAGGATGTTATGCTAAGTGAAATAAGCCAGTCACACACACACACACACACACACACACACACACACACACAAAAACCAGATACTGTGTGATTCTATTTATACAAGCTACCTCGAGTCATCAAATTCATACAGAAAGTACAATGGTGGTTGCCAGGGACTAGGGGGAGGAAGGGATGGGGAGTTACTGTTTAATTAGTATAAAGTTTCAGTTTTATAAGATGAAAAGTTTCTGGAGGCCTGGAAGCCCTACACGTTCTACTGGTTTTAAAACAAAGAGCTCAACTGACACCAGGTACGACTTGTCAGCCTCTACATTCTCTCCCGATGGAAGAGTGTTTTGAGTTGAATATGCTATGAAGCCTGTGGAAAATAGTAGTACAGCCACTGGACTCAGATGTAAAGATGGTGGTGGCTTTGGGGTAGAAAAGGGAGTCTCCCTAAACTTTATGAAGAAGGCTCCAACAAAAGACTTTTTAATATTGATTGGCATGTTGGAATGGTGGTAGCAGGTTTGTTGACAGATGCCCCTTCTTTGGCAGATGTAACAAGACAAGAAGCTTCCAACTTTAGATCTAGCTTTGGCTATATACCATTCCACAAAAACATCTTGCAGACATAGTTGCCATGCATATACACCCTGCAGTGCTGTTAGACCTTTTGGCTGTAGTTTTACAGTAAGGTCTTACAGCGTGAACGACAGGGCACAATTCTGCAAGATGTTTCATATGGTTATTGGGGCTGTACCCTTGGCAAAGCCAGGGACGCTGCAAAGATAAAAAATAGAAAAGCTTCAGGTGAAAAAAATGACCTGCCATGTTATTGTTAAGAAGTTGCAAAAATATTTACATAGTATATGATGAAGTTAAGAATAGATCTTTTAAATTAGAACTCAGCAGGGTTGGTGAATTAACTAAAGGAAGAAGACGTGAAATTATTCCAAAAGATATAAGGGAAGAAGAAGAGAAACATGCCAAGGAATCTTTGAAGGAAGAAGATGAATCAGATGATGACAATATATAACATTTCCTCCAGCATCTATTCTATTTTAAATTTCTGCTACAGTCCCAGGTGACATTTAGCCCCCTGTAGATTATACACACTCACTAACCAATTCTCATTAGATGTCTGTATTGTGAAAAGGGAGAAAAAAAGTTCTGGAGATTGCACAATTATGTGAATATACTTAATGTACTTGATGCCACTTAACAATGGTTAAGATGATCAATTTTATGTTATATATATTTTACCACAATAAATTTTTTTTAATTTATAGTGGAGGCCACATCAGCTCAGACCAAGAACCTGGGGACAAAGAAGTTGCTCCCCTCAAGGTTGGAGTTTGGCTTGGACCGAGGAGCTCAGGATCTGAGGACCGCCATCTAAGGGCAGGTGGGCTTAGGCAGTAGAAACTCCATAGCAGAGAAAGGTCAAATGGAGGAGGGTCATGCTGGCAAGGCAGTCATGAGAGGAGTGGTGAGGAAGAAGAGGAGAGAACTAGCAAGAGCTAGGAGCCTATCCTTTCTTAAATGCACTATGCATTTGTTAGCAGTCATCATTTGAGGTGGAAAATTCAGCCAGACTACCTTCAGTTTTCTGACTCCCACTACCCTTCACTTTTGCACTGTACCTTGGCTCCAACTGCCCCCCCTGTCACCTCAATAACCTGATTTAGACCAATATTCCCAGTTTTTTGTTTTTGTTTTTTTTGAGACACAGTCTCTCTCTGTCACCCAGGCTAGAGTGCAGTGGCACAATCTCGGCCCACTGCAGCCTCCGCCTCCCGGGTTCAAGCGATTCTCCTGCCTCAGCCACCAGAGTAGCTGGGATTACAGGCACACGCCACCATGCCTGGCTAATTTTTGTATTTTTTTGTAGAGACGGGGTTTCACCATGTTGGCCAGGCTGGTCTTGAACTCCTAACCTTAGGTGATCCGCCCGCCTCACCCTCCCAAAGTGCTGGGATTACAGGCGTGAGCCACCGTGCCTGGCCCCCAGTTTTAA